>NW_004955487.1:2521681-2717493 GCF_000276665.1 Chinchilla lanigera
TGTCTGTATTGTGCTTGTGATATGTTGTAAAATGTTGTATGTCTGTTAATGTTTCCCTCCTTTTATCCTTAAAATAAAAAAAATAAATAAAATAAAATGAAGTTTAAAATAAAATTAGACTCAGAAAAATATGTTTAAACTCTCAAATAAAACTTGTTCATGACAGTTTTATTCTATATATAATTCAGAAAAATGTCCTTATTTACATGTATCACATCCATTTGATCCTAATGTGCCCATTCAATATCTAAAATGTGGGTTAAAATAGTCACAAAGCAACAGTACTTAGTGCAGAGAGAGATGAATTTAGTGAGTGAAATGCTCTGGAATCCTGCTCTGGGCACATTTGAGAGATTATGAAATTCAGTACTTAACTTCTACCTCTTTGTCCTTCATGGCCATCAATAATTCTCCTTATGGAGCCAGAGTAGAGCTGTGAAGCTACTGCCCCTTGGTACTTCTTTCCTCTGCAATCCAGGCTACTGAGAACCTCTGTTGGCTTTACTGAGGTAAAAGTCAATATGAAGGGCCAGTTGGACATGGTGGTGCCCCTTTCCTGTAATCCCAGCACTCTGGGAGGCTGAAGCAGGAAGGTTGCAAGTTCCAGTCCAGCCTGGATACCTTAGGGACTGAGTGAGATTCTGTTTCAAAATAAAACATGAAAAAAGGGCCTGGGATATAGCTTACTGTGAGGACCCTGTGTTCAATCCTTAATACTGCAGGCAATCAAGAAGAACAGAAAGGATGATTCTGTGTCCCCTGAGACCAGGAGTCTAGGTCTTTGTGGTCTACAACCACCTTCAGTCCAGGCAGGAGAGACATCAAATGCCGAGGCTGCTCACTGATTGCTGAGGCCCACTGTGCTCCTCCTGCAGCCGTGGTCGATGCCACCCCAAACTTCATCTTTACAAGCAGAGTGGAAGCTCTGGAAGCTTTCAGGGCACAGCTGGATCCTCCTGGACCCTGAAGGACTAGAGGCAATGTCAGCACAGTGCATTGCTGCTTGAGGACAGATCTGCTTCACAGCTCCACGTCCGCCTGAGGTAAAGAAAACATTTCAATCAGTTCACATTAGCTGTGAAGACAAGGCCCCGGGGATGATGACATGAAGACATGAGCCTGATTTTCCTCTCAGCAAAGCTCACTTTCCTGCCCCAGACACCTTGGGCCTCCTAACTTCTGCTTCGCGACATCTGCTGGTGGGTCGTGAAGAATCAATGCACAGCGGAAAGGAGTGGATTAATGCTACAGGAAAGATACGTCTTGCCTTTGTTTTCCCTAAATAATATTTTTGACCCATTGGAATTAGCAGGTTCTTCCAACTCTTTCCTCAAGTCACTTTATCTTTAATTGGGGATTATTTTATTCTTTTCCTTCAACATTATTTTGCTGTTTGCCTGTACTTTGCCTTACTCCTTGCAAGAGATAAGATGTGGTATTTCAGCTTCTGTTTCTGAGTTACTTCATTAGATATATTTTCTAGGTGCATCTATTTTCTGACAAGTGTCTCGAATTTATCCTTTTTTATATATGGGTAGTATTCCATTATGTATAGATAACACATTTTCTTTATCCATTTGTCTGTTGATAGCATGCAGGCCACTTCCAAGATTTAGCTATTATGAATTACACTGCTATAAACATGGGTGTGCATAGATCATTGCAACATACTGTCTTTAATTCTTTTGGGAAGACACCTAGAAGGGGAATAGCTAGATCAAATAGCATTTCTCAATTCAGTTCTCTGAGGAATCTCCATACTGACTTCCATAATGTTTGTACCAGTTTGCATCCCCATCCACAATGCAGGAAGACAAGGACAAAGATTTAGATCAGCCAAAAACCATAGACTGGTTATTGGTTAAGGGCTCTACAAACATAAGGGAGTCAAATTTCATTATTGCATCAAAATATTCAAGCCAAGACCTGTGGAGCATGGTTCATAGTACACTAAGAAATAAATGTAGCACATGAACATTTACCATCCTGGCTCTAATCCTGAAAAAGAAAAACAATCCAGGAAGAGTTTGCACTTATGTTTCATTAAAATCCACCAGGCCCTTGTACCCTATCTGCTGTACTTGAATGGAGGATCCAACCTCTGCCTTTAATATGATCAGAGCCAAAGCAAAAAAAATAAGGAAAGAAAAATTTTCTTTGCTATGAGTAGCTTTCTATAGCAGTTAACTTTCTCCACAACTACCAAATGCACCAAGTCTCATGAATCCAAACAAGAGTCACCTTTCATGGTGAACCATTTGGAGCAAGCTCATGTTATGGTTTGTGTCTGACTGTTCCCCAAAGCCTCATGCAGTCATGAGGTGAGCTTCTAGAATTTATGATTGATTCATAGCCCAATATTGATATTATGGGTGTGAGTGCTACATCTGCCCTCGGGCTGGTAGTTCGCATACAATGTAAGGGAGAGAAAGAGGTTGCTTGCCACAGCTTTTCCCCTTGTGCTCTTGCTGCTTTCACTATCTTCTGCTGATATGAACTGTTGCCCTCTGCCATGTGCCACTTTGCCTTGGAGCCAGCCAAGTATGGACTGAAGCCTCCACAAACTGTGAGCTAAATGAACCTTTCCTTCCTCAATTCTGGATGTCAGGTATTTTGTCTCAGCAACAAGAGGAAAGTAACCAAGACCCTCATCCTGTAGCCTTGCCCTTCAGGGAAACATGTAAGGAATTCATCTTTGCTCCGCTTAGGCAAGAGGATAATTCACATTTTTAAGAAGGCCCTGGCCCTCTCTTATTGTGGCTTGGATGCCCCTGTCCTACAAACTTCTAATCACTTTGCTCTGAAAAGGGAGAGAGGAGGAGCTGATCACAACATACCCTTTCTTCTACATGTACTGTCAAGCAGCCTCTTCCTTTTTCTGAAGAACAGAGAGTAGACGCTAATTAAACACCGTATTTCTCAGATAACCCGGCTGAGTAAATTAACAAGATGCTATCAGTGGGCCTTTTGTCATGTTTGATCCAGCTCTTTGTAGAGCTGTATAATCCCTCATTAAACCCACCCAAATCATACAGCTCAGAGCAAGCTTTGAACAAAACTCTTCTGTTTATTTCTACAATCCGGGAACCAAGTCATGTTTGAGGGACTCCTATGACTCTCATGGAGTGATTTTTAAATTGTTTGTTTAAAAAGAAAAGCATCCCCTCATTTTTGGCTTTTACTGTGTTATAGGGTCCCATCAGGAGAGAAAATGGAGCATAGTTTCGCTTATAACTGGAGCAGTAAGAAAGGGATATTTCAAGACATACTTTTTCTAGTATATGCTTACAGTACATCACAAACACATGTGTTGTGGGGAGTTAGTGCCTGTATATGGCATCTTATTGCTTTTTCCATCCCTTCCCCTCTTTCCTCTCCCTGCATCTCATGATCCCTTCTCCATATTGTCTACCTTTTACTTTGCTCTTTGATTTACTTATACTTTGGGTTTCCCATTTAGGAAAAAAATATTTAAGCTTGTGTATCTGATTCATTTCACTTAATATTATGGTCTCAAGGTATATCCATTTTCCTACAAATGACACAAACCTATCCTTCTTTACACCAGAATAGTACTCCCTTGAGTGTAAATACTGCTTCCTTTACCCATTCATCTGTTGGCAGACTCACAGGTTGCTTCCAAGATTTAGTTACAATGAGCTATGCTGCTACAGCATGGTTGTGCAAGGATCACTATACTATGATGTCCTTTTTGAAGCAGAAATTCATCTGTTATCTTTTATTCACATTCTTCATACCCAGTCCTCTACAGGGATTCTCTTCATCATTGCCTAAGACAACCCATGGTATGAACTCCACTTTGGAGGGGAGGAATTTGATGCTTGTAGCCAACCTACCTGAGAACGCACTGAAGAAGGCGCTGGGGACCTAAGAAGAGAAGAGGGGTGGTGACAGCTGTGATAAAGCAGCTCTGTGGCCATGATCAACTTCTGATCGAGGTCCTGGTGCCGTCCACAGCAATGAACACCAACAGATTCACAAAGAACTGTGCACAAAGAGATAGATCACTAAAGTCCAAGTGGTGCAGTCCCAGGTAAACTCATGCTCCTAAGGCTGCAGTGCAGCATGAGGAAAGGAAGCGAGCATCAGGGCTGCAAGGTCATTAATTATGAAGAGGCTCCAAGCTGCTGAATGACCCTCATGGAGCCATCAGTCAACCAGACAGAGCCCAAAGCTGCTTCTCCCTACAGTGTCAGGCCCTGACTTCCCATGGGATGGACCTGTTGCACTGCGCAGGCACCGGGGACCTGCGGAGACACTCAGAGGCAGACATCCTGGTGGCCTGGGGGGGAACAGAACCTCATCTTGGACTCATGACAGACACACAGTCTAGGATGCCAATGGGAGACTCCTCGGTGTACCCAGCTGGGAAAGAGGCCCTTAACTTGGGTGGAAACAGCAGATGGAGTGGGAACACTGACAGCCTAGCTCCTCACTGACAGGGGCACAGGCACAGAGGGCACTGCACTTCTCCTAACTTGGATGGAGACACTTGAATGAAATCTTGGGCAGGTTACTCCTGGTTTGTGCTGTCACCTATCACAACAGCTTCCCCCATAATTAGAAATTTTATTGATGGACTGATGGGCATTCAGGAGGCTGATTCACACTCTTTACTCCTATACTCCTGCATAATTTCATCCATTTATTCCCTCACTTTCTCATTAGGCTTCATTAAGTACACACCATGATCAGGTATTAACTTACCAGGTAAGCACAGGTCTCTCTTTAAAGCATTTTAGCAATGCATTGGTAGGAAAATCATACACAGTTCCAATTCACTTTAGAAAGTGGGACCGATAAAATGTATTAGTCATTGAAAGATGAGGAAGTGGTTTGTTTGTTGTGGTCCTGGGGGTTGAACCCAAAGCCTCTGTACTGATCATCCTTCTTCACCCTCTCAGGGTGCTGAGGTTACAGCCATGCACCACCATGTCCACATTGTGTTATTCTTAATCTTCCTTTAACTTTTATTTTTGTTGGTCCATGTTTGCGGTACATAATGATTACATTCCTCATGAAATTTGATACATGCACACAACGTATCTTAATTCGTTTTTCACCCCATTCCTCTATCCTTCCTCTCATCCCTCCATCTCTTCATCCCCTTCTCTTCTGCAAAAGATCTCTCTCCCTGTTTCCTATCATCTGTCTTTTATTTTGCTCCTTAATGTATTCATACTTTGAGTTTCTCCTAGAAGAAAAGCATGCAATCTTCAAATCAGAGGCTCAAGGTTCAACTTCCTTTTGCATGGAAAACCATCTAGAATCATCTTCTAAGATACCTGGAATCATTCTGATGTAGACTGGCCTGTCTATCCTGCAGACCCTACAGTGTATGCCCCAACCTGCCCACACCCACATGGTCAGGTGTTGTGCTGAGGCTTTTCATCTCCTTTACCTGCTTGGTGTGTTTTGCTTCAGAATGACCAACAACAGACTGTCATTTATGGATCTAAGGTATTCTTCTGGCTTCTGGGTTGGCTAAGGTTGGAATCCGTCCACCCAGAGATGCTCAGCTGCAGACAGTTTGGGCTACTGGTTCAGAGCAGTATTGAAGGCAAACAAATGAAGTGATGTCCCCGTGGGACACATAAATCCCAGGCTAAGAGAGATCCTCTGGTGTCCCCACCCATTCCATCCTGCCAGCCTGGCACAGGACTAGATAACACGAAGCTGGATACAGTAAAGCTAATCTTGCCTTTTATTAAGTTGAGACAAGTTCATAATGAAAACTGATGCGAGAAAGCTTCCAGGCATGATCCCTCCTCTTCCTCTTATAAAACCTCCATGAAAACACTGGCTGCAGGGGCTGGGGATTTAGCTCAGCGGCAAAAGGGCCTGCCTGGCAAGCGCAAGGTTGTGAGTTCGGTTCCCGGTACCGGAGAAAAACAAAACAAAAAAAAAAAACAAACAAAAAAAAAACACTGGCTGCATGTGAGAAATGTTTCTCTGCATGTCTGCGATCCTTGCTGCCTTGTGAGCCCTGGGGACCAGAGTCTGTGTGAGGCCTGATGATTAAATGCTTACAGAGATGACACAGAAACTGGTTCCTTCTCTTTCTGCATAGCTTTTAAAATCAGTAGCAAGAAGACCCACAATAAATCCTATTTGATGGCTCTTGGCCATTATCTTTTAGGCAAATCTTATTATGACATTCAGAGAATGTGAGATCAATTCCCATTTTGCACACAGGCACATGGAAGCTTGATACAGGTAGAACAGGGATAAGGAACAGCTTTCCCCCAATTTGGACCCAGGTACTGTCAGAAGCATTTTGGAAGCATGGTGCTAGTTAATTTTCACAACACACTTACGAGACAAGTAAAATACAATCTCCACTCTTTCATGGGATGAAAAGGAAGCCCAGAGATGTTAAGGAATTTGCCAGGGTCACGAAGCTATTAAACAGAAGTACAGGGAAATGCAGGGTTGGAGGACAGTTAGTTTTATCTTAGTGCTTAAGTTCTTAATGAGTTTGCCAGATTTCCTTCTTAACGACAAGCCTGAGGCACAAGCAGACAGTGACAGCACATTATTCCTCTTGCTAATGACCAGGTTTACAATACTGCAAAAGTCTTGATCTCCCAAAGCTCGGTTTCTTCATCTTTGAGCTATTGCACTAATGTCCAACACAGTAACGCAGATGTGAATTTCTTCTCGGTCATTTCTAGGGAGTTGTTCATCCTGTATTTTAAAAAATGGGGACATCATTTCTTGGTGCTCGCTGTGGTTGAGTTATATTATTCTTGGTTGAGTTTATTTTTTTTTCCTTTTTTTCTCTATGTTCTGGGTATCAAACGCAGGATCTTAAGTGCTCTACCACTGAGCAACACCTCACACCTAATCCTTAGCCTTTTGAAATACACCAATAAAGTGAAATCTGCCATTTGCCTATCCTTGGGTCCAAGAACATAATGTTGGGAATAACTAAACAGCTCAAATTTTCTTTTTTTTAACCACTTTGGGTGATTCTTAGTTCTCTGCATTTAGAATTCATCATCTTAAATACAGTAAAGTGGAGAAAATAGTAATAATCATTATGGATGGATAATTAAGAAGATGCATGAGAGCATGGTTGGCAGCTTTTAAAATTAGAGCAGTTGACCAGGCATTGTGGTGTATGCCTGTAATCCCAACACTGAGGAGGCTGAGACAGGAGGATTGCCTTGAGCTCAAGGCCAGCTGGGCTACATAGTGAGTTCAAGACCAGCTTGAGCCACATAACAAGATCCTGTCTCAAAATACTGAGAGCAGGATGAACTGATTTTAAAAATAGTGATGACCAATTAAATGCTAACATCTGATCTCTGCCGATTCAGATGCATTTAACCAAGCCCTGTGAGATCTCAGGCAAAGCCTCTAACGGGTAAACTGAAGAAGTTATCTAAGCTGTATGTAGAGGGCAGTTCATGGGCTTCAGACTGCTCAGTTACTGGTCACGGTCCAAAAGGTAGGTCTGTAGGATGGAAGCAGAAGGTCACGAATTTGTGAATGGAACACAGTTACATATGGGACCTGAGGAAAGCGGTTTAGCATTATAAAATATCCACGAGCATCCACTCTTCTAAGGTCCAGGTTATAATAACTCTTGGAGTTTCCACAGGACTAAAAGCTACTGCCAAAATATACAGTGTCTCCCCTTGGTTCAGGGTTGAAGGAATACCTCTCTTCCTCCTCCCTTGAGATAGAAATGTTTTTAGCAGAAACACCCGTCATAAGCAAATTCTGAAATTTCAAGTTCAGTCTAGCGTTATTAACAAATAAAATCATGAGATCATCACTCCCTCCCTCCCTTGCCAATGTTTTGATCGTTTTATTGATTTCAGACTCCATTTATAAGACAAGAACGCCCCTGAGAAATAACCCCAGCAGGATGCCAGCGTCCTTCCAGAGTAGAGGCAAAATCTCTCTGATTAAAGGAGAGGGCATTTTTGCTGACTTCCCTATAGAAATCAAATTATCTCATTTCTGCTTATGGGCTACCAGTGTAATGGCATATGTCTTTTTATATAAAAAGTAGCTTTATGGATGGTAGAATTAAAATAGGTTTGGGGAGCTTTAATCTTGGTCTAATTCTAGGTCAATGATTTTTATTTATGAGACCTTGGGGAAGTAATCATACTTTTATGAATCTTGGTCTACTCATCTATGAGATGGGGATTAAGTGAATTCCAATACGTAAAAGATCATAGCATATAATGCCTCATCTACAGAAGGAAGTTTATAAAATTATGCTTTCTGTCCGCTCCCCCCATCAGGGTGTAATGTGAATTTTACATAACTACACAGGCTTCGTAATAGCTAGCAATATGCCCTGCACAAAATATGCTCTGGATTAACGTTTATAGAATTAAACTGGATTCAGAAAATACAAAGAAGGCAAATGTTTTAGAGTAAAAGTTTTGTATTATATAAAACACAAGCTTAATAACTCACACGCAGATATTTTAAATGTATGCATTACAGTTCTAACTCTGAATATGGAGAGCTCAGAACTGTTTTTTATCATTGGTTTACCTATTTTCAACTAATCTTAAGTGAGACCACAGAGTTTCGTGGAAAGAGGGCACAATTTGAAGTCAAAGTTGAATTTACGGTGACCATATTTCATTGATTTAAAGATGCCATTAATCATAACATGCATATGTATAATTGATATGAAATATAGTAATGCTAATACACTGAAGCATGATTTCTCCTGCATTAATTGCAAGATGGATACTTGTTTCAGAAGGCTTAAAATAGGAGAAGTATGATCTAGTACGATCAGCTATTGCAACAATGTGATCTTCAGTTTCTCCACCAAAAAAATAAGTCTGGAAATGAAAAATGAGAACGACACAAAGAACAAGATACAAATGTCCTTTAGACATCCTAAAACATTTTGAAAATATAGTTCATGGATGAAGATCTTGTTTGGTGGAGAACTAAATTTGAAGGTGCAAAACATCTTTTGACTCTCTGGTCTATTTTTATACTAAATGTTGTTTTTGATATTTTGTCCCTGTTGAATATTCTTCTTGGTTGTTTATATAATGCCAAGGCCAGAAAGTAATATCTTCTATGCTTCTTTCACTGGAAATATGATAATACTCAATTATAATAGGTTTCCTAACTTTATAATATTTTGTCTTCAGAGTGGATTTCTCAAAGATTTTATTTTTTTTAACTTGGATTTTTTTCAATTCAGATGATTATTAAATTACAAAATTAATAGTTTTGTGGTTATTAAAATTTATATCCAGCTGAAGTTATTTATTTAAAGAAATTGACACCAAATTTCAACAAAATCCAGAAAACAAACAAAAAACAAATAAGAGAATTAAAAGCATAAAAGAAAAAATATTAAGACAATTACCCAAATCAGAGAAAGTACTGGACTATTTACCAGCCATTCTTGGAATGATTTTTATAAGCCTAGGGTATCAGATATGACCACTTATTGCAGAATCCTCAATATATCTTTTGACTTCAGATTTGGGGACAGAACAGACAGCCCTGCTGAGTGTCAGGTGAGAAATCTAAGGGACTACCTGCCATTTGAATGAGGAAAGTTTGACGTTGCATATTCATTGTCTTCTGGGCTTTGGCCAATTCCTCTTGATATGACAAGCAATGAGCCAAGAAACAGCGTGATTCAGCTTTGCGCATCTCCCCAGCATCTCTGGTTTTATTAGCCCCACCCCTGCTGTGGTTGGAAGACGCCTCAACCATTTGCCAACCTTGATTCATTCACGGGAAAGCCATGAATGTGAGATAATGAACTGCAAAATGTTTTGCAAGTTAGAGAGGACAGACAGCCCTGTAGGAATTTAAGACAAAGATGTTAACAAAACCACTATGATATTGGAAAGGGGTAGATAAATTTTTAAATTTCAAATGCAACAGGTGCCCTTGTACATTGCTTGCCCCGGCTTCTTGTAGCTTTATCTCCATAAAAACTCAAATATCTCACAGACCCATCAACTGCAGAGCCCATGCTAAGCATTTTTTAGTATGTGTTATCCACCTATATTACTGTTTTCCCCACTTCTACTCTCTTGAAATGCTAAGTGTGCTTCACATTTCCACTCCATTTCTCCTGCTTTCATAAAATATTTCCATCTCGATGCATTTTCTCTCCAATAAAACATTCCACTTAACATGGCCTGTAGATACCCATAGAGGTTCTTATGTATTTACTCAGGATTTGAAAGATGTCTGTCTTTCTTATGGATTTGGACTCCTGGGTTTTACTGTCATTTTTAATCTCAAAGCCTAGGCACAGAATTACTCAATTTCTGTGGATTAATTTTGATTTTAAATAGTACAGAAAAATACCTTTTATAATTGGGGTAGAGAGGCTGAAAGTTGGTATCATAAAACAATGGTTATCACAGAAGAGCCAATGTTCATGTAGTTACTACCTGGCCTTTTGTCAACTTCTGTCTTATCAAAGTCAACTACATGGCTCATTTCCATTGCAGAAAAGGTACCTGAGTCCACACAAGTGACAATGATATTATAAGAGGGAGACATCACATCTACACCCACTAGTCTGTTTGTAATTATGAAGTACTTCGGGCACACCTCACATTAATGCATGCTAGGTTTGGCACTGCTAAAGAATTTCCCACAGAGATGACTGCAAACTTCTCTGATTAAGTGAAACAGTTGACAGTTTCTTGTCTTAAGAAAAGTACCTTTCTTCCCACCAGTCCAGCTGTGACAGTGTTTCTTTGCCTTAGTACCACTGACATGGGAATGGGCTTATTCTTGGCTATGTGGGGCTGGGTGCTCACTGCAGAATGTTTCAAAACTTCTCTGGTCCCTATTACTTATTGCCAGTTACCATCACTAAAAAGTCAGGACAATTAAACATGTCTGCAGACCTTGCCTGATATCTCCTGAGAGCGAAGAGCTCTGCCCCGTTTCAGAAAGACTAGTGTCCAGAGATGGTTCTAGCTCTGCTTCTCCAACTTATATAGCTGGAGACTCAAAATATTACAAATGAAAGGAGCCAGGCCAACACACTACGGAGAACCACCTGGGTGACTCTCCTTGACAAAGGAGCAATTGTGTCCATATTAGCTGAACCTGACTCTATTTCCATTATTGATATATACAGAGCTGGCTAGGACTTTTCCTTATCCCTTCAACTGGCTTTAAGCAATGCATAGGTCCAGCCAAGGTGCTGATGGTAGTCTTTGAAGATGACAGGCATGTTTCCCCAGACCCCCATTGTTCCCATGTGTGAGCTGAGACCAGGTGAGATAAAAAGCCAGTTCTCCATGCTGTAGGCTGGGGTCAAGCCTTGAAATAGAGGCTATGACTTCCCAGAGCTTGAAAGATTACACACTGGAGCTGAAACCCCAAAATTTTAGATACTATCTCAGTTGTGTTATGCAGATTAGTCTTTCTGCACATCCTTCTCTCTGCATTTGCACAGGTGATTTCCGGCCTCCTACCTAGCCCAGCTCCTGGCACTTGCCTACTTCCCACCACTCTCACAGTCACTCATCCTGAAGCCACTCTTTTCTTCACAAATTAATAAACCCCAGATTCAGCCCTGGGTGGAGGCCTTATTTCCAGAGAGCCATCATCATGGCTGATCTTAGGACCCCTTAGCTCCCCATAACTACAAATATGCTTTGGTGTCTTTATTCTCCCCATGGGTTGCACTGGAAGTGGTAGATTGGAGTTAACTCACTAGAATTCCAAAAACTTTTCATGAAATTATAAATATAAACTTCCTGGGCTGCAACGAGGACTGGGAAGGGCTCTCTATAGCATGTATAAAAGATAAACCCAGAGCACTGAGGGGTGTTTCCACAATAGACGAATGGCACAAAAGTAATGATTTAAAATGGAAATGTGACCAGGTCACTCTTGTTGAACTGTGTAATAGTTTCTCCCACTTTCCACCTCCACCTCCACCTCCACCTCCATGGCATCTTTGAGCTGCTTGCAGATGATCGAGTGTATTTTGCCCTCGCACACACTGGTGTGAGGTGCTCCTGACACACATCTCACTCTGAGTGCATTCTGACACATCTCTGCACATGTATTTGATCCCCACCTCTAGAGTGTAAGCTGAACAAGTCTCCCGATTCATCATTCTTCTCCCCAACATCACATTCAAAATTGATAGAAAAGTAACTAAAAGTCTTTCCATGTTGACTAATATTTTGATTGCCTGCTTTGCCCTTCTCCTTGGGATTTTATCATTACTGCACCTTCAGCCCTACCTCATCAAAAAGCCTCCACAGATAAACATGATCCTCTAATCTGCAAGCATCCCATATGTTCTTCCTAAGTGTCCTTGTTATGGTTGATACATTGTGTCAACTTGGGGAGTCTAAAGGTTTGGCTAAGTGACTCGGCAGGAAGCCAGGGTGCGTACTTTGTATACATCCTGAGCCTGTGCAAGAGGACGGCATGGAGATTATGTGAGAGCTACACGCCCCTTAGGTGGGGGTAGCCTGTTTACAAAGTAAGGCAGGGAAAGAAGCTGCTTGCCGCCATTCCTCCCTTTTGCTCTGTCTGTTTGCTGTTCAGCTGCCATTCCCTGCTTTGTTCTTGTTGCTTTGCTATCTTCTGCCTCGGAGCCAGCCAAGTATGGACTGAAACCTCCACAGACTGTGAGCTTAACAAACCTTTCCTTCCTTAATTTTGGGCATTGGGTATTTTGTCTCAGCAACTAGAGAAAAGTAACCAAGACAGTCCTACTTTGTTGGTTTGAGCTGATGTCAACCAGACTTCCATGCCCAACACAATGGTTTTCTGAGAACAAGGACCAAGTGCTACCACCCTCATCCCTGTAATGTGCAAAGCTAATACTTGGCTCACACTAAGCGTCTCATGAACATAGGAGCATCTCTGCCATTTATTTTCTCTTCTTTTTGGGGGGCACAATAGAAGTCACACTAATTCTTCTGCATGTTCTCCATAGAGCACCTCACACCATCTGGCCAGAAGGGTAGTCATCTCACACACCAGGTCAGTGTCCTTTATCATTAAAGTTGTGGAAGCATATCACACTTGAAGACTTAGTTCAGGTTCTTGGGAACCCCAGACACTGATTATTGGTTTCAGTTCGATTGATGAGGTGAGAGAGCAGTCAGTATTCAGCCCCAGACCCCTCTGGGTCCCTTTTACTGCTTCCATATTAGTTTCCCTAGTCACAGACCGGCTCAGCCCCGAAAGGTGTGCTCCTGCAGTGAACCGAAGAGTCCTCTTGACCAAGTATAGAAAACTGGGGGTTCTTGCCCCTCCAATCCCCATGCCACCCTACCTGCCCCGAGAGCAAGGTGTCCTTATCCATTCAGGATACAACTGCAAAATGTCATAAACTGGGTGACTGAAAGAAAACAGACTCATTTCTTACAGTTCTGGAGTCTGGGACTTTCAAGGTCAAGGATCCAGCAGATTCTTGGTGAGTTACTCTTTGGCCCTACAAGGCTTCTTAACAGCTCTGTCTAGGTCTCTTCTCTGCCTATGAGGCTTTCCAGCCAATCTGCTGCTCCCAGAGTTCTTTGGAGCTCTGTGGGGATCACCATGAATATTGCTTATAAGGCTCTGCTCCATTATCCCTGCCACTGGTAGATGTGCTGAGCCCTGGGACCCTCATCCTTGAGCCCCTGCCAGGACGACAGAGGATCCCTGAAGCCCGTATTGTAGTCTTTATTTCACAACAGAAATTCAAATAAAAAAAAAAGAATGAACAGTGCCCAATTTGCCTCCTGCACTCTGACACATTTCTCTTTTATGCCTGATGTTTCTTAGACTGTAGGGGAAAAAAATGTGTTTCAGCAAAAGGAGGCCAATTTCCAAAACCACACATTTGGCAAGTACAAGAGGTCTCCAGCTAGAAAGACCTGCTTTTGCTTCCTCACAGCTTACCTAATTCAAGAGCAGTAGTAATCATGTTTTTAAAAAAAATACCAGCCCTGCCAATAGCCCTGGGCTCTGCTCCCTGCCACGGTGCTGTACACAGAGGGGAAAACAGTGATACACAATTTATGGCACCCTTTATTTTACAACTGCTTGGCCCTCTATAAATACGTTTGTGGACTCAGCCAGTTTACCTCTTAGCTAATAACCTGTCCCTTCAAACTGGAATATCTGAATTAGGGCTTCTATTTCTACAAGATACAATATTTAATGAGACTATAATCAACATAACTCACTTTCCTAACACCAGATCCTCTTACATGATAAATTTCACATTGCTTTATGGATCAAGTCCCTCAAATAACAAAGAACTTGTAGAAACCTAGCATTGTTAAAAGTTGGGCAGGCATTCGGTGCCTACAGGAGTCTCTATAAATCTTTCCAGTGTCATAAAATGATGGTCTTCAGCTTATTCTACTTTTCCTTGATGTGGAGTTGCACATGCTTATCAGAGCACAGTCAGAGAGGGATAAAAATGCTATAAGGATGTCTTGCTAAAACCCTTCTCTTCCAAGCCATCAATTTGCAAAGAGACCGGCTAAATTAAATCCTTGCCGTTGGGTCTTTGCATAAGAAAATGCAGTTAGCTTCTCTGGGCTCATAGATGAATGCTAGAAGGAGACATTTTCAACTCCAACATATTAGCTAGGATCCCAGAAAATACTCTCACTTGTTTGTGTTCAATACCAAAGGTGAGCACCTGCTTCTTCCAACATCACATCAACCACATATTCAGTATAGGATGAGCCCTTAAAGAAAGATAGAGTCAGCATGAATGAAGGGATTCGACGGCTACTGGCGGTGGTGGTGATGTATGTAGGTTCTGAACAAAGGACCACAAATCAGGACCACAACAAAATTTTTTTGTCTCACTGTTGTGGACATTAGAAGTGTAAAATGAAGGAGTCAAGCAGGGCATGGTGGTGCATGCCTGTAATCTCAGCACTCAGGAAGCTGAGACAGGAGGATCATTGCAAGTTCGAGACCAGCCTGTGCTACAAAGTGAGCTCAAGGCCAGCCTGAACTGCATACTGAGACCCTGTCTCAAAATATACAAAATAAAATAAGATAAAATAAAATAAAGGAGTGAGCAGGGCTGTGCATCCTTTGGAACCTTCCAAGCATAACCCTTCTCTGGTTTTTCTACCTTTAGGGGTGGGCACCCACCATGTTTCTTGTGTTTTTCCAATCTCCGCACCACTGGCAATAGCTGTCTTCCCTCTGTGTGCCCATGTTTACCCATGGATTCCTCTCCTGTGCTTCTCAATTCTCTTCTTATAAGCCCGTCAGTCACAGTGGGGCAAGGGGCAACTGCAGTCCACGATGATCTCATCTGAACTAATTACATCTGAAAGACCCCATTCAAACAAGGGCATCTTCTGAGATACACAGTTAGAACCTCCACCTACCTTTTTGGAGGGTGCAGTTTAATCCATAACTGGCTGCATGAATCCATGTTAGTTTTGGTTCCCATCTGATGCTAGCACTCAGGCGTGGTGCACTGCTGTGAAATAGATATCCTTGCCCGTGCATGGTCAAAACGAACAAGGGGGAGAATATCTGCATCAGACCCTGTGGAGACTAACAGATTCCATGGAACAAAGGGCAAGGCCACACCTTTGCATTTTCCCTGCAGGAGCTTCCCATGGTGTCTTTGAAGGTGGGCTTTAGAACAGACAACTCTGGCTGACCACAGAAGGACCCTCTTATTGATGTCCCCTTGATGATCCGTCAGGCACAGGGCATTTGGGTCCAGAAGCCCAGTTTTGTCTTTACAGCCTGAATTGATGTCTCCCGGGAGGATTAAATGATGCTGACTCAATTCTGAATGGCTGAACCATAATGTCAGTATGCTAATTTTTAATGGGAAATCTGTGTCAGACAGACTGGAATGCTCGTTTTAGTGTGAATAAATTCATGTCTGTAGGCTGTGCTACATAGAAAGCAAAACCAGGATGTGTCTCAGCGAGAATGGAAAGGAAGCAGGCGGAGTTAGTGGTGACTCAAAACACTGTTACCTCAGTCTGCGGCTGCCATCGGTTTAGACTCACTTCAAGTAAAAAAAAATGCACATAAAATATTGGTTATAGCTGATGGTAATTACCAAGTCACTTTGGACCATGCATTGTACTGTTTTGTGTGTGTGTGCATTAACTTTTATCTTTTCAACAATGGCATGGAGCAAGGGCTATGGTTATTCTCATTTCTCAGAAGGGGATGAAAAGAAGCTGAGTCCTTTACTAATAGTGCATGGTTAGTAAGTGACAGACCCAAGAAACAAAACCAAACAAAAAAACCCTTTCTTCAGCTCTGTTCCAAAACAGAAACTTTTCATCAGGGAACCCTGGGGCTGGCCTAGCTATATGAAAATTGATTTCTAGTAATGTTTAAAGAAGAACTGAACACAAATCTTTCACATACTACTATAAAAACTAGGTAAGGAAGAAATAAATACCTCCCCTCTCATTTTCTGAGGCCTGTATGACTGCAAAAAAAGACCACAGATATATCACAAGAAAAGAAAACCATAGACCAATATTTCCTGTAGGTGTAGCTGTAATCAACTTCAAGAAAATACCATCGCACCAAATCTAGAAAAATATATAAAGACAATACACCATGACCAACTGGAACACAGAGTTTGGCCCAAACTACCAAAGTTAATCAATATAATACAACACATGGAAAGAATATAAGAAAAATAAGATATGATAATCTCAACAGATGCAAGGAGAAAATGAGAATTATATACCATCACTAGGAAAAAGCTTTCTCTGCACAATAAAATTTTCAACCGACATGCACTAGCACCTATCATCACACGTCATAACAAAAGAACACAAACCAGGAGCAAGACAAAAATGTTTAACCACTTATTTTAAATATTCTCCCGAAACAAAAAGGACAAATAGACAAGAGAAAGAAAGAAAAGGCATCCATATTGGAAATGAAAAAAATAAGAAAATCCCTTCTTTGCTGATGTCATGATCTGCTTTGTAAATCCTAAGGAATCCACAGAGAAGTTTTACACTGAATAAACAAAAACCAAGGGTATAAAACATAAGATCAACACTTTAAAAATCAATTACACTTTTATAGATTAATACTGAACATTTGAAACATAAAATTAAAGCAAACAATGTAGTTCACAATGACATCAAAATGAATTACTTTATTAGAATAAAGTGCAACAAAGTGCAAGTCTCATACATGAAATACAACAGGAACAAATAGTTGAAAGAAATTAAGGAAAAACAAAACAAAAGAAAGAATATCATATTATTTTATTAGAGATTAATATGATAAAAATCACAAAATTATCTACAGAGTCATTGCAATCCCTTTAAAACTTCCTGCTGAATTTTAAACATAATTTAACAAATGAATCATTAGATTCATATAGAAATGCAAAGGACAACCAATAAAGAAAAAAACAGAGTTGAAGATTTCAGTTTCCCAAAATATGAAGGCAGTGTTATGCTAGAATAAGGGTAAAAATATAGATCAGTAGACTAAAACAAAAAATGTAGAAGTAAATCCTTAAATACATTGTGTGTTGTTTTTTGACAAGACACCAGGAAAACTCAGTAAAGGGAAAGTCTTTTCAATAGAGGGTGTCAGAAAAATTGAATACCTACATACAAAGGGGAAAAGTTGGATTTCTATTTCACACCATCTGCAAATACTAACTCAAAATTCATCACAGATTTAACTATTGATCTAAAAGACTTGAAAGGAATTATAAAGGCATACCTTGTGAGTTTAAGTGATGATCTCAAACACAATACCAAAAGCTCTTGACTAAATCAAATATGAGTAAGTTTCACTACTTCAAAATTAAAAGGCTTTGTGCTTCAACATATACCTTCAAAATCTGAAGGGCAGTCTACAGGATGGAAGAACATATTTTCAAATCACCTACTGAATATGGATTTGTCTTCAGAATATATGTCAACAATAAAAATATAACCAATTTTTGCATAGAAAAAAGTTTTGAATAGCATATTTCTAAAGAAAAGCAAGTAATAGCATATGCTGACAAGAATGTATGGAGAAAGGAACCCTCATATATTATTACTACAGAGGTAAAATACTGCACTAATACTGGCAAATAAATTAGACTTCCTGAAAATGCTAATCATAGAGTTTCCATGTTACTTAGTATTCTCATGTAGGTAGATACCAGAGAGAATTGAAAACAGATGTCCTCACAAACAACTCTAGAAAAATGTTCACTATTCATAATAGTCAAGAAAGGAGAAACAGCCCAAGTATCCATCAACTGATGAAGGGATGAATAAAATATGATCTAAATGATCTGTCTACACATCGGAAATCTATTTCACCATAGAAAAGGATGGAGTATTGATACGTGATATAACACGAGTGGACCTTGAAAGCATGATACCAAGGACGACATCAGAATACAAGCAATCACATATTGTCCAATTCCCTTATTACAAAATGCCAAGAATAGCCAGGTTCATGACATCAGAAAGAGAGTTCACCATGATGAAGGTGTGGGGTTGGTTAGGAGTAGGAAGAGAAGGACAGAGATCAATTGCTTCATATGAGTATGAAGTTTCTTTTGGGGGTAATAAAAGTTTCTAATACTAGATTATGGACAACTCTATGAATATAATTATTTTAGAAACTGAATTTTGTAGTCTAAAACAATGAGTTTTTGGTGTATGATTTATATCTCTAGAAATTATTGTGAATTTTTTTTAAAAATACATTTATTGCTTCAATTATCTCTGACCTCTTTATTCAGCATGGGTTGTGTCTCTTGGCAGAGATTGTAAGATTAGCCAGTGTTGCCCAGGACAATCTTGCTCCCCTAAAGCCACTGTGCTGTGTACCCAAACAGTGCCACTGGGTGACATTCCATCCTATTTGCAGCCCAGTGGACTATACTGCTGTGGACAGCTGGGATTACAATCTTGGTCTTATCTTCAGCCTCGTAAAACCCCTTTGGTTTAAATCCCCCTCGCTTGACATTGATCCCACCAAATTTTCCTCCTCAGAATGCTCTGCAGATGTTCTTGAGTACTATCACAGAAGCTAGCAAAGAGCAGAAAACCAAGCAAAACTCTAGATTGAAAACCAAAGATTCTACTACACACCCACTAGCCCCAGCCTAGGACGTGCAGGGGTGGATGTACTGAATGTTCGTTTTCATTGCAGTCTAAGCA
Source organism: Chinchilla lanigera (assembly GCF_000276665.1). NCBI lineage: Eukaryota > Metazoa > Chordata > Mammalia > Rodentia > Chinchillidae > Chinchilla > Chinchilla lanigera. Next base: position 2,540,833 of record NW_004955487.1, read on the forward strand.
GAGTGCGAGATGGTGAAGCCCTCTAAAAAGGGCCCTACACTGGTTCTTCAGTTCTTAGTCCTTTTCCTTATATTAGGAAACTCAGTACATAGAAGTATTATGAGTGTTTGTGTGCATGTGCTTGAAAGAACACATGTGGGTGAGAAAGACAGAGATGACTGACAGAAACAGTGCTTTATTGCTGCTATTGCTGGAGGCTATTCTGCTCAAAAATGGGAAATAACATGAAAATCAATAGAACATAATAAAAGTCATCAGAGGAGAGAAACAGACTGTAGCTTAGCCCGTGCACCTCTGGAGCACTGGCAATCACCCTCCTATTTTCTCTGCACTTCTCACCTTTGCAGACACGGAGGACTTCTTCACCACAGGTCAGGGATTCTGAAAGCCTAAGGACAGGGGGAACTAATTGCAGCCACCTGGAGCTTGGGAGGCTTGGCTTATTGACACAGCCTCCCTGCAAGGCCAGAGGCCTCACCAAGTGACTCTAATTGGCCCAGACAGCAATCACAGAGGATTTGTGCTTTGCAAAGTGATTGTATTCACTAGTCTTGATCTAAGATAAAAATGATGGATCTGTGATTTGTCTTTGAAGGAAGATTTTACCTGTTTGTCAAAAATGTACATAAGCTGGGTTTCCTTACCCATCTTTTCTAAGGAGATAAGAATTAACTATAGTTTTTGTGAATCAAATGTAAAAGATGTGTAGTGTTTGAAATATGGTTTCCATATATAAGAATCTGATTTTGATAAAGAACTAGTAATGTTTTCATAGATTAAAAATAATGTCATTTTGTGTCAGTCAGGGATTTTATTTATGATCTATTAGGCAAGCCCTAAAATAATTCCTTGGGATATATTTCATGCCTATTCTTTTGCATCTTAGAAGGTTGAACCTATTTAAGTGACCCTGTTGTGTGGTGCTAATGGTGAAGTGAGCCCCCAGACCTTCAGTTGTCATTGATTGCCCCTTCGCTTTCTCAGCATCCTAGGTCCCTATTTCCTTTGATAAAATGACTCATTGCTTCCCAATAAAGTATAATAGGGTAATGCTGCATTGTTTCAGAAAAACTAACAAAGTTTATTATCTTAGTTGCTTTTCTCATGGCAGAGACAAAATACAGAACACCCAAAGTTAAAAGAGGAAAGGTTTATTTCAGCTCACAGTGTATAGAGGTTTCAATCCGTAGTTGGCTGGTTCCAAGGTAGATCATCATGATGGAGGAGAAACAGTCCATGGTAGAGCAGGCAGGAGACAGTAAAGGGCAGAAACAGTAAGCTTGCCTTCCTTGTCTCCCTTATATTCATTTCATCAAAGCTGTAAGCTTGTTGATTGGTGCCATCCATGGTAGCGTTTCCATTCTCCACATTCAGAACTATGTTAATTCTAATGTGTGGACTAATTTAATACCTCACAGCCTCAATCCCAGTATCACATGCCCTAGATCCATCCAGCTCCAAAAAGCCCCACCTATGAATGCACAAGGACCTGGGGAAACATCTAGATATAAACCATAATATGCCCTATTCTACAGGAACTGCCATTTATTGCTAAAGATGCATTTGATCATTTGTGCTAAATGTTTACAATGAGTGTATTCCTAACACAATTATCCAATGGTATATAATACTACAGGCTGTACATTTTTTTCTAAATAAAACACCTTAGAATATTGTCAGATCAATATTTCTTGTTCCTGAGAACTCAAGTGACAAGAACTTAATTTTCTGGAGTTGTTAGATTCATCCTTCACAAGAATTGCTAAGAAGTAGTCCATGTTCTTAGAGCCTGTGTGTACCACCAGTCTTTGAACTTTAAAGGAGACAGGAAACTGATCAGAACTAGAAGGAGAGAAAGTACAGCAGGGTGTTGAGGGGCCCCAATAATCACCACTGCAACTCTACAATAAGGGAAGTACTCTCAGAACCACAAGGAGAAATGTCCACCAATAGCAGAGGTTGAATATTGGACTGTCCTCCACCAGTGTGTAAATGAGCTATTAGCGCTCTCAGAAGCAAACACATGGGGACATCTACTTTCCCCAGTGTGGAGCTGGAAGCCTTATGGAAGGCACCCTGAATTGCCATTGGGATCATGGCCTACATGACCTTGAAAAGTGGACAGAGCTCCTTTGATTAGTGCCCTCACACCCCTGGAAATATCCATATCATTACAGAAGTGTCTGCGTTCCTCTTGGAAGTCACCTACACTCCATTTCCCCACAGAGGTGACTACATTTCCACTGAGAGTGCCTCTATGTCCAGATTCAGTGGCAGTAACATGCTTATTGGCGAGAGAAGATTCCCAGGAAACCAACTGGACCAAAAGTAGTGAGAGTGACCCATAGCAGGAACCGATACATTATCCAAAGCCGGAAGAGACAGGAGAAAGACAGAGTCAGTTACATCTACTACAAACCCACAACATGTGCCCCACAAGCACCAAGCTGGCCTTTGGGGTCAGCACACAGTGATCCCAAATCACATAGGATCTTTACCCTCACCTCCAGAGCTGAACTGACACCCAGAAGAGGCAGCACATGAAAAGAAATAAGAACATGCTGTGCCCTGACTTCCTGTTGGGGCTGCAGAGCTGAGTCAGTCCTGTATCAGAAGGTGATGATCATTTCAACACAGAATTGAGAGAAAAGTACTGATTTAGACCAGATTAGAACCATTGAAAATGAGTTTGTTCTAACACCTGAAAATGATCCAAAAGCTATGAAAACTGCTCATACAGTGATGGGGGGAGGAGGATGATCAACAATTGAATTCAAAGATAGCAATTGGAGAAAAATAAACTGTTTCTTAACTTGCCTTTCAAGCTACCTACAGATAGCCATGCCTGCACAGAACTACATGAAAATAGAAAATGTTAGAATAGAAATGGTATATGAGGAATGTTGTCCCCAAAATTCATGGATTCATTTTTAAAGCCAACATTGTTCAGATCTACATCCTTTGACAGTGTTCTTTGTCTGTAATATCACTTCTATCATACCTACCCTTCCTATTGCTGGACACAATACTTATCACCCACATTTGAAGGAGGAGAAGTTTTAATTTAGCCCATGAATTCAGGGATTCAGTCCATGGTTAGCTGCTGCAAGGCAAGATCATCATGGTAGAAGGGCATGGAGAAGCAAAGCTACTTAGTTCATAGGGGCTAGAAAGCAGAGCAGGGAAAGGTACCAAAGAGGAAGCAGGCAGGGACCAGTCATAAACCATAAGGTCATGCCTTCATGGGACACCCACACACTCAGAAATGTGGAGTGTAGATCCCCCACCAATCCCCCAGGTAGATCCTAAAGCCAATCCATTTGACGCTCCAGTCTGACAGCAAGACTTACCCATTTTGTTAAACTATGTTCAACTTGTAGTATTACTGAGTTCCTGCTATGAATCTAGTTCTGTGTTTCAAAGATGCATAGACACAAAACAATTTATCTGCAGTGGTACGGTGAGAACTGGGCTCAAAATACCCATCAGTTAATAAAAACAACTTATGGACAATATTGAATATTCTGAAGGCTTTGGTTGTAAGATCAAGAACACCATAGCTTCAAAATATTTTATATAATCATGTTGCTGATGAAATATGCTTATGTGAGTGGCAAATAAACATTAAAAAAACCAGCCATTAAAGAAACAGAAAAAGAACAGGAAAAACATATATCTTGGTCAAATTAGACTTCTTTAGGCCAATGGTTATTTATTTTACTAGAAAAATTATCAGCATCATTACAACAGCATATTAGGACAGACAAGTGTATTAGAAGAATCAAAGCCCTATGTTTTAATCTTAGATCTGTATTCATTGCCTCTTTGCTCTTGAGTAAAAATCATTTTAACATATTTGAGCCTACTTTCTTATCTATAACTGGCAGCTCTAAACCTAAATATACATTCTCAGATTTTGAAAGTTAAGGAAGCATTGCAATATCCTGTATTTTCTATATATTTTAATGTGGGTGTTGGGTCTTTTCCATGATAATTCCAGAAAGCAGGGAAATCCACTCATACCAAGCCTCCTACTGCATCTTTTCCAAAAGATAAACTGAATTTCTGGGTAACAGATGTTTGCTTATTATAGAAAGACAATACCGTGAAATTCTGGCACCTTGGTGCATTTGTTTCTAAGCAAGAACATTTAAGACACTTGAAATATTTGTAAGGCACCATGAATCTGTCTGGACAAAAATGTGGCCTCTGTCTATTATCTCTGCTCCTTGGCATGACATCGCTGTAGCAGTGATCATTTAGGGAAAGGTAAATTCAATAAACACTATTTGAAGGATACCTACCACTGTCAAAAATATGGCCATTTTTAATGAGGCATGATCTTTTCATTTGAAGTTATATTTTGCCAGCAGGGTAACTGTTCTCAGTTATGTTCTGGGTTCTGCAGGTTAGCTAGCTAAGCGCAAATGTGATTGGCATGCAGAGCCCCTTAAAACTGTCAGGCCACCTTGCAATTAGGCACCGTGCCATCCTAGCAGATGGCGCGCATGCTGCCAGACAGCCAGTACGTGTATCAGCATAGAGCACTCAGAGAGAATTTCTTCCTTCAGAATATCAGACTGTGGGTCTGTAGCATCAATAGCAATGGAGCATTTCATCCCACATATAAATTTTAGAAAGAATAATACTGTTTTCATATATGACTAGATATAGAAGCAAGGAATCATGGAATTGCAAATTCTCAAGGCTAAGAGATATCTTAGGCAGTAAATTTCAGTGTTTCATTTATTGCTTCATTGATTCTTCCAGCAAACACTGATCATCCAGGATAACTTAGCCACTGCTTCCTATCTGTGCAGCCATTTGACTGTGCCATTGGCTACACCAGGTTTAACCATATCCACTCATAGTAACTCACTACTGTAATACTAATCCATATCACTCTCCTCCAGATACATTTAAGTTTGCGTGCACTCTCAAAACTACAGTACCCAGACCCAGGTTCATTGCTCACCTGTAATTAGTCCCAAGATACAATTCAATTGATGCAAGGGCTTTCACCAAAATTTCAGTTGGTTGGTACACTTTTGTAAGACATGAATGTGACTTCTTATTACAGGTTATTGTCTCTTAACTTCTTTTCATTTTTTTTGTTTTGTTTTGTTTTGTTTTGTTTTGTTTTTGGTTTTTCTCCGGTACCGAGAACTGAACTCATGACCTTGCACTTGCCAGGCAGACTCTTTTGCCGTTGAGCTAAATCCCCAGCCTTCTTTTCATTTTTAAATTTAGTTTAATTTTTTTTACTACATGTTTGCAATGCATGAAGTTCACATTCATCTTCCTTAATAGCCTCAGCTCTCCAATTAAAAGACACAGATTGGCAGACAGGTTCAATAAACAGAACCCAACAGTCTGTTGCATTAAAGAAACTCATCAACTCCAAAAAGATTCATAGATGAAAAATCATTTAATTTTTGTAAATTGTAGCAGTGTTTGCAGTTCTAGAAGAGAAAACAAAAGAGTTGTGCCATTAAAAACATCCCCTATGTGACCTCAGGTGGCAATGTGATGTGAAGAACAGTTGTTTGAGAGTCAGGCATGACTTAGATACCAGAGCTTTCATTTGCTCATTTGGTGTCTCGGGATGAGCTTGTCAGTCTTTCCAAAGTTCATGGCCTCAGCTACAAAAAGGAGGTGAAGCTATGGTATGTGGTATGTCTATTCTGTCCTTTACAAACACTTTTTAACTGTTCTGTGGAAGCCACAGTGCTAGCGCACACTGCAGTGTCAGAGCTGAACAGCGCCCTCCAATCTGCCTGGATTGCCTTCATCTACTAATCATCGATTTCAGAAAGTGATAATTAATACATAGCTTGCAACAAGCTTGAAGAGAAGAGAAAAGACCAGTCAGTTAGCCTTGTGGTGCCCTGGTACAGAATGCCAGTTGCCACACAAAGCAGGTGGGCATCTATCTCTGCATTTCAACAGAGCCCAGCTCACTGTCATGAACACCAGCAAACCCATGGTGAATTAGCGAATTTCACAAATTAGCAAGTTAAGAGAAACATAATTAAAAGAATCAGGGACACTGTGTCATTGTATGCACAGCATTCATTTATTTTGACAAGTATAATTTAATTTTCTTTACTTAGGGTAATATTTCATAGAACACTAATGAATGCACTCTTGTCTCTTTGGTCCAAGTAATGAAATCTTGGTAATATGAGACTTTACCAGGAGTCTTCTATGAAACAGCATCAACAGGTGAGGGGAGAGTCCATAAGGCACACAAGGGATGGCTGTGTTGATTGGGGAGAAGCAGAAATACAAGTGAAAATTCACCCCATGTCAAGAATCGGAGCACGAAGTGCCGTGTTCAGAGGACTCTGCTTCTGGCTCAGTCTAGCACTGTTTCTGCTTTGGAAAATTAGCATCACCATTTTAAAAAAAGTAATTGTTATCCACACATGACGGTGCATACTGTGATCCCAACACCCTGCGAGGCTGAGGCAAGAGGATCACTGTGAGTTGAAGGCCAGTATGGAATACATAATAAGACCTTGTCTGAAAGAACCAAATAATAAAAGATGGATAAGTAAATAACACTGCTATGTGGCAAGTGACAACACTTTCCTATTTCTATCAAGAAACCTCTCTTTCTCCAAGATAGAAAACTGAAAAATTTGGAATAAGCTTTGTTCCCTCACTGCATTCGTGGACAATTCCTCACAATTTTCTTTTCTTAATTTTATTCTGATATCACTGACAAATAAGAATCACTATATATTTATGGTACATAATGTGATGTTTTAACTTGTGTATACATTGTGAAATATCCTCATAATTGATCTAATTAGCACAGCCTTCACTTCACTTAGTAACCATTTCCTTCCTTCTTTCCTTCCTTCCTTTTTTCCTTCCTTCCTTTCTTATCACCTTTCCTTTCTTCCTTCCTTCTTCCCTTCCTTCCCTGTGGCCGTTGTCTTCCTCCATCTCTCTTTTCTTCTTTGGGAGCACCACCAGAGCCTTCTCCAACTTCATATTGTATTTCAAGTCTACAGTACAATACTACTAATCATTGTCACCAGGTTGTATGTCACATTTCCAGAACTTTATCTCAATAATTGGAAGCTGTACCCTTGCACTAACATCTCCCTGTTATTGATGGGAACGTAACTTGGTAGTAATATCACATGGCCCAGTAACCTCTTTTTGGAGTCAATATGCAAAGGAAATGAAGTCAGGATCTCAAAAAAATGTCTGCTGTACTGCTGATGGAAACATTCTCCATAACCTGTGTGGAACCACCCTAAGTGACCATTAAGTGATGGATGAATAATGAATATGTCTCTCTCTCTCTCTCTCTCTCTCTCTCTCTCTCTCTCTCTCTCTCTCTCTCTCTCACACACACACACACACACACACACACACACACACAAAATGGAGTACTACTTACCCGTTAAAATGAAAGAAATCCTGCCATATGTGACAACATGGGTGAACCTCAATTCTTTTTACATCCCCCTACTGCTCATTAATCAACCCTTACACCTATGTTTTTAATGCCTCCAACCTCAAATTCCAGCTTTGCTCTCTGCTATTTCCCTCCAACCACATTCACACTTTACCAGATTAATCATGAAATATTCTCATGCACACCCCAGCTCCAGCCCAGAACTCTTTAGTGGTTCCTGATGACCAGAGATATCAGCCATATTCCAAAACCTCTGTTCCTGGCTTGGAATTTAAGTCCCCTGCAAAATTCTCCCTCTTCCCTGGAACATGTTCTCTAATCCCGCCACCTTGTCCTGCACTTAGCCACTTGGTCTTTAAGCCTGGAAGTGTCACTGGGGAATCACATTTCTTTGGTCTCCATTTTCCCACCCTGTGACTGAGCTGAGCTCCCCTTTGCCCCCATTTTGATCTTTTTCATTTTGCTTAATTTTCAACTTGCTCTTTAACCCACAGAAATTACTCAATGGGTCCTGGGAATTGCTGAATACAGGAGACAGGGTTCTCTCCTCCTCGGTTGATGGGTGCTGTTGGTGGCATCAGACTTTGGTGGATCCATTCCTTGTGATGGCCCTGCCTATGCCAGCCTTGTGACATGTTTGCTTCTGGGCTCTCAGACCTCTCTAATCACCTGCTCCCAGTCTACCTGTCTGCTTTCCTGCTTCCCATTTTCTTTATATATTAGTTCCCCCCAAGACTTTATAGTTATTATGGTTTTGCTCCTTTTTTCTCATTGTACAGATATCTGGTTTTCAACCATCCTGGAAATTTTTAACTTACAAACCTTCCTTCCACCCCATGTCTCTCTCTCTTGAGCTCCAGGCACTAGTACATGGGTTCATGTTTTCTTGTTTCATCTTGGATATTTCCTTAGCACTCCCTCCCCTTCCCCTCCTTACCCTTCTCTCCTTTTCCTCCTCCTCTGCCACCGTTGCTGCCGCTCCTTGTCCTCTTCTTCTTCATCCTCCTCTCTCTCTCTCTCTCTCTCTCTCTCTCTCTCTCTCTCCCTCTCTCTCAAATTTTAAACTGGCTTCTTTCTCAACCCTTACTGACTTGTCCTGTCTTAATGTATGTATCTTTCTTCCCCACTAGACTTGACTCTTTTTTTTTTTTTTTTTTTTTTGGTACTGGAAATCGAACTTAGGACCTTGCACTTGCCAGGCAAGTGCCATACCACTGAGCTGTATCCCCAGCCCCAAGACTTCACTATTTGAGGCTAAGTATCTTGTCTTAGGGTCATTAACACCCATAGCTCTTTTTCCAGTGCCTGAGATACAGTAGGCACTCAATGTTTGCTATGTGAATTAACAAATAAATCTATTGTGGAATTTTGCACTCTGCTATGGAGCCCCCACCTAAGAGAGTGTATAATCTTTCATCACAAGCGATTTGGCTCTGCATGTCAAGTCTGGACTGTATATTTGGTTCCATGTTGAGCCTACTTTTATCTTCAATGAGGCAGCATCTGGCAAGACAGAGGAAACTTAAAGCAACAAGAAGTAAAAACCCAACCTGTGCCTGAGTAGCCACTTTGCATGCTATGTCTTAGACTCACTGTCCCACCATTTAACACTTGAACTTTCAGCTGCTGAGATTTGGAACAAGGGACTTAATTAGTCAACAAGATATGACAACATGCTGCTGCCCTGAGATTACATACACCTATGGTGTGCTGGAAAGAAAAAGAGAAATCCACAGCATCTTCAGAGACCTGAGAAGAATGTTATCTTCCTACAGCATGTGGGAGAGTGTTCCAAGAGATAAAACTCACAAGACAAATGGTATCTTGAGTGAAATACAATGGAATAATGGAGCTCAGAGAATTCTAAATGTTTTCTGTCCCAGTGTCCCCATATGGCACTAGTGAATTGCATTCACAAAGAATTGCAAACATTTTTAAATAGAGAAAAGAATGGACATCTCTAGATGGGTTTAATCCAGGGACCATAAAATTCTACACAGACATCACATCACTGAATTCTAATTTCTTTTCCATTTCTAATGTACTATTTACTCCTCCAAACTTACACAAAATGCATATGTCTTTATTTGTGAAAGCAGAAGAAGGATGTTTAGGAACCACTGGAGATTCCTCTCTACATAATGATGTTTCTAATTGTGGTAGCTCTCATCCTATCCCAGAACACTATGGACCACTGAATTCAGGATGAGGTCCCCATGGCCTCACAAGAATGGATCTCATCTCTACCTGACATAATTGGCCTGGATCTCTGCTTCATCTTTCTCACTCTATTTTATTACTGCCTTCCCTTAAGGCGTTTCTGGGGGCCACTTTCTTCCTACTGTGATGTGTACTACTCAGCTTGCCCTTTGCTGGCACACAATACCTAACACCCACAATGTAAAAGAAGAGAGGTTTACTTGGCCCATGATTTCAAGGGATTCAGTCCATAGTTGGCTGGCTTCAAGGCAGAAAGTCGTCAGGGAACAAAGTTACTTAGTTCGTGCTAGCCAGGAAGCAGAGAAAGGGAACAGTGCCAGAGAGGAAAGAGCAGGGTGTGGGGAGTGGCTGAAGCTGGATACCAGTCACACGTGCAGGGCTAAAGCAAGGCCAGCCCCAAGAATATGGAGCACCTGAGGTGAGCCACATAAACAAGCTGTTCCATCTCTGAGGTGCCAGAGGTGAGCCAGGCAAACAAGTTGTTAGGCAGAAGGATTCCAATTTACATCAACCTCACAAGTACATAAATAAATGTGCTGCAGTTGTTGGGCATTTTTTTCTCTGCCATCAGGCCAGGAGGCTCCATCTGACCTCAGCTTTCTGTGTCTCAATTCTTGTTTATCTTCATCCTCCACCATCATCCCTCCAGAGTTTCAAGAGCTTTGCTGGACACAGCAGGGACCAGGTATGGTACCCAAGGCCATGCCTCCATAAGCAACCCAGACAAATTACTTGGAATCTGTCCCAAGGCAGATTCCAAGTAAATCAAGTTACCATTGTCAAGCTTAACCATCACATATGGGTTCCTCACACTGCACAAATCCTCTCTTAGACATTACCCTACTGACATAGGTGAGGTAGTAGAGCAATTAGTTTGGATTGGCACTCTCTTCTTATCTGTTGGTTAGATGAACACCAAGATCTGGTGTTCCCAGGTTCTGGGAAGATAGTGCTAAATTTGGTGTTCCGAGAGAGCTGACAAAACCCACATCAGCAAAACAGGAGCATAACCTGAGGCATAAAGACAGAGAAAGTTGAACAACACAAGAGGGCAGAGGTATAGAATTGCTACCATGTTGTATCAGATGATCAGGGCAGGTTCTTCTGAGGAAGTGACCCTAAAACAAAAAGCTAAGAAAAGAGCAACTTGACTACAGTGCATCCGACATCTCTCTACCTGCCACCACCATTCTGAACCTCCAGCATCTCAGCCCTCAACACAGTTGCCTCAGGCTCAGGAGCCCAGCTGTGTTTCCCTCCCTCTCCCCACTTTTGGGAACCTCCCTATGGAAGATGTTGTGGCCATGACTGAATCTATAAAGGCTAAGCCTAGATATTCAGAAAGGATGATTTAATATCTCCTTTGTCTACAAAGCCTGACTTTCAAATCTAAGCCTCCCTCAAGAGACCAAGAAAGTCTCCATTAAATGTAAAGTTCAGCTGGCTGAATTTATTCTCACATGGGCGTCTGGTCTCTCCTGCTCTGCAGCAACCTGTTGGCTCAGCCTGAGAAAGGATGGGACAGACACATACAATTTCAGGGGGAAATAAAAACATATCTCTTTACTATTGACACAAGTTTTTCCCATTAGTCTACATATCTCTACAAAGATTCTGCTAGAGACAAACACTGCCATGATTGTCTTCAGAAGACGTGTTTGGTTCTCCTGTAGGACAGAGGGGGAGAAGGCAGTGAAGGAGTTGGGGGTCAACACTGTCCTTAATCACGTGGACACCATGAGCCACTCTCAAGAGTTGTTGCCTCCACATTGGGGGTAGTGCAGGGTGAGATCATGCTCACCTGCACAAGCACAGCCACGAAAGACTCCTTCTGACCTTCAATCCAGGTTAACCATGGTATAATCCATTGGTCTCAGAGACATTAGACAGTCAGTCTGTTCCGACTGTCCCCAACTTTTGTTGTCTGTGAACAAGCAGACAGTGATGCCTTGGTCACTTGAGATGCCCTTTGGGATGGCCTTAAACTCAAGGTGACCCACTGTGGTTTGGACTGAGATCATGCCTTTGTCTTTGGTAACAGGGGACTTCACCGAGAAGAGTTATGCCTCTATTTAGATTTATTCTTCCTATGATTCACCAAGAGTCTTGGCTCCAAACTCTAATCTTTTGTAAGTTATTAAAAAATCCATTCATTATTTCCACAAATATTGTCTCTCCTCCATTTTCCTATTACCTTCCTTTGGTTGTGCTATTAGTGGTAGGGTACCTCTGCAGGTAAGCTATGAAAACACTTCCCTCTCTTTTTGCTCTGTGTGGGATAAATTATTCAAATCTATTTTTCCATCCATTACTTAGGGTTTTGCATGCATTGTGTATGCTCTCTACCTCACTCAAATGATCTGAAATGAAATTATTATATATTTTTAGGAAGTTTTGATTTTCTCTCTCCCAAATCTTCCTGGTATTTTTGAAGCAGCATTTGTCTTTTCTAGTGATTTTGGCTCCCTCTTTCTCTGTCTTTAAACATTTTACACATCTCCTTTTCAAAAGAATTTTGGATGTGGGGATGTTGGGCTCCTCTTGGGTGGATTCCATTATGTGACAGTGGTTTTGCTTGTCCTTTGTGCAGCTGTGCCAAAGATTCTCAGTTTTGGTCCTCTCTGTTTATCACCAATCCAATTACACACCTGTGAATCTGTCCTCCCCTGATTTTATTCAAACACCACACCAGTAGATATAGCCTGGGACACTGTAGATCCAGACTTTGAAATAAGGATGTGGCCCCCAAGGTCTAGCTTTTTGGAACAAGAAAATGAGCAAAGTTTTATTTTAGACTCTAGTGCATTTAAGGTCTTAAATCTGTCTATGGAGACCATTACCCCTCTGTCCCTGTGTGCACCCTGGAAAGGTACTCCTCTGTCCACACTCCCAGTGGGACCTTGCACCTTGTCTTATTCGGGCTGCTGCTCCTGCCCCTTCTTTTCTCTAGAATGCAGCCAAACATTTAAAATAACATCCATCATTTTGTATCCAGAATTTCAGGAGGTTGTACCAATACATTCATAAAGGACACCGGGTCTACCATGCTGTAGGAGTTACAATCAGAAGAAATTGTTGTGAGTATTTTCCATGAAGATCTCTGCAAATTTTCCGCTGATAGAAACACATTGATAGCATGAATTTTTCAAGATGGACCAAATAACAAAGTAATGTTCCAGTGGGTGATAGTTTCCTTTTGTGAATTATGCTTTTAAAAACATTTCAAAACTGGATCACAGGAAATAGCAATCTTCCTTGCATAAATACCAGACTATAAAGAGGACTAGTGCTTGATGATTGAGTGTAATAATCCGTTTAATTTAATCTTGACAACATCCCTTTTTGTTTGATTATTTTCTAAGAGGAAAAAACTGAAGGTCAAAATGAAAATGAGCAATTCTTTCCAATACATGGGACATTGTATATCACTCAGGGAAGCTGTAAAACCAAGTCTGTCAAAATCTAAAGTTGATTCTCCCTTTGTTCTCAGAATTTAAGGTCTGGATTGATCGACCCCAATGCTTTCCTGGGACTCCATTTGTATATAGAAGATCATGGCACTTCCCAGCCTCCAGAATTCTTTGAGCCAATTCCTCATAATAAATCTCTTCTTGTTGAGTACGGTGACACATGCCTGTAATCCCAGCACTCTGGAAGGCTGAGTCAGGAGGATCCCAAGTTCAAGTCCAGCATTGGTGATTTGTGAGACCCTGTCTCAAAATAAAAAATAAAAAATAAAAACTTAGGATGTAGCTCAATGTGAAGGTCCTGTGTTCATTCCCCCGTCTCTCTCTTATCTTTCTCTCTGTCTCTGTCTCTGTCTCTCTCTCTGTCTCTCTCTCTCTCTCTCTTTCTCTTCCTCTTTCTCTCCTCTGTGTATCTTTACCTATCCTGTTAGTTCTGTGTCTCTGGAGAACCCTAACGAACACAGCTCTCCAAGAAAATGTGTAAAGTTAGGCAAAGAGGGGTGTGATAAATAGCTATGCTTGAGAAATAAAGATTCAGCATAAGGGAAGCCTCCAGTGTGGAGAGGGAGATTCAGGTGACAGAAACACCGTGCCTCTCCATGCCTTTTAGGCTCAGAGACTGGAGAAGGGACAGAAAGTAGCTGAGGGTGGCAGGGTGTAGCACTTTCCCAACAGGAGCACGCAGTGTGGGCCCTCCTATATGGGCTGTGGGTGCCTTAGTGGGTGCACGTACTCAAGTGAACACTTGCACCTATGCCTGGGTACAGATGCTTGGGAAACTGAGTCCCAGATTTTAAATTTACTCCATCACGGACTTCAGCAGCCTCTTGTGGGCGATTCATAGGCCCCCCTGGGAAGTTGGGTAATGTAGTGTCGGTGCCTCGAGTTCCCAAGCTCTCCGGTGCCATTTGAAAAGCCAGATCTTTCTTCGCAGCTTTGTCTTGTCTGTTTGTTTACTTTTCCCAGCCACCAGACCAGATTCTGCTCCACCTTTTGTTTTCTGGAAAGGAGAGAGAAAAATCATCAACCCTCAGTCTCCAAAATACTTAACAAATGATTACAACTGCCCGTAATCCACTTGAAATGCAGAAACTCAGAGGTTTTTATTCGTCTGTGTGCTTTTCTGAGTCCTTTGCATGGAATCATGAATCTGTTCTATGCGGATTTATAAAAGTGAATTGGGTCAAGTCTTTTGCTTTAGGCAGCAGTGATACCTGGAGACCTGCAATGCTTTGGTCTGAATAACAGAAAGTATGCAATAAAAATGCCCTTTTGGCTCCACAGACCAATGAGCTTCTGGCTGATGATGGAACAGATCAAACGACTGGGGGACAGGGGCATGCAGAGTCCCTGATTGAGTTGTTGGGTAGGGCACAGGGAATGGTGACGTCAAGGGAGGGATCAGGACAGATGTAGGTAGGTGGACAGGTGTGGGGGGAGCAAATGTCTTTGGGGGCATCCAGAAGGGACAGCTTCCTGGTGGGGAAAGCATTGTCCCAATTAACATTGGAGTAAGAGTCATTTTTCAAGGGACACAACCAAGGATAGTATCTCTGACTTACTGTCTCTCTGTCTCTGTCTCTCTCTGTCTCTCTCTCTCTCTCTTTCTCTCTCTCTGTCTTTCTCTTTTCTTCTCTCTCTTTCTTTCTTTCTTTCTTTCTTTCTTTCTTTCTTTCTTTCTTTCTTGACACTAGAAATTGAGCCCAGAGCCTTTCTGCTGACCTACATGCCCAATCCTTTCCATTTTTTATTGTGAGGTAAGGTCTCACTAAGTCACTAAGTTGACCAGGCTGGGCCCCAACTTGTGATCCTCCTGCCTCAGTCTTCCAGAATGCTGTTGTTACAGGTATCCATCACCTCATCAGCCTCTGACTTACAATTTTTCAGCACACCTGCACACATCTGGAAAGGCCTTCAACAACCCTGTCCTGCCATCCGAGGAGGACCTGGTCCCTGGAAATCAGCCATTGACGTTTGGTTGGGTTGAGCTGCAACAGGAAGGGACAAACCTGGGCCAGGCTGGGTCCTCACACTTGTTTTAGTCTTGGCACACAAGTCAATTCCCTGAAAGCGTGACATCATGCACCAACAGGGGAGGATGAGCTCTGAAGCTGCCACAGCATGATTCTGGCAAAAATCTGCTTCTAAGAGGGCAAGAAGTCAGTGCTTGGCCTCAGCCTTCTGCGGGGCAACTGGGACCAGTGTGCAGAACAAAATAAACTCCCATCTGCTAAATAATGACAGCCACAAAGCACCAAACACAGTTGGGTGTGAATGCCACCTCCCCCAGGATGCAAAGATCACAGATGCCCCAGCCAAACGCAGCTTCTGTATTCTGCAGTCTATGTGGTATTTATGACATGACTGTCCTTATACAACTGAGACCCAGGAAGATGACACAATTTGTCTCAGGCTGCATAGCTAATTAATGACAGAGCCAAGACCCATTGTATTACCTCCTTCATTTAAATTAATTGCAAAGGTTTGCAGATGTTTTAAATAAGCACATTGCCAGCCTTTGATGACCTTTTATGCTTAGTCTAGAAAAATATACTTGCTTTAAATCCATACTAAGGGCATGTATGCACCCATATAGTCTTTTGTCTGTCTGCATGGGCTTGGTTCTACATTTCAAAATCTGCAGTGAGGGGCTGGGGATTTAGCTCAGTGGCACAGCACCTGCCTGGCAAGTGCAACGTCATGAGTTCGGTTACCGGTACCAGAAAAAAAAAAAAAAAAAAAATCAAAATCTGCAGCTGTTCAAGTCCTTCATATAAAATGGTGCTGTATTTGCATGTAATCTTTGCATTTTCCCATATACTTTACATTGTCTCTAGATTATAATGCCTGGTACAATGTAAATGCTATGTAAATACTTGTTGCGCTGAATGTTTAGGGAATAACCAAAAATATTCTGTATGTGTTCATCATTGATGGTATTTCTTTTTCCCAAATGTCTTCAATTCACCATTCATTGGATCCATAGATACAGAGAGCTGATTGTACACCCAGCGGAAGGAGATAATTCCGACTGTTAAATTCCTATTGGGTACCATGCTTCCCCTACTAAAGGGCATTTGATTCTGCCACCCAGCAAGGAAGGCTTGGCTGCCCATTCTGCAGCTAAAGAATCTCTCTCCAAGAAGGACAAGGTAGCAGAATAGTGGGAAAGATCATTCATGTAGTAGACAGGAGGATCAGAAGCACCCACACCTTGCTGGTCCCAAGGCCAGCAGTGGAAAAGAAGTTCCAAAAAACCAAAGAGCTCACACTTCCTGCCTTTCCAAAATATCTCCACTTTCACTAGTCCTTTCACATTCAGCACTTCTTACTTACACACAAGCACAGTCTGTGGAAATCCTCTAATGTCTAAACTGTAGTATCTGAAGGAGTGTTCTGAAATGTAGCATTCTGGGACCACTGCACGAAGTATTTTGATTTAGAACCACAGCTGTATAGATAAAATAGAGGCAGAGTCCTTGAGCTCTCAGGCCTGTGCCAGGCTTGCATTTTCTCTCTGCACATGTATACATTGCATGTCCACTTTGCCAGTGAGAGTAAATATCTAAGTTTCCTCATTGTGATGTGTTTGTGGATAAAGCCCTTCTATTACTGTTATTACAAAAGGGAGTGTGGGTTTGCATCTGTTAATAATCACCACATTTTTGAATGCCAATGCCAATTTGAAGTATTTCTACTCATTCACTAGGTTTTATTGAATATCAACAGTGGGCTTCTACCCAATTAATTTTTCACCGTATAATTCTATCCTTGTTTCTCCTACTAAATGGCATTTGATGCCACAGCCCAGTATACACAACTAATGGTCATTCTTCTTTGATGGTTCCAGCACTGAAAGCATCCCTCAATTGGGGAGGGGGGTGGAATGTGAATATACTCCATTTCAGCCAGTCAGCCCAGTTGGAAGCAGGAGTAAAGACTTCACTTTTCCCTTCTACCAAATGTCCTTTGTGAGATGAAGCTGCAAGGATGGAAATGAGCTGCTCCTGTCCTGAGAATCTTCCCAACCCATCCTTTCAAAGGCCAGTCCAGGACGCGCCAAGACACTCACAATGTGACACGCACGGCTGGTTGACCGCCTCCTTCAATAGAAAGGCTTTCAAAGCAGACTCTGAGGTCCTGAGAAAGACTCTCTTCTGGAAGGGCTGAGGCCGGGACCCCAGAACTGCTCAGGGCACACCAGGACTGCTCTTGACCATATGTTAGAAGACTCTGAAGCATGAAAAATGTGGTGAATTTAAAAATCATGTTTGCCCAGGGGATGGGAGGGGAGAGAGAGAGAGAGAGAGAGAGAGAGAGAGAGAGAGAGACACGGAGAGAGGAAAGAGGAGGTATTTATAATAAAAAGACTACCTCCACCCTCTTCCACTCAGGGTAATCCTGCAAATGCCTCTTCTCCAGACACTAGGGGGTGGCAGTTGCCAATAACCCTTTATTCCTAGAAAATAAGCACCAAGCACTTAGCAAATGTCAAGACAAAAAATCAGCTGAACAAATGCATGGCCAGCCTGGGCATCTCAATGGACATCTGCCCTGGGAGACCCAGGAATGATCAGCTTTCTAAGATTCAAGGAATCGTTCTCCGCTTTGAAAAACCCCAACAGCTCTTGGAGCGGCAAATCGATTAGAGGCCACCTTTTGTAAAAGTGATGCTATCATTGTGGTTGTAATTTATGCAAAGAAATTCTGCGGCACATGATGATTACATTATAGTATACGATGCAAGATTTCTACAATGTGCACCCCCACCTCGCAGGCTCTCACTTTTATCTACATGAAGATCAGCCCTGTGGAGATTTGGTGCACACGGTTCAGGGCTGCAAAATAGAACATTTCCACATGTTCCTCTGTATTTTTGAAGTACAAAAAGCCAGGCCACTGCTCAGAGCTCTGCCTGGGTCTCAGAGGTGGAGGCTGCTTGCTTACAAAAAGAAAAAAACACAGCCAGAAAGGGCTTTTCTGACATTCCTAGGAAGGATGCCACACTGGCTACATTGCTGAAAATAAAAGCTTCGTGATTTAGCTCCACAAATACAGGAAATGTCCCCAGACAGAGCTGCATGTGCTGAACAGAGACAGAGAGGTTATGGTCTCCAGGGACCTAGACCACCTCTTGCCTGTGGCTGTAACTCAAGCACAGCCCCCTCCCCATCTCCACAGTAGACACCATCTTCCTGTGGTCTCTGGATAGCGATTTCCACCCGCACACAGGTTTATCCTGCAGCCCAGCTCCTTTCTCTTTCCCTCCCTCTCTCCCAAGTGATGCATTATTCAGCAGCCTCCTTCAAGCTGAGTCAGGCGGGCTGACACAGGACTGTGTATGGAGAAAATAGGAGAATTCACTAAGCCTGTGTTAGCCACAGCCCGGGGACCTTGCTAGGATGGTGTGCCCAATCGAAAGCACGGCCATGAGGAATTCTACTGGCTATTTGCTATCTAGAATGTTGAAATGGTGCATTATCCATGTGAGCTTGGTGGATTCCTAGGATGACTGTCTTTGCCTCTTTCTCTCCAAATATATGACGCTTGTGAAAAATCTCTGCAGGGCATGCCCAATACCGCTGGCAGTGGGTGGTGGTGGTCCTGTCTCTGGTGCTGCCGGGGCTGTGTGGCTCCTCCCTTACTCCTCTGCAGCAGCGCTTAGTCAGCATCTGCCTTCTGGAGGCTAACAAAGAGCTTGCCTCCTGCAGAGCAGGGCTGGGGGAAGCAGCTTCAGCAGGAGTGAGGAGCAGAAGGTTCGGGCAGTCTGCTTCTCTCCTGGAGAATATGGAGAAATAATAGCCTGAGATTGATTTCTCAACATAGTGTGACCTTCCAGGCCCTGGGTCACGCCTGCTATGTATCATGTCAGATGGAGGATGATGGGGGTGCATGTCAGTGTGTGCACACATGTGTGTTTGAACCATATCAATTCACACTGAAATCCTAGGAAACATTTGCCAGCCATAAAGGGTACTTGGCTAACTAGCACAGATTGGAAACAAATAAATTGTTCCTGGAGCTGGATTTACCTGCTTCATCCTCTCTCCCACTGATATATGTACACACACACACACACACACACACACACACACACCTAGGGAAGAAAAATAATCTATGGCCCAAGGAAAAGCTGACTTTGAGCCATGTAATTTGCAATTCAAACTGAAGTCTAAATGGAGAGGCTGTGCACGACCTTCAGAGGAGATGACTCTTCCCAAACATCCCCCACATTTGCAGGGCTGAGGCATGCATAGCACTCTATTCGGATTTGAATGAGGTTCCCTAAAAGCAGCACCTTGGAAGCAGTAACGGGGCCTGGGTGACACCATTTCAGCTGCCTGAGCAGAAGCTGGAGGCTGTGAGGCCTAGGGTTGAGAGTGCTGTGGCTTTTCTCTTGCCTGCTTGGGTACGTGGAGACTCCAGGTACCTTCCCTTGGTTTGTCCCTTTGTGCCCACTCTCTGTCTCAGCAGCTGCCACCAGCATTGCAGGGAAGCCTGAGGCTGGACCATCCTGAGCAGGAGAGGCAGAGTGGGCAGGCGGGGGCCCACACTTCTCTCGCTTGTTGCCATGGTTTTCCTCTTGAATCCTCCTGAATTCATCCTGTCCTGCACGCACACACAGAAACCATGTGCAGAGATCAGCGTTCTCTGTCCATGATTATCTGCCATCGGAGAAAGAAAAATAACCCTTGGGATGTAGGCAAGAAGAAAGATACTGGTGGAATTACTTACATGAAAAAAACCAGTTATAAGACAGTCTGTGCCTTGCGATTCTATCATAAACATAGATGTGCATTTGTGTGTATATTTCCATGAAAAACACAGGACAACTCTGGACCAAAATAATTGTTGTAATTACCCTTTGGAGGAGCAATGATTAATCAATTCCGTTTCATCCATCCACATTTTTGAATTTTTCCCAAAATAAAGAATAAAGATTATTATTGAATTTGTAATTTAAAAAATAGCCTAGAGAAGATAGTCTAAAGACTGTACTGTATTTTTTTGTTGGCAGCTACCATAAAAACTTAAAAAAATTTCACGTAAAGTTTCACTCAAGGAATGCAGTGTTCTCCGTGGGACTTCCTGGCTCCTATTCTATTTATTGCAGTTTTTATTATTTAACTTAATCCCTCTTGTGGGCTGGGAAGGTGCCTGCAGCCTACACTGCTACTTGATCCCCCCCTATGTCTTTTATTTTTAATCATAGTAGGGACTTGTCTGAGTCAGTTTCTCATCACTGAGACACAATAACAAACACCCACAAATTAAGAGGAGCGGTTTATTTAGGCTCACAGTTTGTAGAAGTTTCAGTCCATGGTTGGCTGGCTCCAAGGCAGTGCAGCAAGCCGGAGAGGCCAGGTAGAAGAGAGCTGCTCATGCTATGGTGGGCAGGAAATAGAGGGAGAAGGAGGAGCCAGGGAAGGAGACAAACCATTCCAGGCCACACCCCCATGACCTGCCTTTCTGACCAGACCCTGCATCCTACAGCAAATCAGTTCTAAGCCCCTATAATCCAGTCACATTCCAAGAGCCCTACCTATGAGCACATGAGGCCCTTGGGGGACATCTAGATATAAGCCATAACAGACCCAGTAAGTAGCTGGGAACAAGCTACCAGAATCATAGACCTTCCCCCTTCCCACACAGCTGGCTGTGGTTGTGTGACTGTATAACCAGGACAGTGGGTGTGAGCAGAGCTTACGTGTGCAAATTTCACACCCACAATGTTTGAAGAGGCAGGTCATCGAGCTTTCTCATACCTGAAATCCAAGCAAAGAGAAATGGCATTTATAACATGCCTGTGACAACCATCCCATGGGTCCCTGCAAAGAGGACTTGCCTGCTAGCTTAGCCGGAGACTGGAGGCTGGAAATGCAATTGGAGAGGAGGTTGTGACCAAGGCACTGCTGTCCCAACATGGAATCAGGAGAGGTACTTGGATCTCACTGTAAATTACTTTTCAGACCTTGGGCCCAGATGCTCAAACTTAGTTTCTTGGTAACCTCAAGGGATCCCTCTCTTCCTCTCTTCCTCTCCTTCCCTGGCTGCTCCTGTTGTTCTTTGCTTCCTGTGCCCCATGCCATGAGAAGCTCTCTTCCACCAGGCCTCTCTGCCATACTGCCCTACCTTGGAGCCAGCTGACCATGGACTGAGAGGGATTACATGGATCTGAGGTGTTTTCTCCACTCCATGTCCAGGACATGTGCCTGTAATTGGTTCATCTTTGAGGGTCCTGCCCAAGTCACTCTTTGAGCATGTCCCAGGCCAACAGGTAATTAGAGTAAGGCCACAGCAAATTCCTTTTCAATAGCAGATAGTCTGGGTTCCATCCCTGGCTGTCCAGTACCTGATAGAGGAAGCCACATTTGATTCTGTAGAGGATTCCAGAGATCTGCTGTACCACACAGGACTGCTTGCCATCGCTAAGGAAGTCAAGTCCAAATCTCTTCTCTGAATCTCTTGCTTTTGCTTCCCATGGAAAGCAATCACATTCTACTCCACTTTCCCTTTGGCTTCACAAGCAATCAAGAATATTTCCAAAGGCTTTAAATTCCATCCTGTTGATTCTGAAGTTCAGTTTTCCCTGATTACACCCATTCTGTAGAGGCTTAAGCTGTGTCAGGACTTCTTATCTCTCTAGGCAGAGCCTTAATGTCAACTGGACACTTCTGCTTCCCAAACAGTGCAGATTTCCCAGCCCTTCCCATGCATATTTAGGTGGCTGGCTTACAGGATTTTCTGATTCTGAGCATGTTCAGAGACTTGTTTTAAATTGTTCCAGCCTTCTTTGGGTCATAGTGATCAAAGAGACAGTTTTTATTTTTGTTTTGATTTTATCCTATAGGTGATCAAACACAGGACCTTGCCCTGAGCTACATCCCCAGCTTTTTTTTTTAATTATTCTTTAGTATTTTGAGACAAGGTTTCATAAAGTTACTGAGTCATTCAGGTTGGGTTGGACTTGTGATCCTCCTGCCTTAGCCTCCCAGAATGCTGGGATTACAGGAGTGCACCATCATACTTGACATAGATTCTCTTTGAGTGCACAAATACTCTAACACTGGAGCCCTACCTCACTCCAGCAGATGTTGCTTCCCTGATCCTTACACCTCAGGAAGGGTGAAGTACGATGTCCTCCTTAGGGTTCTCCTGTCTCTGTCCTTAGCCCAGGCTTTTCTACTTTAGAAAATACTGGGTTTGCTCAAACTGATTACATCCATACAAGCAGTGGGTTCCTATAGCATTAATATTATTACTTAGTTATTGCGGACTGACACAGTCCGCAATTTTCCAAATGAGTGGATGGTGAAGACTAAATAAAAGAGACAAATGGAATGATTTCAGGGCTTCAGGAGAAGCAAAACCTTCTAACAGAATTCCAGATTCTCTAGGAGCTGAGACAAAGATGTTCTCTGGGCAGCTCAGAATTATTTAGTTATCAAAATAAGGCAGGGAATACTGAGGAAAGGCGGGATTCTGCCTTAATGGCAGAACCATTTCAGGACCTTGGAAGTCTGCTCAAGGGCTTCTCCAAGTAAGATATTATGTTAATTTAGGAGAACTGTGTGATCTCCAGGAAGGTATCCACCCAGGAGTGAGATGCCTGCAGCTACAGTCTTTATTTAGTTAATTGAGGTTGGAGCCAGGTGTCCTTAGCTGTGACCTTGTCTTGTCCTTTGAGGTGTCCCAGCTTCACCCACCATTACAGGCTTCAGTGGGCTGGTACCAGTGACTCACAGAGGTTTGCTTACTATGATCTGTTGCCCATCTCCAGACAAGGGGCCTAGGCCTTGGACAAACTCACAAATAAACAGGAAAAGTCAGTTGGTTAATATTAAATACTGCTCAGAGCCACTCTGTTGTGGTCTGTTCCTCAGACCACTTTGGAACCTGTGACAAGTCCTCTGCTTCTCTGATCCGTCAACACAGACTCACGCTAGGCAAAGCCTTCATTTCTTAGAAACAACATGGACATGGGGACTTGGTGTCAATTTCCACATCCATTCCACTTTGAGCAGAAAGAGGTAAAGCACACTGAAGTGTAGCAGGACTGTGGCTTATTCCAATTATTATTTCTTTCAATTGAGTGAGACCTGATCTCAATGTTCCTTCCACTTCTACCCACTGGCTGCATTCTCTGCTACTCCTCCTGGGTAGGAACACATTCCAGGTGCTGGTGTGATCTGAAGATCCAAAAAGTGCTCCCTGTTCTTTATTCCGAGGACTCCCATGGACATGCTCTCTGTCCCCGTGGACAGGGCTTCTGAGGTGACTTTGGGCACTGGCACAGTTAACCACTGTCCCCATGGCCATCACACAGTGACATCTCCCATGGCCTCTGAGTGTGTGGGGTGCTTGCTCCGAGAACTCACAAACAATAACCGCAGGGCATCCTCAAACAGCAAACACCTCACCTCTCACTCAGAGATGTTGTACTCATCCCCTGGTCAGACACTTTCATCCTGGTAACAATGCACCTCCATCACTTCCTCTGTTCAGTAAATCCCAGCTCTCAAAAGTAGGCCCTTGCTGTACCCTCTAGTTCCCTGCACACTTCTGCTTTTGATCCTATAACACAAAACCCTTAACAATGCTCTTGGCCAAGAAAGCATGCAGTTTCCTTCTTAGCCTCCCAGTTTCCTTCTTAGCCAAGAAAGCATGCAGTTTTGGTCATCAAAAGGAGAAAAAGACACCTCAGAGGTGCTCAGGAAGTTGTGTTACAAATGATATCATCAGCATTGTTTCCACACTCAGTCAATAGGTTCTCAGTAAAGCCCCGAGAATGGAAAGCCAAACAGATCCTTCCTTTCTTTAAGCTGTGGATTCAAACACAGATGTTGAAATGATCAGAGGGAGGTACAGATGTTGAAGGCTGTGCATCAGTGCGTCCTATCAGCCAGTAGCAGCAGTGGGGCCCTGGAGACTGGGTTGGTGACCTCTCATCCCAGAAGTAAGTAAGGGTGCTGGTTTCAGAGATGTTGCTTCACAGAGGTTGCAGGCCCCAAGCAAACTGCACTGCTTCCCTTCCTCGCAGAAGCATGAGATGTCTGTTATGTCCAGAAATCATCAAGGTTTACAACTGTGAGAGTTGGGTGTTTAACATTAATTCTCATCATCAAATCATCTTGCTTATAAAAATAATTTCCAATATTATATCTAAATTACTCCTTTGATGGCACATGGCTTTTCAGTACCCAGAAATACTGACATGGGTCTCGGTTGGAGCCCAGCTCAGGCAATGAGATGTATGTAATAAGTACAATAAAGCTGGGGTCTGGGGATTTAGCTCAGCGGCAAAAGCGCCTGCCTGGCAAGCGCAAGGTCATGAGTTTGGTTCCTGGTACTGGAGAAAAACCAAAAAAAAAAAAAAAAAAAAAAAAAAAAAGTACAATAAAGCTGGTACTATCCGGGGTGGCCTGGAAACTGTAGAGATGCTGGAAGAGACCCAGAAATCATTTCAGTCTCAGACTAGACTGTCTAAGCAAGAAATAGAAAACTGCACAAGATACCAAGGAAACAGCAGAACTGTTGCCATAAATCACAGCTTCTAGGCCTTTTAATGTGTCAGCCTATTCTGGCTGTTTTTGTTTTGTTTTGTTTTGTTTTTCTGGTACCAGGGATCGAACTCACGACCTTGCGCTTGCTGGGCAGGCGCTGTGTCGCTGAGCTAAATACCCAGCCCCAAAAGTACAGATACTCACCAAAAGTACAGATACTCACCTATTCTGGCTGTTAACCCATGTTTAATTGCTGTCTATAGTAAGTTCCATGGATCATTACCATAACAATCATTCTTGAAAGGTCCTCGTTAGCATAGGACCAGGGAGCACAGGAAACACCATGACAGGAAGTGGCTGGATGAAGGCTGCAGAGAAAGACTCACAGGCCAGCCGAGGCCCTCTGTGTTTCTACTAGTACCATAATAAACCCCACAGTCACAATGGGTTCTTTCCTCTGCAGCACAGAAAACACAAGAACCCAGTCTCTACTTCCACCTGCCCCTTCCTCCTTTCCATCAATGCATGATCCTTCAAGCAATAAGCTCACATTTTCACGGCCTGGTTGGGGCAGAAGGGAGCTGGGCGCAGCTGCGGCGCACATGTGTTGATTCCCAAAACAGCATCTCATCATCCACTCACAAGTTGAGCATCATCCACCCAACAAGTATACGTGTACTGTATGCCTATCCTGTACCAAGCACTGTGCTGGGTCTTTGACATTCAAGGTCATCTGAGCCCAAGTCCCCAAGGGTATCACATCAGGGACAGCAGATACTCAAATTCACCTCACTTGTGTCATTTCAGTGATTCTATTTTCATTTTATCTTTCTATTAATGATGGGGTTATATTTCTCTTTTCTTTTAAAATGTATTTTTAAGTGATCAAAGGGTCTGAGCAGGTCCCCAGACATGAATACTGCTAGTGCTGAGTGTGTTTGCCACCATGGTCATGGTTTTCCCCTGGTCCCTTAAATCCCCCTCCTCAAGAGTCCAGAAATGTCCTGAGTTCATAGAATGATGTCCCTCCCTCCTGGGCAGGGGCCTTTGAGTTGCAATAGGTACCAGATTACATTACTTTAAAATCTAGCCCAGTTTCCAAACACCAATGGTGCAAGCCTAGCCTAGGCAACTTAGTGATTTAGCAAGACTTTTCTTAAAATAAAAAAAAAAAATAGGTTGAGGCTGTAGCTCGTTAGTGGAGCACCCTTAGATTTCATCCCCCGGGGGGTGGGGGGGGGGAGAGAGCGAGAGCGAGACAGAGAGAGACAGAGACAGAGAGAGACAGAGATAGAGAGAGACAGAGACAGAGAGAGAACTCACTGTCAAGTCCCCATCTCATCAGCTAGGATTAGAACTGGATGAGAAGGCTCAGGGGAGCCTGCAAGACCTCACCCCACAAGGGATATTACTGGTGTCTTCCCATGGGATACCTTCATGATTTTCTAGGCAGAGGTTTCAAGAGTGGAAAAACTGAGGTTTTTGGAACAGGGATCTTCCTGAAGCTCGAGATCTACCTGGGTCTCTACCAAGCTAGGTAAAAGCCCCAGAACCCAAAGGAGGTTTTGTGATGGCTTCACTTGTCCAGGCTGCAGGGTGTTTGAATAAGATTCTGTCCACAGCTGTCACCAAGGGACAGAGCCTCACCCACCAGGACACACAGAGGGACCAGGAGTGGAGGACAACATACTGTGAGTAGAAATTCACCCAGTGCACATAGAATGCACTCCAGACTCCTAGGCCCCCATGGCTTTTGCTCTCTGCATCCACCTAGGATCTGTATGAAACTTGGAATCTCTATCACCCCTCTGCTGAGTCTATACCCAGCAATTTAATAATGAACCTCACTGACGCTTTCGAATGGTGTCAGTATCCTAATTGCCAAACATTCATTCCCTACCCTGCACCTGTGTTAACCTTTTTATTTTACGATTTGTTTAACAATTGGCCTCTGTCCACATTAAGTATCATGAACATAACAAATTTCTAGGCTGAAAAATTGGACTTGATAAGTGTTATCACCTCTCCCATGTTCTTTACTCCTGTTTAAACTTTTGCATCTGTGGGTTTGTGTGATATTTTAAAACTCTTGATGTCTGCTCAATTTCCATTTTTTGCTTCATGGGTTAGAGATGGCCCAGAACACACAGACCTTTAAAGCATGTTCACTAGTGTGAATCTCAGAGAATTTTTTCTGGCTGTTCTCACAATCTTTTGGAAAGACTGCCTACTTCCTTCCTTTGTGGTCATGTCCTCTGCTTTTATTCTCCCAGGTCTTCTTCCTGGCTTTGGGCTTCCTGACTAAGGCTTTGGGGCAGTTGCCCTATCAAAAACTCACATGGCCTGGCACCAGCTTTAAACTGCTCTGTCGAAAGACTCTTTGGGTTTCCTTATGTAAATGAAGGATCAGGAACACTGTCTTCTGATTGGTTGTGCCCACAATGCAAATAAAAGATTGAAAATAGCACTTTGCTGATTGGTCCACAGTACTCAGCTATAAACCTGCCATACTTGTGGATCCTTTGTTCTGTGTACAACTTTTCTTTTAAGGAAACGTTCAGCCATGAGCTTTTTGTGAATTTGGACAGATTTTGCTCAGTTTTTTGTCCAGGTTGCCCTGCCCTAATATCCTATCTCAAAAGTGTCAGCTTCAGAAGTGCTGTGTGAATTAGGATGAGCTTGGAAGATGCCAGGCCTGTTAAAGTGTTCAGAAAGTGCTGTTATCATTCACTTTTCTCATAAACTGGCCTGTTGCAGATAGGCAGGCTCACCCCAGCTTTACAGGAAAGAAGCTGAGACCCAAAGAATTAGACAACTTGCCTGAGAATCCATAGCCTGATGTATCACAATCGGAGTAACAGCCTATCTTTCATTTACACAGGTTTGCCTACCGTAAAATAAAATGACAACAACAACAAAAAAGACAGAAGAATGAAGTTATGCCATTTACAGAAAAATGGAAGGATCTTAAGACCATAACATTAGATTAACTAAATCAGACATAGAAAGTATAAATATTGCATGGTTTCTCTTATATGAGAAGCTCAATGTATAAATGAATTAAAGAGCAAAGTAAAGGATACATGATAGGAAAGAAGGAACAGATCTTTTGTAAATGGGAAGGGGACCAGCAGAGGGAGGGAGTTGAAAGGAAAAGGAGAGGAGGAGGATGAACAAAGAATTAAAATGTGTTGTGTACATGTACCAGGACAAGTGTGATCATTCTGTACTGCAACCTTGGGCTAATAAAAATAAAAATGAAAAGAGAAACAAAACACACACACTTCCGGGTCTAAAAACATGTGGGAATATTCCACAAAGGATGGAGGAAAGTGAGGAATCCCTAGGAAAGTCTGGACTTTTGCTACAATTGCATGTTTTCAGTGTTACAATGTTATGACCCTCTAATGAAGCAAGCTGATTCATTAAGAGCAAAGGAAGGTGAGAACGACTCTCCCACCTGTTAGCTGTTCCCAAGCTTGTTTACCTGGGAAGCCAAGTGGAACTAAAAAAAAAGTCCCCCAGCAAGCAGCAGGCGGCTGGGGGCCAGAGTCTGGCGTGTAGTATTTCTCCCAAATCCTCAGGCTCTGGAGGTTTAATTACCGTATGCAGGCTGGAGGTGGGGGATGGGCGCGAGTGGGGGTGGGGCAGCCCAGTTCAGCCTGACAGGTCCCATCCCCTGCCCACAGGGCCTGCAGAGCCAGCAGCTACCCACCCGCTGCACCAGGCACAGAAAGGAACAAAGCTCACTTGCAGGGCAGTCTGCATTGAATTTGGGTCTTGAACTGGATTGCACCTTTTTCCAGCTAATTCTGTGCATTGGAAAGATTTCACTTTCTCTTCACCTCCTCCTGGCTGAGAAGGAAGAAGAATCAAGGGGCTTATTGTAGCCCCGGGTGTGAGCCGCAGCCCCTTCAGGACCTAGCAATTGGTTTTTGTTTTGTGACCAGTTACTGCCACAAAAGCCAGACCCACCCCCATCCTGAGTATTCAATTAACCCTGTGTGTGAGGACAAAGGGACAGAGGTTGGTTTAGTCCCATTCAGAAGATGTGGAGGGGAGGTTTTTTTTTTTTTAATAAAAAGGATTCTTCTCAACAAAGGTCGCCAAACTAAGTAGCTTTTTTGTTGTTGTTGTTATTACTTGGTTCTGGCTCATTGTTACCTGCAAAGCAACCTTTTCCACTTAATTGGGGCTTTAGAATCCCACCTCCATTGTATTCATAAATAGGATAGATGGTTCAGGATCCCTGTAAGATTATGCATGTAAGCATTTCTGCACTTAGTGATTCCAAAATCTTTATAGCCATGCTGCAGATAGAAGTTCACTGACTAAAAGAATCCTCATAAAGTCCAAACCTTAGTAGTAATGCATTTCCGTATACTGAACTCCTATTACATGCCGTCTCTGCAATCAATGCTATGTGAGGTGTTTGGTTTGCAAAGGCACAATTAACTCTGTGTGATACTGACCAGTTCGAAAGTTTGGAAAGAGAGAAGGCACACTAGAGCACCACCAGCCACGAAAAGTATAGTCATTCACCTTTTCCACTCAAAATTTGGGCTTCTGCTGAATTACAGTAATACTGCACTTCACAAACACTTCCGTTCACGAACAGTTCAGTTCACAAACAGAAGCATTTGACACACATCTCCTTCTGTTCACAGACTCCACATTGGATGATGAACTCAAACGTGGCCATTGTTCCCCACCATCATGGAACAAATGAAGTACATGAGATGAGGTACCACTTTAGTTTCTGTTTTATCTGCCCAACTAGACTGGCAACCCCAGTCCTGACTAGGAAAGACAGGAGCATGCGTTTCTTTTTGTATACACAGTTTAAAATGCAAATACCCAGAAATAATACCGTATTCCCCCATAAAGAAGGCCTAACCAAAAAATAAGCTCTCAATGTTCAGGATGTTCATAATATAAGGCCTACCCCCCAAATAAGCTCCTGTTAAGATCATTAGCCAGATGGACATGTTTATTACGTCCATTGCAGAACATAAAGGATGCATCAAATTATAAAATAATAATATTAGCATATAATTAAATAATATTATTGGCATTATACCTAAAATAAATGACAATATAGATTTTAATTAGGTATTTGTAAATACCCAAGCGGGCACATTTGGATGAGAAGTAAACACCCACATAAGTAGATGAACTGGAAACTTTCTGCAGAATGGCTGATTAGAGTACAGACACAACATGTGAATTATGTACACACTTGATAATGAATGGACGTGATTGTGTCTAATGTGAAACTTCATAATTCAAGATGTTGTATATTATAACAGACGTAGTTAATGTGCTCCTGTGAAATAAACATTTCTTGAATTTTGGTGCCTGCAGTTTCCCATCCCTCTTGTGTGCACCACCATTAACTGCCATCACTTCTGCTGCCCACTCTGCCCCGGCGGTCTTCACTAACACTTGATTTCATGGAAACTCTGTGAAGCCCTCCCTGAAGAGGTCATGACATGGGTGAAGAATTAGTGGGATTAAAACCTCTGACAACTATGTTGCCAGTGTGCTCCAAGCAGACTGCAGAACAAGACGTCTCCTCTAAGGAGAGTGCTACTGCTGGACATGAGAGATTTGGACCATGGGTTCTACAGGAAATGGAGTCACAAGAAATTCAGCCCAAAATTTGGGATTTGGAGAGGTATGATGATGTTCCAGAAGAAGATAATTTGACTATATTTAAATAAAAACATATTTTTGTACATGAATACAGACAGATTTTTTACAAGTGAATAAATGTAGACATTCCCTGAAAATAAGCCCTATTGTACCTTTTGTTTTTGTTTTTATTTTTGTCTTTTTGACACAGGGTTTCACTATGCAACGCAGATTCGCCTTGAACTCACAGTGATCCTCTTGCCTCAGCCTCCAAAATTCTGAGATTACAAGCATGCACCACCATGCCCAGCTTCCCATTGTGTCTTTTGAAGCAAAAATTAATATAAGCACTGGTCTCATTTTTGAGGAAATATAGTGGGTAAGAAACAGGAAGGTGGGGCTCGAGCCTTGTGCTACATCCTAGGGAATGGAAAGAAATGAGGAAGACTGGAGATGACACACAGCTCAGAGAGAATGACTTTCCTGTTGATTTTAATCTTTCATTTTCTCCGTCTCTAGGCCATCCTGAGAAGATGGTTCTGCATCTGGACTGGGGGACTTTCCTCTCAGGAAGAGTGACTTGTCTTCTGCTGTTGGGACGAAGCAGAATTCATAAACTCATGACACTTACACCACATTCCTCCTATACACTTTTAACTTTGAAAAGCCAAGAAATGTCACATTTGAGCTGTGATTTCTGGCTTCCCATGAGACTCCGGGCTAATATGACACTCTGAGCCCCTTCTCTATCCCCTGGTGAATGGTGGCCTTCTGAGCTGGACAGGTGGCTCTCCAGCCTCCTGCTGCTGGTAATATAACTTGTATCTAGATGTCTCCCCAAAGCCTCATGTGTTCATAGGTAGGGAGTTTCAAAGATGGCTGGGTTATGGTATGTGAATGTGAATTAAGGGGTATGACTAATGTACCCATTGTGGGTATGGGTGGCACCAATCAGTAGGTTTGTAGCCTGGATGGAACATAAACGGACTGACAGAAGGCAGGCTTGCTGCTGTTGTTTGAGGCTTGCTGCCTTCTTACCTGCCATACCATGAACTGTATCTCCTCTGCCATGCCACTCTGCCTTGGAGCCAGCCAACTAGGGACTGAAATGTCTACAAAATGTGAGCTGCAATAAAATTTTCCTCCTTTAACTTTGGATGTGAAGTGTTTTGTATCACAATAAGAGAAAGTAACCAAGACACCTGGCCAGGCTTGATTATTTGTGACCACACCTTGGCGTGGGTGGCAGCTTGGATTTCTGACCACTATGCCCAAGGGACCAAGCGTTCTCTGCACAGGTCTAGGGTTACAAATGTCCTCTACTTCACTTGTCAAAATGTTGCCAGATGGCAGGTCCTGTGGGACTTCTTTTCAAGTTCTTAGTGTCCTGAACAAAGAATTGAACAAGACACCCAGAAAAGGAAGCAAAGTTGTACATTTACTGAAGGTAGAAAAGAGATTTGTCCTATCCAAAACTCACTTGGTGCTGTACAAGATTTTAACTTTCCTATGGAAAGACTCCCTTGGCTTTTTGAGAGATGTAAATGAGGAATCTAGAACAGTGTCCTTTGATTGGCTGTGCCCACATGCAAATGAAGGATTGAAAATAGCATCTTCTGATTGGTCCTTTGAACACTGCCAGATTCAAATGAGGAATTGAAAATAACACTTTTCTGATTGGTCTATAGTGCAACTGCTTAGATAGCTCACCCCTCATCTTCCCTGGGTCACCCTAAGTAACCAAAATAATATGTTAGACATAGTAGGGCTTAATGTGTGTAAGTAGGTTAACCAGATATTTGAACACTTCATTTTTTTTTTTTTCTTTTTTGTACTGGGGATTGAACCCAGATTCTTTGCAATGAGCTATATCTCTGGCCCTTTAAAAAAATTTTTTTTGAGATAGGTTCTCCCTCAATTACTAAGCTGCCAAAGCTGGGCTTGAACTTGCAACCATCCTATCCCAGCCTCCCAAAGGGCTGGGGTCCCAGGGTTGCACCCTTGTACCTGGTTTCCTCTTTCCCTTTTCTTTATTCTCTAAGTTGTAGTCAGTAAGTATCTAGCATTTTCATACCAGTACCTGATTGCAAATTGATCAGTGTAAAATGAGAGACATTAACCAGGTACCTTCTCAGTCCCTCTCACCCTGAACCTCTGATTACAGAGTTTGGTAACCTTGGTGGTTGCAGATTCATCTACATGAACTTTTCCCTAGAGGCAAGGATAGGCTCGGCCCCTTTGAACATCCTTGACTTGGGGTGACATTTAGGGGTGGCTTAGCAGTCCCATGTGGCCCCCACAGGGCACACAGGCATTTCATGTGAAACCTGGAGAAAGAGGTACCCTCTTATCACAGGGTCACTAATGATAATGGTCAGAGGTCTTTGCCACACCATAGTGGGGGGCATTTGTTGGTGAGAAAAACACTCAGAAATAAGCAGGAGAGAGAGAGAGAAAAAACAGAAAACATAGTGATTTGTGTTCGCTTCCTGAACCAGTGGTCCAGCCACAACAGGTACTAAGTGACATTCTGATCTTTCTGTGTACAGGACACCTCTTCTCCCACCCAACCTGGTTCCAAGGGTATTTGTCCTGGCCTGGGTGCAGACCCTGCCTCACACACACAGCTTGTCATCAGGACTGAGGTGCTGCAGTGGACCTAGAAGGCCCCTGGGGACTAGGGACCCCCAAACACCATAGACTCCATTGTTTCAGGGGTGAGCAGCTCTCTGGATGATGGCGAGGACAGTCACCCTGTTGGCCTCAGTGTTGGGTTAGGAGAGACCACCAGGGACAGATCTGAAAGATGCTTTTGGAAAACCTACCCCAATAGCAATATGGGCATGATGATGGTTTCATCCTATACCAGGGACCTGACTCTTATGCTCAGACAAAATAGAGCCTTTATTAAAATCTTTTTTGTGTGAATTATCCAGAGGTGATAACAAACTGTCATCTGCAATCAAGCCAGTACCATCAATGTAAACACCTGCTTCACTGACTGTCTCGGCTGCTAAGTGGCTCAGCCTTCAGCCCCTCTCTCGAATTCGATGCAGACACAGACCGAGGCTATGTTACCTGGAAGCTGTGACACATCCAGCTGCTGGAATCTCTCATCCAGTGTGAGGCAGCATACTCCAGGGGCCCAATCCTGATATCTGCAGTCCCCAGAGCCGTCACTCTCTGAGAGCTACAAGTCTTGGGAGATTCCTAGCTTCCCCAGGGCATGGATCCTTCTCCCTCTCCCTGCAGTTGGCTGAAGTCCTCTGTCCTGCATGCCAGGCATTGCGCCAGCCTCCGGGTCACCAGGATGCCAAGCCCTCCTGGAGCACGGGTGGAGACGTCAGTAAATACTACATAATGCTATCAACAGAATCAACCCCGGCTGCTCCCCAGGAAGCAGTAACCCCTGCATGAGCCGAGGGAGGTTTGTAGAGAAAACCAAAACTATGCTCAGCCTTAAACAATGGACACCGGTTGTACAGGTTACTGAAGGGCTGTCTGCTTCAACAGAGCGGTGGCATGAGAAGCCACTGGGTAGCAGGAAAACAGAGGCAGTGATTGTCAACAAAGCACAAAGCTGGGTGTGTCTGAAAACAAGACCAAGAGGAGACACTGAGTTTGGGACTGGAGCACATTCACCTACAACAGCATAGTAGGTCATAGGTCATGCTCGGAGGGGACCCCACAGGCAGGCAGGAGTTCGAGGGGATTTCACCCAGAAAGGAACAGGGTCAGTGTTCCTCTGGTCTGGGTAGAGGTGCTCCTGGAGCACAGACCTCTGCTTAGGTGTGGCCTCTTTTTCCCGAAGGTCCCCTAGTGCTGGACTCCCCAAGTAGACCGTGAAGGTTGACCCAACTGGTGTCAAAGTCATCATGCCCATATTGCTATTGGGGTAGGTTTTCCAAAAGCATCTTTCAGATCTGTCCCTGGTGGTCTCTCCTAACCCAACATTGAGGACAGCAGGGTGACTGTCCTAGCCATCATCCAGAGAGCTGCTCACTCCTGAAACAATGCAATTCTCCCAACACCAAACACCTCTCTTCCTAAGTCCGTTGAGCGAGATTACATCCTAGATCTCCAAGTCTATACTCATATTCTGTGATCACTTTTTATGTCCCAAAACATCAGGAGTTGATGGACAATTTTTTGGAATATTTACCCCCAGCCGTGTGCCAAGCACTCCCAAACAAAGGTATAAGCAGGACCCAATTCTCTTCCCCAGCAGCTGGACCCTGTCACAGCCAGTACGCATCCGTCTTTTTCAGTGACCCAGACGCTGAGAGGTTGTGTGATTTATTTCCCACCACCGTGCAATTCTTGAAAACCCACAGACAGATTCTGAACTGGAACTCAGCACTCCAGCCCCTCTGATATCTATCACCCATCGCTAGCATGCTCTTCCTGACCCAAAGGCTCTGAGCGATATCCCCTCCGGGAACATGATAATCAGACTTTGTGCTGATCACAGAGACTTCTGCCCTGGCCAGGTCTCCCCGGAGGCAGACTTCCTGATTTCAGAAAGTGTTTTCTGACCCAAGTGTATGATCTGCCAGTTTCGGCTTTCCGAATAGAAATTAAGAAATGCAGAAATGTCTAGCAATCCATCCAGCCTCAGTCAGCTGAATCTTTCTTAGAGGCATAAGAGAGTCACGGACCAGACAAGCAGCATCCAAGTCCCCCAGTCTCCTCTCACCTGCACAGGGCTCCTTTGTCCTGGCAGCAGCCAGGTCCCAGCCATGGGTGCTGTATTTGCAGCCTGGTTTGTCTGGGAAGCTCCTGGCAGTGTGTAGTTCCCTTCTGTACGGCGGTCAAAGCATTGCCCAGGCTGCAGCCCGGAGACTGCATCAGGAATCCTCAGAAACGCTGCTACGGGAGCTTGGCACCGCCTGGCGCCACCAGCCATGTCCAAGCTCCACGCAGACTGCTGACCTGGCACTGGCGCTGCGTGCTATAACTCGCTCACACGGGAAGCTTTAACTATCTCTTCCCCAAGCTCACAGACCTCGAGTCTGCAGGAGATGCATCTTCCTGCAGTGCCATGATTCCCACGCCTGGCCACGCAGGGGCTCACAGCCTACCCGATGCACAGCATGCCAGCCCAGAATCCACCACTCGGAGCCCACCGATTACTAGTCCCAAGGCTTCTGCTTTACCTTTCTCTCTTGTACTAGTTAAGCCAATGAAAATACATATTAAGCATGAAGCTATAAAGATTCGAGTGCTTTCACATGCATACCTATCAATCGAAGTCATTTTGTTCCTTAACAAAAATTCTGGCAACCATTCCTTTATGCATATATAACGTGCTGTTCTTGTTTAATTTACCCAACCTTAAAACTCCATAGGGAAAGGATGTGGTTAACAGGGAGAGACACGGATATTTTTTTTTTAATGTAGTCACAGCATAGATTAATTATGCACTTTAGAAAGATATGGATCGTATGGCTGGGAGGATGAAGGGATGCATCCTAAGAGTGTATCTGAGACTTACAGGAGCTGAGGTCCATTTGCAAAAATGACAATGATTTCACTGTGTGGACATATGAGAGTCATTTGACTCCTGGCCCCAGGAGCGCTTGGGCTGATGAGCCTCCGGGCTTCCTGATCACAAAAATCCGCTCCAACATCCTCTTGTTTTCTTATACTGCCACACATCTCCCTGTAGCTTGTCGAGGCAGCAGGGCAGACACTGGGATCATTGAAGACTGGCAGGCTTCACATGCCCCCTCCGCCCCTTCTCAACTCTGTGACATCTTGCACAGTTTTTCCCAACAGTGGAGACCTCCTGTTCTCATCGACAAGGTAGAAAACACTGCCCGCCACTACTGATAAAATAACAGTCAGAAGGCATGCAGTTGATACAGGCACAATTACCTGGAACTGTGCGTGGTCTTGGCTTGTGCTCAGTAATTTTTTTTTTTTAATTTTAAAGAGAAAAGATCAAAAACAAAGACAAAAACAAAACAACACAAAAACAATAAAAATGATACAGAATTTCAAAACAAGATGATAGGAAACTAACAATGGTTGTTGTATTACATATTGTTATCTTCAAAGTAGTTGCTCAGATTAACCATTACTAAACTCTGTTCAAAGTCCTGATTCTACCCCAGCTTTCTTATAACTCGTCATATTCTGAGGCCTTAATATGCAAATGTGGCCTTGTATCTAGTCACCTCTTCCTGAGGATGGACTCAAACAACTATGGATTGTAATTATTCAGAAAATTGCATCTCTACTAAATATGTGCAGACAGTTATCATCATCATTATTCCCTATATGATACAAGTAACAAGTATTTGCATAGCATTTACAGTATATCAGGTATCATAAGTAACAGCATATGAGATGATATATGTGGGGATATGTGTAAATACTGTGCCATGTTATTTAAGGGACGTAAGCATCAATGGATTTGGGTTTCTCTGGGGACCTTGGCCCCAATCATCCATGGCTACCAAAGGAAAACTGCTTGTATAAGAATCTTTGTTGTAGGGAAACAGGATTCTGCTGAAGCTTGTAATGATAAGGCCACATCTGTGTGTCTCAAACAGTCTTGCCTCAGCAAAATTCCCATGATTTTTACTGAGCATTTGCTGTATACCTCAGCACTCTTCAGAGCACATTTCTATATTACCTATGTGTTTCACGATACTATTTAAGGTGTTTTCCCTTTCAATAACCATTTAAAATACTCTCAGTTTTAAAACACTATAGCAATATGATGTTTATACATGAGTCGGATATATTTCAGTAAATAAAATCTAAAAGGTACAATAGATATTGTGAAAGGGAAAGAAACTGCTCAAGTAGAAAAGAACAACTGGGATAAGGGAAAAGAGAAAAAAACGAAAGACGGAAGAGAAAAATATGTATATATATACACACACATACACACACAAGATAGCTAAGATAATTGTACTACTAATTTCTATTGGTTTATTGAAAGGAACTGTGAATATATAATTGTTTGATCAATCTAACATGCCTATATCTGGTTATTTGAGTACACACTTTGCAGATAACAATATGTAATATAACAGCCATTGTTAATTTCCTATCACCTTGTTTTGAAATTCTGTATTATTTCTATTGTTTATATGTTTTGTTTATGTCTTTGCTTTTGTTAATTTGTTTTTGTTCTTTTCTCTTTAAAATGAAAAAACAGAAAACAATGTATATGTATGTACAAGGATACTTGCCGGAAATATAGGTCACTGGCACAAGTGCCTGCCTGGCAAGGGCAAGGTCCTGAGTTCAATTTCCGGTACTGGAAAAAAAAAAAAGGTCAAGCGCCCTGGGATAAGTGTATTGCTGATGTCTGTTGGTTTATTGAAAGGAAGAGCTAATGCTTAAATTCTTTTTCTTGGCCAATTTTGCATGCTTATATCTGGTAATTGGAACAACTGATTTGAAGACAACAATATGCAATATAACAAGCATTGTTGAATTCCTACCATCTTGTTTAATGAAGCTCTGTATCGTTTCTAATGTTTTTTATTACTTGTTCTTGTCTTTAATTGTTTGATCACCCTTGCATTTGTACATTTGTTAATCTAAGCAACTTTGTTGAGGATAGTGATATGTAATATAACAATCATTGTTAATTTCTGTCATATTGTTTAGAAATCCTGTATCTTTCTTTATTTTTTTTGCATTATTTTGTTTTTGTTTTCATTGTTGTTTTTTTTTCTCTTTAAAATAAAAAAAAATAATAATAAAAAAACAAGATAGAAATGCACTGAAGTCATAGGGTTTTACCCCAGGCTATGAATCTGATTAATGTCTAAATGTGATAGGAACCCAGACAGTCTAATTCAAAGTATTCCTTGTATGAAGGACCCAAGCTAAGGGGGATTCTAAACAGAAAGGAGAAGCTGAACAAAGTTTTCCAGGTGGAGATGGCGCTTGTCTTTTCTTTCTCCTCATCCTGCATTTCCAGCTATAACAGTGATCTCCAGCTTCTTCATGCTGGGTGGATTCTAGGAAAAGCCTTTTAAATACAGGCCTCCAAAACAGTTATAGATATACTAGTTAGTGTAGCTCTCACACTGAATATTAACAATAATAGCTATGAAAATAACTGAGGGCTGAAGTGTAGACAGAAATTCTTTCTCTGCCAATGACCCCTTTCAGTGTCCCTCCATGGATATATACAAAGTGTGACGGAAATAAATGGTGAAGGTTTGAATACAAAATTCTACTACAGTAACACACATTGCCATGAATCCCCTTCAAAATCCTCTTTTCAAACACACTCCTCCCACCTTCCTCACCACTTTGTAAAGCAGCTCTGGTGTCCTGTTTCCTGAGTGTCTTAATGAGATATGATCAGAAATACAGTGAGTGCTGCTGTCCTTTGCCTTCCAATGGAAAGACAGCTCATGAAAATGTAACTCCGCATCCTCATCCACTTTAATCACTACATCTGGCACCATGGTAGTTCTTTTTTATTATTTATTATTTACTGATTTACTTTTAGGGTTTTTTTGAGACAGGGTCTTGTTATATAATTCAGGCTGGTGACTTCTGACTCTTCCACAAAATCAAAAAGACCATGTAAGGAAAATGTTTCAAATCAATTCAGAACATTGAGGCAGCCAGAAGAGCACAACTAAACACCCTCAGGAAAGAGGACTCCAGAGCTGCTGCAGAAAGTGCAAGGAAGATGGGATGAGGGTGTGCAAAGGGAGGGGGAGGATTTTGAGAGCGATTCATGGTAATGTGTCTTTTATTCTAATCATATTTTCTAACTTAAATGCACACCTGTTTTTCAATGACACTTTGTATAGTTTCAAGGAAGCTACCCCCAAATAACTATTCACTTACACATCTACATTTCTCTGAGTCCCTCAGGGACAAAATCAATGTGTTATTCATTTTTGCTTTCCTGAATTCGAGTCCAGTGTTTTCCAGCCCCTCCACTATTGAAATTTGTGAGCAGACAATTGTTTTCTTGATGTATGTGGAGGTCCATGTGTTACAGGGTATTGAGTGGCTTCCTGGTTTCTACTCACCAGATGCCAACAGCAACTTCTAGCTGAGGTTATCAGCTTTGTCCCCTGACATAACCAGTGTCTCCTGAGGGCAACATCAATCCTGCCGGAGATTCACTCCAGTCGTCAGACTGCTGGGTCAGAGTTGCTACCGGAGAAAAAGTGATTATTGGGCCAATATCAAACTGCAATAGGATTTGTTTCATGTAACATAATTTGCAGCCATTTGATGATTAATATCTCTCAATTTATTCCACTACAAAAGAACATGTTACAAATTCACCCATTTATTCATTTAATTGGTAAATTGAATGGATCTATTGAGCACTTATTCCAGTTTAAGTACTCTCTAGCCCTGAATGTAGAGTTGTAAGAAAAATAATTTTCTGCCTACACTGTGGTTTTCTGGTAAATAAAAAGCCTTCCAAAAATACCAATACATGCAAATAGACATATGTTCCCAGTTAATAAATCCAGCCATTGATCCATGCACTTATTAATTCACCCACCAGCCACTGCCATCCCTGATCTATGTGTGACACTGTCATGCCTGGTGTGAAAGCAGTGAAGCTACAGAAGACACAGCTCCTGCCCTTGGGCAGTAGGGGTGGAGAAAATTCAGTAAACAAATGTATATAATAAAATATTTGTTATTCAAGAAACATTTACTCTAAAGGCTATACATAATAACAGGAGGATATTGAACAAAATGGATCCTGTATCCTGCAGCTAACAGTCTAGGATGGAGGAGCCAGTGAAAATAATAAGAAGAAAACTGTAGTTGAATTGAGGGAGACTGGGAGACTGTAGGTCCAGGATGGGTGCACCAGTCTTATATTTGTGGTGACTTTGCCTCATGGTTGGAAATTCTTTGACACTCTTCCCATTAAAAGTAGAGTCTAATTCACCTCTCCTTGAGTATGGTAGACTTTAATAACACATCTAACAGGATGTGGCAGAAATAAATGTGGCAAGAGGTTGACGAGGATGAGCATAGAAGCAGCACAGCTCTCTCTGGCTCTCTCCATCCAGGAAGCCCTGGCTGGGACCCCAGCAGCCATATTGCATGGAAGTTCCATATGGCACGGCCATGTGCAGGTGTCTGATCTGATAGCCTCTGCTCCCTGAAGTCCTACTCAGTGGTCACATTGCTCCCCTGATGTGTGAGCTTTTGTAGGAGTCCAGCCCCACCATGCTATATCTGAATGTTTGTGTTTCCCCAAAATTCACATGCTGACATCTTAGACCCAAGCTTAGAAGGAGGAACTTTGGGTCTGATTAAGTTAGGAAGGCTCTGCTTTCACTGATGGGGTTGAGTTCTCAAAAAGAAGCCCTGGGAAATAAATACATGAGAAAAAATGTTCAACATCACTGAACATTAGAGCACTGCAAGTTAAAACAGCACTGAGACTCCATCTCACTCCAGAAAGAATGGTCATCACCAAGACAGCAGATAATAATAGATGCTGGTGAGGATGTGTGGGAACAGGTACACTTCTACAATGCTGATGAGGATGTAAACTGGTACAGCCACTGTAGAAATCAGTGTGGACATTCCTCAGAAAGCTGAAACTAGAAATTCCACTAGGAGGGCCAGGGATATAGTTCAGTGGCATAAGTGCCTGCCTGGCAAGCGTGAGGTCCCAAGTTTGATTCCTGGTACCAAAAAAAAAAAAAAAAAAAAAGGAAAGAAATCCACTAGTTCTACCTAGCTACTGCCCTTCTAGGTATTTTCCCAAAAGAATTAAAGACATCACATTACAGTGACACAAGCATACCAATGTTTATATCAGCACAACTCATAATAGCTAAATCTTGGAAACAGCCTCTATGTCCATCAACAGATGAATGGATAAAGAAATGTGGTATTTACACAGTGCAGAGTACTACTCTGCCTCAAAGAAAGACAAACTTGAGTCATTTGTAGGAAAATGGATGCACCTTAAGACCATAATGTTAAGTGAAGTAAATCAGACACACAAAGTTAAGTATCACCTGGTCTCTTACATGAGATACCCAAAGTATAAATAAACTAAAGAACAAAGTACAAGCTAGACAATAAGAAATAGGGACATTGGGTACACTTTCAGTGTGAGGTAAAAAGACCACAGCCAAGCTGGCATGGTAATGGATGCCTGTGATGCCAACACTCTGGGAGGCTGAGGCAGGAGGATCACAAATTGGACCCCAGATGGGGCAATTTAGTGACTTAGTGAGATGATGCTTCAAATAAAAAATAAAAAAGGGCTGGGGACGTAGCTCAGTGTTAAAGCCTTGGCTTTAACTCCAGCACAGCAGTAACAACATTTGAAAAGACCCCAGCCCTGCCCTGCAGAAAGCTTGCTTCCTAACATCCACATGGCCCCATTCACTTGAACATTCATTCAGTGCTCAAGAACTGGCCCACGGCCCTCCTATGGCTGGTCCAGCAATGTAAAGGGCCGTGGCTAGAGTGCTTAGAAAGCTCCCAGTCTGGGACAGGGGACAGATACACACAGAGCATGAGAGCAACCTGGACACCCTTTGGTTTTTTACTGTTTTTGTTATTACTTAGGCAGGACTCAGAGTTGCAGTTCTCCTGCCTCAGCCTCCCAGTGTGCTAGGATTACATGTAAAACCTCTGAATCTTGCCCAGGAACCCGGAGGCAGCCTTTTCTCTGTCTTTCTCTTTTCTCCTCCAGCCCATCGCTAACTTTCAAGATTAACAAATTTAAACTAAAAGGAATCTACCAAAATGGAGGGAATCTAGCAAGGCAAGGTTCTAATTCCATTGGAAATCCTTTCAAGTCAGGGCATTATTTCCACCTTATCAGCTTTAGAGAACAATAGGTCTGCCTGCAGAAGAGAAGATACGCCTCACTATGCTCAGATTTCTCTCCCCTCAACTGTTCAGTAAGGCCCGCAGAACCCCCACCTTTAGGTGCCTCCCCCAGGGCCGACTCTGGGAAGCCACCTCAGCATCCCTGCAATCACCCCCAGCCTGCACCCCATGCCCCTCTGCTCCTTCCCCTGCACAGGCAGAAAGTGCGCAGCTCAGTCACTTCAAGGTCTGGTGTGGTTTTTCTCTGCTTTAATTATTTTGGTCACACTGCGTGTGCTTTTAGTCATATTACAAATAAAGTCCCGATGACCGATGGGTCAGAGGCATTTTTACATACCTTAATTACCTTTGCAAATACATCCAGCCTCCCAGTCCTTAGAAGACGTCGAGGTTTCGGTGTACATTTCAGCTATAATTACTGTAGGGTTTCAGTTTCACCTGATGGGTTTGCAAATTAACATGAGTCAGTTCAGTTTTGGGTTCACGGTTTGGGTCAGGTCAAGACCCTTGAAGCATTCCTAGATAAGATGGATAATATTAATTTCTTATGATAATAGTGAAGAAGACAGACATGAAAATAACCCTTTGTCTGCAACTTCAGGGTCCTTGCAAATGTACAGGTGAAAGACCTCTGAGTGAATTTCTTCTCTCTCTTTCTTTCTTTTTCTTTCTCTATTTCTTTGTTTTCTTTCTTTCTTTCTTTTCTTCATTTCCTCCTTTCTTCTTTTCCTCCTGTCTTTCTTTTCTTTCCTTTTCTTTTTACTTGGTACTAGGAATTAAACCTATGTCCTTCCCTCCGATCTACATTCCAGCTAAATTTTTAAATTTTCTATTGTGAGACAGGGTCTTGCTAAGTCACTAAGTTGCCCAAGTGGGGTTCAGACTTGTGACCTTCCAGCCTCAACCTCCCAGAGTGCTGGAATATTTCACACATACACTACTCTGCCAGTTCTGAGAGTGATTTTCTTAACATAGCACATGGCCGGAGCTTGTGTGGACATGAGTCACCATGTGTATGTGTGCCACTTCTCAAGTAAGTCTGTCAGGGCTCGCTGCTATATAGCAACACTCATGTGGCTTCTCTTTATAGTGACCTGTTCTGTTTGGGTCACATAAATTATCCCAGCGCCCTTGATGTGTAGGAAAGATACATTCAGGTACCATTGCATTTTCTATCACCTAAGAGTCCTCTGAAAAGATGATACTTCTTGAATTGTTTACTAAACACACATTGTCCACAATAGGATTTATTTTTGTGGTATAGGGGACTGAACTCAGGGCCTTTACACTGAGCTCCAGTCCCAATCATTCTTCTTTATTTTTAAAAACAGGGTCTTGCTAAGTCTCTAAGCTGCCCTGGCTGGGCTTGAACTTGCGAATCTCCTGCCTCTCTGTTTGATTTATGGACAAATTTACTGCAGACAAGGAACCATCTTCACAATGTTTGCATGTAGAAAGGCAGCCACACTGAACAGCCAGTGGGGCTTGACCACAAGACTGAATGCCCTACAGACCAGACTCAGTGTTCCCAGAAACAATCTTCCAGGCCACCAGGTCCCCAGCCCTGCACCTCTGTTCCTGGCCTCTCTTCCTGTGATTCTCCAATCCCCAAGGCCACGCTGAAGCCTCATTGCGGTCTTCTTCTCACACATGATCCCGCTCCCTCCTTCCTCGGCCCATCCTCCATCCTGAGGTTCTTCTTACCTCCTGCCCACGCCTCTTCCCTGCTCCCCTTGTTTCCTTCCCTCAGGGTTTAAATTCTTATTACAAATGCTCAACAAACACAGCCAGAAATGAAGAACAAAATCCTAGTGTGCAGTGTGAGCACAAGAAGGGAGGAGGAAAGTGTTCACCGGGTCTGCAATCAATGAGAGAAACA
The DNA here is from genome assembly GCF_000276665.1 of Chinchilla lanigera. Classification (NCBI taxonomy): domain Eukaryota; kingdom Metazoa; phylum Chordata; class Mammalia; order Rodentia; family Chinchillidae; genus Chinchilla; species Chinchilla lanigera. The sequence goes on from NW_004955487.1 coordinate 2,584,792, forward strand.
GCAAGGGAAGAGAGAGAAGTTGGAAGCAGCTCAGAGAGGACCAGCATCTAGCAGAGGGCATCAAAGAACAGGAAGGTCAAAGAAGGCAGCCAGCGTGCAAAGACATGGGGAGAGGACACTGTGGCCAAGCCTGAAGCCAGCTGCTGTGAGATCATGGGCTCACGGCTTCATGGAGAAGTCCAGGAGGCTGAGACTTAAATAAATCCTGTAGGCATTTGATTCAACCACCATGGCAGAATTTAAGATACTGATGTCACAGAGAAAGATCTCAGTGGACACTTGGAAATTGGGGGTCACCCCAGAAGCAGTGAGGGGACCCCACCCAACCACACTCTCCAGGTATTGCATATGTTATTCTGACCTAAAGGATAAAATACATAGCGAAATGGTATGAAATTTCAAGAGAAAATTGTTACAGGTCTGAACACTGTTCATCAATTGACTAGATGTTTTTCTTCCAAAATAATCTGTTTGTTGGCCTATCTAGACCAAACCCTGTGTTATTTGTCTCTAACCTACAAGTGAAGTAATTCCTGTATAGGAAATAATGTGCCAGCAAATTTCCTGGCAGGAGCTACATAGATCTAGGATACAGTGATATGGGTGGTGTCACAGCCTTAAGGACAGCCTGGAAAGTGGGTGCTACACCCAGTTATGCTACAATTTATTGAGTTTACAGATATCTTGTGTGTGTGTGTGTGTGTGTTACTGGGGATGGACCCAAGCACCTTCACACTGAGCTACACTGCTAGCTCCCCTTTTGAAAATTATTTTTCATTTTGAAACAGGGTCTCTCCAAGCTTCTAACTTGCCCCGGTGCAGTCTGAATCTGTGATCCTCCTGCTTCATCCTGCGGGAGTGCTGGGATGACATTGCGGAGCACTGTGCCTGGGTGAGCACAGACTACCTTTCAGGGGAATAAAAATATTACTCTGAAGGTTTTGCAATAACGAGGAAGGAAATCAGTTCTCTTCCCTAACTTTCCTGTGGGATGAAGATGGTTATCCTCATTTTCCAACTGAACAAAAGTAAAAACATTGCTTAAAACTTCAGGAATTTTCTCCAGGAACGTAGGATATGGAGGGACGTAGATTTCAGCCTAGGTTCACAAAATATCTTCCTTTAAACGTATAAAGAAAAGCAGGAATATGAGGATGATTATCTGTTAGCAAAACAAACAAACAAAAAACTGCCAAGAGAAACATTTCCACAGTTAAGCAAGGCCTGCAGAAATCCAAAGACATGCTTCAGTTTCTCCAGAAGTTTCAGAAATAATGACTAAAACCTGAAAAATAGAAATGAAAGCTGTGTGTGCAATTTACAACGTGCCAATAGCATTCTGCAGAGACCAATTATTTAGCAGATTGTAAAAGAATTAAGTTTTAATGTGAAGCCTGGGCCAAATGAGGACCCCTGAATCTCTGTTTCTTCTCTGTAATTAACAGGGGGGAGCCTTGCGCACTCAGGCCTGGGGCTCAGGAAGGAGCGCTGGGGATGCCCTGGCCTTGCTCCAGGGGCTCCACTGGGAACAGGGAACAGTGAGGTCGCCGCAACTCCTGTAGACGGCGAGAGATGCGCTCAGAGGGCTCTTTGTCAGTCTTCCCCGTCATGGCTAGGACAGTAGTCAACATTCAGGAACTCTAAGATAATAGGGCTTGGAAACTCCCTGGAATGGGCTCTCCAGTGAACTTGAGGAACGAATGAAGAGGAAAAGATATTAAAAGATCTCATTTTCAGACTGGAAAATACTTCCTAAAAATCACCCCTTACTTCTAAAAAAAAAAAGTATTTGGAAAATTCAAGTACGGAAAAATGAAACGAAATATCCACTGAGGACACAATTAACCTGCAAAAGGGGTCACAGAACTGCATCCAAAGGACAAATACACAAACCAGGTGTGATGGCACAGCTCATGAGCCCAACACTCTGGGAGGCTGAGGCAGGAGAATGCCAAGTTTGAGCCCAAAGAAATTTAGTGACTTAATAAGATCCTGTCTCATAATAAAAAATTAAGGGAGGTGCAGGGGAAACACCTCAGTGTGAAGGCCCTGGGTTCAATCCACAAATACAAAAAAAAGAAGAAAAAGTTACAAACACAGGTCAATAAAATTTCACCGCATTTGATGTGGTTGCAGACTTAGGGAAGTTTTGATATTTTCTAGCTGATCAGTGTAGAATGAATTTCATAGTCAGATATAATGTTTTCTGCTTATAACTGTTCTGTATTCTTGTCCTGAAGGTTAACTCTAGATATATGTATTGGGGCTGGGGATCTAGCTCAGCAGCACAGCGCCTGCCTGGCAAGCACAAGGTCATGAGTTTGATTCCCAGTACCAGAAAAAAAAAAATAGATATATGTATGTTCCTCTTCAGTTTTCTTCTTCATAATAGCAAGGGATTTTGATTGTAATTCACATAACATAAATCCATCCCTTCATGAGAGTATTCACAAAGTAGTACACACTATTCTAGAATTGACCAATATCCTCAAAAGAAACTCTTTAGAAGCTCCTCTGACTCACTTGGTATGTATCGTTAGTTGCATATATTCATACAAAATGTCTTAATGATCATATCTTTTGACATTATGAAATATTCTTCTTTATCTCTACCAATAACTTTGGCTGAAAATCTATTTGGTACAGCACTGTGTTAGTAATGTCTCTTTTGGTTATTCTTTTCATGGTATAGTTTTGCCCACACTTACGTTCGTGATATTTTTCTTTCTCTTCATTCTGGGAGAGAAATATATAAAATGTTACCCTTGTGTTGGAGAAGAAGGGGACAAACAGCAGTCAAGAGAGTTCGACCCAAGATTGAAGACGGACCCTGGCCTGAGGTGCCCCAGGGCAACGTGTCATGGGAAGGCAGCCCATGGAGAACTCACAGAGTGAGAGAAAGAGAAGTGCTTGACACTAGGTAGATGGAGGATGAAACCTGATTTGCTGGGTCTGCCAGGGGATTGGGAACGAAGTGCTTGCCTTGCTGAGCCTCAAGTTCAGCGTCCTAAGTAGCAGCAGCAGTGTTAAGGATTAAATAGAATTCCATGATCGGGACAAGGCAGGGACTCAATGCTTCGTCTTTACGAACAATCTGTCACTGCAGCCCTAGAGAAGAGACACTGGTTGAAATTCTTTTATGCCTTCCTGCATTTCAACTCCAGCTTCGATCACACAGTAAAACTGAAGCACACAATGCTTGCTTTAAAAAAAAAAACAATTAGAAGAAAAGACACATTGTCATAAATCCCCTCAAAGTCCTCCCCTTTATTTCATGCACACTCACACGCTCATCCCATCATCCCTGCCACTTTCTGCAGCAGCCCTGGCATCCTCTTTCTTGCAGGTCTTTAGCTATGCTGTCTTGGCTGCCTCAGTGTCCTGAATGGATTCAAAATATCTCATTTTCATGGTTATTTTGGCCTTAGGGAAGAGCCAGAAGTTGTGTGGTACCAAATCCGGTGAACAAGGTGGTTGAGGACACAATATCATGTTTTTACAAGCTTACCTCTTCTTTGGATAGGCGCTTGGTTGCAGCATTTGCTGTATTTGTGATCACACCTCAAAACCATACTTAGGAAAGAGGACTGCCAGAGCTGCTGAAGAAAGTGACAAGAAGGATGGGATGAGTGTGAGGAAAGATTTTGAGCGGGATTCATGGCAATGTGTGTTTTACTATAATACAGGTTTTTTAAGTAAACATTCACTGTATTTTCTGATCACCGCTGCTACACTCCCAGGGGCAATACCAGTCCCGACCACAGGGGTATAGGAAAGACCTTCTGCCCTGAGTTTGCCCATGACTTTCTCCTGGAGGCTTTGAGTTGGGTCAACCCCGCCTCCTGTCATTCTCCAGCTACTGAACATAGCTGTTTATGAGTCACCAGGCTCCACTCAGGCAGCCTAGAAAATTCATTTAAAGGGTCCCCAAAACCTGACCTCCCTGGCCCCTCACAGCAAGGTGGAGACTGTGACTCAGCCTGGCCTCCTGGGTCTTATCTCTGCTGTGATCCCATCAGGAAGTGGCTGGGGGCCCATCGGGCAAGCAGCACAGGGAGGCTGAAGGGCTCGGGACCTGAGAGGAGAGACACTGCTCCTTGGGAATCCTCCAGCCTAAATCAGACCTTTCCCATTCAGCTTAGAGATAAAACCTTAAGAGCCAGGGAAGCACTCAGGGCCCAGGAATGCCACCCGTGCCCCCACCCACCAGCTGACAGGCCCTGCTTCTATTTAGGACAGGCGGGAGCTCGCTGGCTGCCAGACCCAGCCCTGTGGGTTAGCCGATGCCAAGAAAGTCTTGGAAATGAATGAATTAAAAAGCCATGGTCCAGGCATGGATTCCACTGGCTGCATGACTCAGCATCTGAAGATAGCAGATCCGGATGTGTGGGTTAGCGTAATCCTACCTATTTATACAGCACTTCTGCATTTACAAAGAGCTTTCCTGTCTGTTACAGGGGGATCTTTCACATTGTTAGCCCCTCCCCGGGGTGTCGCTATAAATCTCCACACATCCCTCCTCAAAAACCATGCATCAGGCTCCAGGGTGGCCGTTCACAACATAGACCCTGCGTGGGCCTCAGAACCCAGCCGATCAAGTACCTGCCAGGTCTCTGTTTCCTCTTCCGGACAAGAGAGGGGAAGAACTAGAGGGGATTCCCACCCCTTCACAGAATGCTTAAGAGCTTAGCATTTTGTCCACAACACCATTACTCTACAGAAAGGAACATCCTGTGGCTGAGCTGAGGACCAGCCATGCCTTGTTTGTGTTGTATGCCTCCAGCATTTGGGCACAGAGGGACACATATGTAACCTGCACTGTAGGAGGCTGAAGCAGGAGGGTGGCACGTTCCAGCCCAACCTGGGCAACTTAGGGACTAGTGAGACCTTGTGTCAAAATGTAGAAGGGATGCGGAGGCAGCTCAATTGGAGGCCTGGCCTCAAACCTTAGTTTAAAAAAGAAAAAAAAAAAAACTGTTTCTGTTTAGTTTCATCTAGGAAAGTAGATGCCAAATTGATCCTCCTCACAGATTCAGATTGGATTGTTAACCTTGGGTGTGAAACTGTAGGTAGTGTCTCCTCATCACTTAGGATCAGGAGCAGAATTTGTACTGGGGTCTGAGTTCCCCAGTGGTCGAGTTAGCACCCACACCCTGAATCCTCCCCATGGACCTCTTTCCTTTATTACATGGCACTTAGAATCGTATACTAGTTCTTCAGACCTCCTAGATTGCTTTCTTTCTTTCTTTCTTTTTTTTTTTTTTTTGGTACTGGGAATCAAACTCACAACCTCACACTCGCCAGGCAGGCGCTTGTGCCACTGAGCTATATCCCAGGCTTAGTTTGCTTTCGAGTAACCCTTTTGTTATGGTTACTGAGTAATGTCTGCCTCCCTCCTCCCCTAGCTCCAGCGAATAAATATCATGCTTAGTTTGCTCACTTCCGCCTCCTTCGGGCCTGGTACATGGCAAGCACTCAGCGCTGACTGGGCAGACATTTGTCAACCAGAAGAATGTCGGGTTGAGGACACAGAGGTCTGAGTCCTGCCGGGTCACTACCCCCAGCAGGAAGGAGCACAACTGATCACGAGGATCACCAGGCATCTTGAGAGCGGCTCCTCTGATAGCATTATGGTCTCAGAGCCGAAAGATTTTAGACAGATTCCAACCTCCAACTCACACTCCTCCCTAGCCTACCAGGGCACACATTCTACTGGATAAATGGTTTTCCTGACTTTGCCTGGGCTCATTGTGCACAGGAGATCTGCATTCATACCTGGTAGGATTGTAGGGCCCATAAGAACTATGGAAGGACAAGTGAAGGGAAAAAACACCCAGGAGAAACCTGGCCACTTTGAGAACAAGTGGTTTGAAATCTAACAAGCAAGCAAAAGGGCTTATGAGAAACCCCAGAACTAAATAAATGTAGCTGGTTCTGTGTTAACATACAAAGTCTCCCTGCCAGAGAATCAGCTGCCCTTAAGCCCAGTCAGAAGCACAAGCACGTTTGGCTCACGGTAGACGTCACCACCTTCCAGGATCCAGCTCAGACAGACCTCCGCTCTCGGTCACCCATGGTGAAATGGTGTCAGTGCTGATGGCATGGGGGTTAGATGTTTAAACCACCGATAGCTCTCAGCACCTCTTCCACTTGATCAAAATTCAGTGCTTAAAAGATAAAATAGTTTTGCTTCAGTGACAAAGGGTTTTCTGCGTGCATCTGTAAGACTCTTGCAGAACTCCTGTGTTTTATTAACAGCCATGTGGCGCTGGGATACTGTTGAGTTGCATCGAATCATTGCTATTTCTGGGTCTGATGCCTGCAGTTGGACACAGAAATTGGTTAAATCTGTGTCTCATGGGCACCGGAATGCAGGATATCACCCCTTTTCTGACACTCTGTGTGTCTGTGAACACACACTGCGATGGGGGTAGTAGGTTGATAGACATCACAAACACAATTCTTTTCAGGCTGCATGTAGCCTGATAGGATCACTTTTATTCTTCTATTTTCTTTTCTTTCTTGATTTTTTCCCTTCTTTGCTACAAAAGTCCCTTGGTAGTATTGCTACATGACAAACACACGCTTGCCCCAGGCTTCAACCAAATTTGCTGCCTGTGTCTTACCTACTCCATGTGGGATAGACTAACACAAAAAGCTTGTACAACATTCATATGTTTTCACGTACTGGCTGTGAGTTTGGGGGTGGGATCAGAACACCTAAGTGGGTGCAGGTACCAAGAACAGAAATCCATTGAATTCCTGCAGACCAGACGTCTACATTCTGAAGGGCTCTCAACAGCCAATAAATTTGACTTGAACTTTTTTTTGAAATTTCATGCATTCTGCTATTAAAGCAAACCGTCCCTGCTAAACTAAGTATAATTGCAAGATACTATGCTGAGTGCCAAAAACCTCAACTGTGAGTTGCAAACAGGGACAGTTTTAAACAGAACCATATGTTTGCTTGAAAGGAAAAATTAGAAACAAACCAGTCATTCTACCTTTTGTGAAGAGATAAATTGCAATGAAGCAGTCATGCCAGAAAAGAATTACAAAACCAACGATCATCACACAATAATGCACCGATGTATTTTCACCAGGAAGAAAATACTATCAGCGAGACAGAGTATTACAGAAACCCAGGCATTGGAGAAAAGCACATGATAACATAATACCAGAGCAGGAGATTCAATAGCTAATTAATGTACTACCTTCTACATCAAGGTCAGGGGACTGACAGTTAGGAATGGTGGGTTTTTGTCCATGGTCTGTCAATAAATAACCTTGTGATCATGACTTTCTATTGCCATCAGAAGAAAATGCAGAGGCAGCCCACTTGCTGGGCTTCCTTCTGTCTCTCTCAGACAGAAGCTTGCTTTCTTTCAATAAATTCTTCCTACTCTTAACCTCCATTATTCCTAGAATTCATTACTGGATCCTTTTTTTAAAGAACAAGAATTCAGTGTTTTGGACATTTAGCAAATTGAGAGTTTCTTTCCCCTATATAGTTCGGAGGTCTTCCATCAAGATAATTGGATGGAGACTTAAGGTGGTAAGTCTACCCAAGACAAGAACACCTGGTGCCTAGTGAGGGCCTTTAGATAGAACCCCAGTGGAGTATCTCTGACTGCTGATCACAACTTTGACCCTCTTCAGCTGGAAGTAGCCAGATTGGTCTTTGACCCTTGCCCCGTCCCGGCAGTTAGGGGTATTCTTCTGGGAGGAATATTATAGATAGCTAAATTAGGTAGAAATATTATAGGCAGACAGACAGGGCTGAGCCCTCAAGAGGTCAAAGCAGAAGACAACTGTGGCTGGAGGTGCATTCACTCAAGGCCAGGCTTCAAGAAAAAGAACTACTCACCCATATACTTCCCCCAAGGATAAATAGCAGTGATTGATATTCTAAGTAGGAATCAATCACCTTGGGGTGGAGGGCCAAACCTCTTTAACCCACCCCTTCCTGGAAAGTCCTTGTCTGCGCAGGTGCGCTTGCTCAGGGAATTGTTTCCCCATTTGATCCCCATTTAATCAATATTACCCTGTCCCACCTTAAGCCCACCTCACCTTATGGCTTTGCTCAATGAAACACCATTAAGAAGTGGGGTTGGTGGGCAGGCCACTTTCTGGGTTCCCTTCTATCCCTCTCAGACAGAAGCTTTCTTTCTCTCAATAAACTCTTTCTACTCTTAAAAAAGAAAAAAAAAAAAAAAAAGAGGAAGAAAATGCAGCCTTCACGGTGTTCTTTGTCATCTGTCACCATCAGCCCTGAAGCCTAGTCCTCTTTTCTTGATTGCTCAGAAATATCTTTGAAGCCAAGGTCTTGCTTGAACAGTAATTCTAAATGAGGCATGGCTGTGCATACTTATGATTCCAGCAATCAGAGAGGCTGAGGCAGGAGGCTTGCAATTTGGAGCCCACCCCAGATAGCTTAGCAATTTTGCAAGGTCTTGTCTTAAAATGAAAAATTTAAAAAGATCCTGAGATGGAGCCCAATGCAAACACCTGTGAGTTCCATTCTGAGTAATTCAAGAAAATGTAGCTGCATATATAAGAAAACTGAAGCTGAGGGATTTTATGTAACTTGCCCAACCAGGTAGAATTAGAAAATTACAAGATAAAAATTGGAATTAAGACTTATTTTTTATTTTTCCATTGGACCAGAGGGTGCTTTTTCTTTATTTTCATATACTCAACCTGCTTGAACCGGCCCATCTGCACTGGGAGAAATTAGTGCACACCTCAAGTTGTAGTATGCTTATTGAAGAGATACATCACACATGTTTAGGTCGTCATAGATAAACTTAAGTAAGTATTTGTGTTTTGGAAGCATAAAACTAGGTAATTAAATCCAGGATTTAGTTGATGATATTGCTTAAGATGAAACTAGTGCCACTTAATATAAAATCACTGGAAATGAGGGTGGGACATTGCTCAGTGGTAGAACACTCGCATGTATATTCAAGTCTCTGGGTTCAATTCCAAAACAACAAAAGCAAATGTTAGACATAATTGTATTGTATATAGAGAATGTAAACAAGGCAAAAATAAGTGAAGATCATACTCAAATAACAGGAAATTGTATAAGAAAGTAAAAAAAATCACAATTTTCCCAGCTCTAAAAATCTAAGAATCAGTAATTTTCTTTATTCAAAATGAAATATTTTTAAAGTATGCCCACATGTAGAATAATTTAAAAATAGAAATACAGAAAAATGGTAACATGTAGTAATTAAAACCTCAATACAAAAGGGATCAACACTGAGCTGTATGAGTCTTTTCCTGCAGACTCATATTGTCACGGTGACCATCGTTACCCATCGAGTGGAGTCAGAAATTCTAGCATTAGGATTTTCTGTTTCCCTCTGCTTACCCAGGACGTCATCTGCTTGCATAGCCAGGTCCCCTGCAGAGGGATTTTCCAAGTGCCTGTTTGCATTTATACCAGCACGAAATGCTTACTGTATGATTCAGGCCAGAAGACAGAGGCCCGCATATTTTAAAACAATTTCACTCCAGGTAATGTTAGAGGCAGCTGCAGATGGGGCTTAGTATTCACTAAAGATTTGTGGGCTCTTCGACATGAAGTTATGATAAAGAGAAACTGAAAAAAGCTTATTGGTAAATATTGTTGTACCTTTCCAAGTTGCTTTCTAGTATGTCTCAAAATACACACTCTGGAAGCCTGAGGCAGGAAGATGGCAAGATAGAGCAAGGCTACATAGCTAGAGCTTGTCTCAAAATAAGACATAAGAAAGAATTTTAAAAAGGCTCAGATGTAGCTCAGTGCAAAGGCCCTGGGTTCAATGCATAGAGCTGTAAAAGAAAAAATACATAAATAATATTGACAACCCCACTTGTTGAAGTGTGCAAGCTAATCTGAGTACAGCACAGAGAACGAGGGACTTCATAACCATACATTTCCTGTTAATGAAATTGAAACTTTCTCTCTACATAGTAAATAAAGAAGGCAGCCCATGTGTGAATTTGTAGAAAATTAATTCCACCACTCAAGATCTGATAGAAGATTTCTTCCTCAGTCCAACATTGGTTTCCTCCACTCAAATCACAATCTCTCTTCTCTCATCTTCCCCATCCTCCCATCCATCAATTCAGCTATCAATCAATAATGCCTGAGGGAGCAATTTGCAAAGTAGCAATGCTCTATAGACCAGCTATTCCCCTTCTGGGTGTCTTCCCAGAAGAATTAAAAATATCATACCACAGTGATATATGTGCACCTATGTTTACAGTAGCACAATTTATAATAGCTAAATCTTGGAAACAACCAAAATGCCCATCATTCTAGGAATGAGTAAAAAAGATGTGGTCTTTTTATACAGTGGAGTACTACTCAGCTATAGAGAAGGATAAACTTGAGGCTTTTATAGGTAAATGGATGCAACTAGAGACCATACTCTTAAGTGAAATAAATCAGACTTGCATGTGTAAACATCATACTGTCTCCCTAGTGTAAGAAACTGAAAGAGTAAATAAGATCCAAAAGGTACAATAGATATTGTGAGAGAGAAGGAAACTGCTCAAAAGGAAAGAACAATTGGGATGGGAGAAAGGGGAAAAGAAGGGGGGAAAATTATACATATATACATACATAAGATAGCTAAGATAATTATACTACTAATTTCTATTAGTTCATTGAAAGGAACAGTTAGTGCTTATATTGTTTGATCAATTTTGCATGCCTATATCTGGTAATCTGATCAACTACTCTGAAGATAACAATATGTAATGTAATAGCCATTGTTAATATTGTTTTTTTCTCTTTAAAATTAAAAAAAATATGATATTTAATGCACTTCCCTGCATGACTGACCAGAGGGCTCTGCTGTTACTTAGCTGAGATTCTGATGAGTCATTTGCCTTAGAACTGTTACATGTGAACTTGGGCACTTCAAGTGTCTCTCACAATTAAAGCGAAGAGTCTGGGTGGAGAGCACCAGGGACAATGGACAGGAGTTGATCCTGCGGCCTTAAGGCTTCTACTGGGTCACTGTGGGGCACTTGGGACTTTTCTGCCCTATCATGTTGAGGGAAGTATGTTGGGATGTTCTCAGTTACCTTGGAGGTTGATAAAATCCTGGGAGAAAAGGATTCCTTCAAGGTTGCTAGAACAGGAGACAGAAGCAGACAGGGCCAAACTGGTCACTGCAGGCATTTTCTACCCAGGCTCACTGAGGCAGAGCTCAGAAGTGTGTCTTTCCCAGTAAGATGTACATAGGACAGGAGCCAGCTCTCCCTAAGGCATGGGTTGCAGGTCACAGAGGAGGGATCTCAGTATCTACCCACCAAAGCGTCCCACTTCTGGGCTTCATACATGAAGAGTGCAGGCTCTCTGTTTTCCTTATAACATATATGCAAGGCAGAATTGCTCACAGAACCTATTGATAAAAGTCCTAGCCTGGCCTCAGCTTTGTATAATTTCCTGCCAATCTAACTTTCTAACATTTTTCAGCCATGTTGGACTAATTACACTTCTTAAACACAAAAGCATATTGCCACTCTTTTATATTTATTCATTCTTTTCTTTTTATGATGGCATTTTATGTCCTTTCTACAACCTCATTATGTCTTCTCAACTGACTTCCTATTTGCCACACACAGCTCTTAAGATTCTTTTGTGTTGTTCTTTGTGTCTCTCGTTGTTGAATTTTTTATTGTTAAAATTCCTTAAGCCTATTTTTCAAACATGATGAAGACACCTATAGTATTCTTACCCACTAGCCAGGGTCTTGGAAACATGAAATGGAATATGCAATACTCTTTGCCTTTTAGGAACTCAAAATATAGACAACTGATAAATTCAAAATCCATAAAGACAGCTTATATTTTAAAATCTGTTCTATCCATGGGCTCAGAGAGGTTGTGTCTACCTCTCGCTCAGGATACCATGTCTTTCCTGAGCAAGTGAGGCATGCAGAGACACACTCCAAGTCTCTAGATTTATGTAGATTAAAATAAAAGTCAGACATCCAATCAGCAATTAGAGAAAAGAGCCCTAACACAGTAATGCAGTTTAGAATGCATTGATATTCCAAGGGGCCACGGTTTTGAACACTACAATTCTTTGTGGCTTAAAGGTGATGGGTACTCTGCTTCTTCTTTTATGTGATGGCAGTTTTTGCTTCCTACACAGAGATATGCAGAAAATCCTTAATTAGCAACGGGACCAAGTACTTTGAAAGAAGAAGCATATTTCTCAATACAAACAAAAATTTCAGTGTGTGCTACAAGTGAAGGTCACTGCTCCGTACTCCATACTCATTAAGGAGCATTCTGCCTACACAGGGAAAAGTAACATAGAATCTTAAAACATTAACAGTACAATGATCCTTATAGATTTATCTACATCTGTTTTTTTTTCTTTTAAGAGGGAAGAAAAGTTGTATTTACAAAGCCTTGGAACCCGAGGCAATAATAAGTTTATGGTGCATCCTCATGTTGCTTTCTTCCCTGACTTGGTGTGACATTTTAAGAATACATTCAAGAACATTGTTACCTCATGGGGAAAAACATGACCACAGCCAAGGAATGGTTTCATAACCAAATGGAAAGTTAAGAGGATCCTGAATAGACTTTGGTTATCAGGAAGTCTGTTCAGGACAAGAAATCATCCATAAAGCCTATCTGTCTAATATGGTCTCTCTCCTTCCACTTACAATGGAAAAATGGATTACCCTAAAAACTACACTAAAACAAAAACATAGGGGCAGCGGTAATGAATCTGCATAGATCTGCCAAGCAGTGCGAGTTAAAAAATGATGCCTTGGGTCTACTGATTACATTCTGTTGGGCTCTGTGGAGAGCTTTGTGTGCAGTGAGGGTGCAAGAGAAGGACTCAGCACACATCTGAAGGCTCATGAAAGTACTCCAGCTGTGGGGAAAGCTAATTGGCTGGTAGTTTTCAATCCCGGCAAGGGTAGATTTTCTGAAGAGAAGTAGAAATACTGCAATAACTCAACTGAGCATTTTTACAAGGCTCCTGAAGACACTCTTGGGGACCACTATTTCTTCTCTCCCAAAGTTCCTTAAAGGTTATCTTTTCATCAATACATATCTTTCCATCAATACTCATACTTGATTTTTCAAAAGTCTCCAGTGCCCATAGAAGGATTGGAATAATATAAGCCAGGAAAAATGTGCCTTAAAAACAGCAGTGACATTTCTTGGCCAACAACTGACCATATCCTATGTTTGGTTTGCCATGGGTGATAATTAACCATCAGTGTTCAACTTGGTTCACCTTTGAGGAAATTGTCAAGATAATGGAGCTCTATTGCCTTTTAATTATTTTAATCATTAAAACATCACAGGTATGTACTTTGCTCATTCTGTGGGAGTTGAAGCTTATAAATTCAGAAAGAGAAACCAAATTGAAGCTAACAGAGGCAGAGCAGTGAACTCATTAGTTAATTGAACAAAAATCCTCACTGGGCATCTACCAAGTGCCAAGCATTGTGCTTCAATCTGGTGAGATATGAAGGGGAATTAGCCATGGTTAGCACCCTCCAGAGGCTTACAGACACATGTAACTAGCTCTAAACCATGTGATGAGTGATCTAATTATGCTATCCACAAAGCATTTTGAGGACCAGGGAAGGAAGAATTCCATTCTGTCTGGCAGCATTGGCAAAACATATCCATTAATGTCCTTTCAGTGAAAATTGCCCCATAAACACAAACCAGGCTGGCTTCAAGCAACAGTCCCTAACCTTTTATAGTGTCAGCAATGGGTTTTTTTTTTCTTCATTTTTATTAGTACATATTTGCAGTACATAATGATCACATTCATTTTGTGTAGTTGGAACATGTGCATAACACACCTTAGCTTTTCCAACACTCCCCTCTCCCTTTCTCCCTCTCCCTCCATCTCTCCATCCCTTTCCCCTTCCCACTTGCAAACAGGGACTGGTCTTGCAACAATTTTTCCGCTGAGAGGGGTCAGGGGGAGGATAAAGGTTTCAGGATGGTTCTGAGGAGAGCACAACCTGCATTCCTCACATGTAGTGCACAGCACGGTCCGTGCTCCTATGAGAATCTTTTTTTTTTTTTTTTTTTTTTTTGGTTTTTCTCCGGTACCGGGAACCGAACTCACGATCTTGCACTTGCCGGGCAGGTGCTTTGCCGCTGAGCTAAATCCCCAGCCCCTCCTATGAGAATCTAATGTCTGAAGAGTTGACAGCAGATAGAGCTGAGGCAGGGATTCATGTGATGTGGCTGAAGATGCAGAGGAAGCTTTCTTTTCTTGCCTGTTGCTCACACCGCAATGCAACCTGGTTCCTAACAGGCCCTGAGCTAGTACCAGCCTATGGCCTGGGCACTGGGGAGCCTGGCTCACAAGATCATCGCGTAAAGTGGGTCTAGGTTCAGAGTGGATCTTGCTAGATGCTAATTGTCTCATCTTCTCTGGGGTCCACTTTCAAGTGTGTGGGCTGCGGGCATAGTTGGCTTCCAACACAACATTTCCTCAAGTTCATGTGCAACAGGAATAGTACCTAGGTCTTCCAGACAGAGCTGACAATAGTCTTTTGTATGCTGTTGGCACTGAACCAATTAAGGGGAATGTATTTTTCTGATTGGGCCAATTAGAGCTCACCCCAGGGGCTGGAGGAAAAGTCGGCTTTGTCCAAACCTCATGGGTTATGAGTCTGGAAAACCTGGAGCCCCCACCAATATACCAAAAAAAAAAAAAGTCACAGTGTTGTATTAGCAGAAGTTTGAATGGATATGGGTGAGGCAGTACAATAAACGATATGTGTGGTGGATTCAGAAATAGGAAGACATCCGATATGCACAGCGGGGGCATGGCTGACAACCAGTGCAAAGCATTAATACATGTAGATGTGTGATTTTCATTATTTTATACCTGCAAGTCAGTAAACGGCCTCTGAGAGGTGAAAGACTGATAAAAGCTTGCAGATGCACAGAGAATTACTCTGAGAAAGCAGTGGTTAGGGTAGAGTGGTTAAGCATCAAAGACCTGTACAATGCCACAGGGTTCACTACTATCTTCTAGTCTATCTTGCCAAATTCCTTATTTGTAAGGATTGTGCTTTAAAGTATACAGCTGTCTTATGGAAAACAGGATTCGGCAATTCGCATCTTCAGAGCAACACTTGGTGATCATCCACCCACGAGAGCTAGAGAGGAAGGGAGGAAAACAAGCTGATTTTCCTGATCTCTGTCAGTCCTCTGCATCCAGGACCTTTCTGAGCCTCAGAACCGACACATACGGAGGCTGATTCCTGAAGATGAAGTTGTTTCTGGCCAGAAAAGCCTGCCCATAGGGTTTTTGAAAAGTCAGGCCAGGTATGGCAGCTGAGTAAGGACAAGGGCCTTGTCCATCGTGTAAGAGGAAGGTCCTTTGTATACTCTCAGTACTGTGCGGGGGAACATTTCTGGCTCCAACATTCATCTTGCTAATTCTCACTCACTTGTGAGGACTAACTTCAGAGGTATCAGCTGGGACGTTGCTGTGCCTTCAAGGTGTGTTTGTGCCTTGGCCACAGCACCTGCTGGTAGCACTTCACGAACTGGTTTCTCCTCCCTACTCTGAGTCCTTTGGCTCCAGACACTGTGAGAGTGGCAATCACACCAGTCTTGCACTGCTGTGTCTCCAGAGTCCTCTAAGGAGCCTTGCACACTCTGCACAATCACAAGCACTTGTGGGAATGAATGAAGAAATAAAATCAGTGATTTAGCTTCTCTGTGGCCAGCTTAGTATTTTATCCTCTAGCTTAAAATCGCAGAAAAGCCTATCTGCGATCAGACTGAAGTAGACTTAGTCAACATTGGCAAGAGGCCTGCAGGATCAGGTTCTTCAAAGTTTATGGGGTAGGGAAGATCGCTGTATCTTTTCCTGTGTCTCTTAACCAGCAGCTCAGCTGATGGGTGGCAGAGAAAGGAACACTAGACTTAGAAATTGTGGGCTCAGCCAGGCACTGTAGTGCAGGCCTGTGATCCCAGCACTGGGAGACTGAGGTCGGAGGATTGTGAGTTCAAAGCCAGCCTGGACATACACAAACTTAAATATTGCCTTAACTTCTCTTACGTGAGAAACCCAGAGTATACATAATGTCAAAAAAAAAAAAAAGGAAATAAAAGACAATAGGAAACAGGGAGATAGTTTGCAAATGGAAAGAGGATCTAGAGATGGAAGGATAATACGGGAGGGGCATAAAACGAATGAGGATGTGTCATAAACACCTACCTGCTCTGTACAATCAATGCAACCATTTTGTATTGCAAACCTGTACTAATAAATTTTTAAAGAGCCTATTTCAACAAAAAAAAGGAAGAAGAAAAATGCAGTTTCAAATGTTAGCTCTACCAGGGCTGGGGATTTAGCTCAGTGGCACAGCGCCTGCCTGGCAAGCGCAAGGTTGTGAGTACAATTCCTGGTACTGGAAAAAACAACAACAACAACAAAAATTAGCTCTACCATTCATGATATCATAATTCACCTCTCCAAGGCTCAAGAATAATAAAATTATATAAACATAGGTATAATTTTAATTTAATTTCTCTACATTAGTTATGTAATATAGCTGATAGGTAACAACAGGCACCTTAATATTCATATGCCTAATAAATCAATGTAGGAGTAAGAAAGGGTGGGAAATGTTATGTACACATCAAGTAGTGATAGGGCTGGGGGTTTAGCTCAGCGGCAAAGCGCCTGCCTGGCAAGCGCAAGGTCGTGAGTTCGGCTCCTGGTACCGGAGAAAAACCAAAAAAAAAAAAAAAAAAAAAAAAAAAAAAAAAAAAAAAAAAAAAAAAAAAAAGTAGTGATACTCAGCCAATTCTGTACTTTGGACATTCTGTAGCCACAAACCAGATGTAAGCGGGTGACTTTTGGGAAAAGTAGCCTCTGTCTGTCTTCTCTTCTTCCCTCAGTGATCCAAGGCTTCGAACTGGCAAAATGAATTAGTCTTCTATTCTGTCACATGGATGAGACTTGTTTCAGGTGAAGAGCGAGCCCTGTGAGAGAGAACTTCATAGTGGAAGCACAGGCGTATCTCTTATGGTTTTGTTTCTCATTTGCAAACCTGCGCAGAGCTTAACGAAAACTAATTCACCATCTTCTTATGGATTGCTCTTCACTCACTAAAACATTTTTTTTTTTTTCAAAATGTAATTTCAGGTCCAGAGACTTTCTAGTTCATGTCTAAGTGTTATTGTTTGTTTTAGGAGTAGAAGTAAAACCACTCTATTTCTCTCCCCCAGCCCTGCCTACACTTAAACAAACCCCTACAGATTGGAGATTGCTTTGACATTTAGATTGTAGCATTCATGCTGATTCTAAGTGTAGTAAAAAGCACCCTCTCTCATTCAGCAAATGAATTTTCAATTTACCAATAAGAAAGTCACAATGTTGGACTGTGTGAAATCTCTCCACTTTGCGTTTGTTTTATAATTAATGTTAATTGAATATTCATTGATTTTCGTTCTTTGGACTAATGGTGTCATTTTAAAAGAAAAGCTTAATTCAGTAATTATATAGATTAAAATAGATAACATATTTTTTGCTTAATCAGTTCAATAATTGAGTTCTGCTAGCTTAAATTCACATCTACTCTTTATTTAATAAGAATTAAATGCTGTGTAAATCCCAAAAGTAATTAATGTATGGACGGGACAATTTACTCAGAGTGTCACATTTCAAAAGTCTCCATAAGTACCGATAAACAACCATAGGTATGGTATCTTTTTGCTTTTTTGATGGTGTTGGTATTGGAGAGTGAAAGAGAAAAGCAAACTACTTCATTCATATTTGAGCAACTCATTCAAAGCTTTTAAAATTTCTATTGTTTCTTATTTCACATTAAATGGATCTTTTAGGGTGTTTTTCTCTAAATTTGAATGTCAAGAGGATATGGAATGTCAATGTTCAGTAAATGACAGTATGAAAAATACTTC
This sequence comes from Chinchilla lanigera, assembly GCF_000276665.1. Lineage (NCBI taxonomy): Eukaryota > Metazoa > Chordata > Mammalia > Rodentia > Chinchillidae > Chinchilla > Chinchilla lanigera. Next base: position 2,602,732 of record NW_004955487.1, read on the forward strand.
AAATGAATGTAGTATATGTTAATATTCTCCCAAGAAATGAGGTACAGATAAATTATAGTAAATGCTTAATTTTTAAAAATTTATTGCAGTAAAAGATACATTGCCATAAATCCCCTTCAAAATCCTCCCCCTCATTTTGCACACACTTATCCCATCATCCTTGCCACTTTCTGCAGTTGCTCTGGAGTCCTCTTTCCTGAGGGTCTTTAGCTGCAATATCCTGGCTGCCTTGATGTCCTGAATGGATTCAAAACGTTTCCCTCTCATGTCATTTTGACTTTGGAGAGAAGCTGGAAGTCACATGATGCCAGATCCAGTGAATAAGGTGTATGAAGACACAACATCATGTTTTTGTAAGTCTGCCTTCCTGCTGGATGACACTTGGCAGCAAGCAGGATTCACCATATTTTTGACCATACTTTAGTTCACTCACTCAAATATTAGTGTTCCCAAAATACCAAAATAGCCATATCCAAGATTATGCTCCTTTGCCTGCTAAAATTGACTCATAATTAAATTGACGCATAAAATCGACCATCACAGCACAAGCAAACAAAAATGCAGAGAAATCCAGGCTCAAAACCCACAAGCCCTGAGCTTGCTGAGAACTGGGATCGAGTGCATGGAAGCTTTCTCTGCATGTAGGGAAGTGAGCAGAGGTGTGACTACCAGGAGCTGTGTACTAAATGTTTGCAGGGACAGATGGACCCCATGTGAATTCTGACTTTACTCTGGACAAGATGCTGCCTCCCTGTCCTTAGAGCTACCTCACCAGGATATGGTGAGAGAAAAACATGTTAAGCAGCTCAATTTTATGAGTCTGCTAATAAACAAAAACTGCTTTCATCGTTATTATCATGTGCATTGTCCATATTTTTTATGAAAATCCACTGTAGTAAGGCAGCCTTCATCTTGACAGCATCAGATATAATTTTAAAATAACCAGAGGTCACCAGAGAGATGGCCATGGCATTGCACTTTGAATAAAGCTTCAGCTGGAAGACAGGTAGGTGTTCCTTGTTGTCATTTGCTTGAAATGATTATGACACTATGTCTGAGATTACTTGATTTATTCTCCTTCAATGGATATTGTTCATCAAAAGTTGTGTAATATTTTCTTTATCCATTCATCTGTTGATGGATATATAGGCTGCTTCCAAGATTTAGCTATTATGAGTTGTGTGGCTATAAATATGGGTGTGCATGGATGTAATGTCTTGAACTGTAATATGATGTGTTGAACTCTTTGGGGGAAGACACCTAAAAGGGGAATAGCTTGGGGAATAGTTAAGTGTTATCTCTACTTTTAATTTTTTGAGAAATATCCACACTGACTTTTTGTGCCAGTTGTAGAAAAATGGATGCTTTTGTGACCATAATGTTCAGTGAAATAAATCAGAAACACAAGCTTAAATATCACATGATTTCTCATATATGAGAAACATAAAGTATAAGTCATTGAAAGAGCAAAATACCTCATAGAAAAGGGAAGTTTGAATTTCTGAAAATGGGAAAGGAACTAAGAGATGAAGAGACGGTAGGGAGGATGGAGATGTAAAAACGATGAAGATGTGTTCTGTGCATGCACCAGCTTCCCACAATGAATGTGATCACCAGGTACTGCAAGTACCATTTTTTTGATCAAAAAATGCAAATTGAAACAGTTTTTATAAAACTTGAAATTATGGGATGCAACCTTATATGCATGTCACGTTGGTGATAAGACATGTCTCCTTGACTGTCTAGTATCACAGTACTGGCTCAAATGATTCATTCATTAAAAGGGTCAATATGGGAAGATTGAGCCTCCGTTATGAAGGGACCTGCGCACAAGATGTCACAACACCTAGTCCCATCAGTGTCAGTACCTCCTTCACCTTGGAAATGTCACCTCACTGTGCTCGGCTTAGGTTTCTCTTGCAAGCGTATATTTCATTGTATGATTTTTTTGAAAGCTTAACTCTAAAACATCACTGAATAAACATTAGAGATATTTATGAAGGTCAGAGAGAAGATAGAAATGTGACCAAAACCACATCAAAGCTCACCAAAGCCAGGTGTGAAAGGAAGCCCCATGTGCCACTTGGAAAACAAATCTCGACTGTGGTGAGCAGCAGCCGCTGACAGCTTGACTGTCCTCTCTCGAGATCTGGGAAGCAGTCTGTCCTCCCCTTAAATCTCTGTAGTCTTCACTCTCTCTCTCTTTTTTTGGTATCAGGAATCAAACTCAGGACCTTGCTTTTGCCAGGCAGGCACTTGTGCCACTGAGCTGTATCCCCAGCCCTTGGTAGTCTTCAATATGTCTCAACCCATGCAATATGGCAGAAATGACACCTGCTAGTTGGTGGAATCAGGATTTACGAGACTGGCAGCTGGCACTTCATGGGTTTTGTTCTTGCAGTTACACCATAGCTGTTTCATTGTGAATGAGGCAGAGCAGAGACACATTGGGCAGCTACAGGGCCTCCAGATCCCAGCCCCAGCCTAGCACCCAATGCAGCCATTGCAAACTTCCTACTCTGGGCAGAAGCATCCTGGAATAGACCCTCCCATCCCAGAGAACCAGTAGAACCAGTGCTGCCAGAACTGGGTGTGATCTTCCCAGCTGCACTCATAAGAAACACAAGGGATATGTGTTGTTATAATCCACTGAGTTAGGGGTGGTTTGGGGTGCAGTAATCAACGTCAGGAACAAGATGCTAAGGGATGAGAATTCTCATTAGAATCCCACCAGCAATTCATTGTGGGATCTTGCAGTCATGGGTCTGCCTCAACTTTCCACTATGTGTTGCTCTGCGGGCCTGAGACCACTCATATGAATAACTGCCAAGCATTTATTTCCCTTGAAGCTTCTCCTTAAAGTAGTTCCCTCTTCCCCAGAGATGTACAGATGAAGTACAGGTGTAAAGAAAGATGGGAACCTATTTCTCATCTAGGAGACTTAGAGCTGTACAAGCTCTTTAACATCATACTTCCTCTTCCCTTGCACTCTGTCCAGGCACCTCATGGAGATAGTGCGCATGTACTCCCAACTCCATCGTTCTTAAACTCACTCTGCGGGGCACTTGCACACACACTTGTCCCCCAAGCTCATTCTCAGGGCCTTGATGCACTGGTGGAACTGGGCAGCTGCTGAAGCAACTTGCAGGGAGGAGCATGAGGCACTGAAGGGATGGAGTATCCCTGCTGTGTTAGGGGAAAGGTAAAGGCCACCATCTATGAAGACATTCAAGGGCAGCACAGACCTGAGAGTTCAGAGCCATTCTCAGCTCCCTTGGATGACCAACTTGGCTCCCCATGAAGTTCAATTATTTTCAGTTTGTATTTTTTCCCAGAGATTGTCTCTTGTCACTGGTGTTGAAAGATCCTGCCATGTTGGGACCTTTAGGAATTATACCACCGTAGCTGTAACCCTGATTATTCAGGGGCCATTCATAAGGTACATGGACTACTGCTGCCTGTGACGTGTGTGTGTGCATACATGTGTGTGTGTGTTACTAAGGGTGGAACCCAGTCCCTTTGTATCCCCAGCCCAAATTTATTTTTTATTTGGAAACAATATGAAATACGTTCAGCTTCATTAACTCTGAAGACTGTGTAAAACAAGCAAAATGGCAACCACAAATTCCTCAATGTGGCTAAAACTCTACCAGGGTCCCAAAATATTTGCTTAAATATCTATATCAAAGTGATTTGCAACAAGCATATACATTATTTCCATGTAAATAAATGCTACCAACAGTGCTTAAAATCTGGTGGATACCTTTAAAAATTCTCCTCAGGGAAATTCTGTTTATTATTTTAATGGAAGAACTTCAAGCTAGTTTTTACAAACAAGATTTGAAACTCTAGGTTAGTGGAGTCCAATTCGTTGAGGTTTAGTTCTACAGTGAAATCTTTTTATAAACATTTACATTTACCAGGCTTCTGGGATGGTAGATGGGTTAGCATGCTGTTGGCTATAATGATGTGAAGTATGCTTTTTGCAAGAAGTATTTATTTTAGGGGTCAGTAATTGCTTTTGCATTTGAGCTCACGAAGCTGGAAATGTACATTATCCATGAAGTAAACACCACCACTTTTTCTGCATGGCCCCCAATGTTATTACTCATCTATAGAAACCTAACTTTTACTGTTAGCCCATGCAACTCATCTGCATAATTTTCCAAGGAGTATGACTTGGCAATTGGGTGATTTATTTAGCAATGTCTTAACAGTCCAGCTGAAGCATTCTGCAGCCAACCTTTGTTTTGCTGGAAAGAGCTTTCAAGCAGAAGTTGGTATTTTGACAACTGCACAGAGGTAACTGTTGGGTTTGAGAGAGTTAAGATGGGCCAAGGATTTTCCAATGTGTCTTCAGGTCAGCTAATATTTATTCTGGCAGCTAAAAGGAAAAAAAAAAAGAAAAACCTTGAGTAACTTTTTACTTTCCTTCATTTATAAATTATTTCAGAAAGCTATTTTGTAAATAGATTCTGAGAGGTTTTAAGACTATTTGATATGTTATAGGGGATTCAGCAGTCTTCAACCTTTTTGGCACCATTGACTGGTTTCATGAAAGGGAATTTTTCCATGGTCCGGGGTTGTGGGGTGGTTTGGGGGAGATTTAAGGAGTGCTCAATCTCATCCCCCACACATGCAGTTCAGAGAAGAGTTCCCGCTCCTGTGAGAATCTAATGTTCCATCAATGTGATAGGAGGTGGAGCTCAGGAAGTGACAGAGAGATGGGGAACATTTGCAAATACAGATCCAGATTTGGTAATGGTCTGTGACTTGGGGATCAGAGGACCCCTGGCTTAGAGAGCAGGAAACACAACCTCCAAGTGTCTGGGTCCCATCAAGCATTTCCTGCAGTCCTGGCTGCGTGAATCTACTCTTCTTCCTTCCTTTCTTCTCTCTGTGTATCTGAGACACTCCCACCCTTCAGGAGGGGACTCACTCAGTCACGACCTCTTTGAAGAATTATTTTTCAAATAGAACTTGTTTGTGCAAAGTACAGGTATTTCTTTTATATAAAATCACTTAATTTGACATGGTATCCATGCACCCATCAGTTTTTATATAGCATTAGATGGAAACAAAACTATATATGAAAAATATATTTTGCCAAATGTTTGTAATGAGCATATATTATTTTTTGTAAACCACAGCAAAGAAACCTCTGTTTCAAAATTCCATCTTTGGATTCAATATATATGTAGAAGATGTTAGGGACATTTGGTGTACAGGGCTGATCACATGTCTCTGTTGAATTTAGTTTGTTTTAAACTGCATGCCTGAAGTAGTTGGCCTTTGCTTTTTCAAATAGAGAGGGAAAGAGTGAGTGGGAATGTTACATAACTTGTTCATCCAAACACAGCTGCTGTGTGCGACAACTAGAATTTATTTGTTTGTTTGTTTTTGTTTTACAGTACCAGGGATTGAACTTGGAGTCTTTGCATTGAGCTACGCCCCTGGCTCTTTTATTGTATATTTTGACCCAGGAGGGGGGTAAGTTGCTAAGTTGCCCAGGCTGGGCTCAAATTTTCCACCTTCCTTCCTCAGCTTGCCAGAGTCCTCAGGTTTTACAGGTATGTACCCCAAAGCCTGGCGCAGAGCTAGAATTCAGCCCAGTCTTTTTCTGAGTGCAACTCCCACTGCACTATGTTCTGCTTCTCAGCTCTGCTGATGCATTGAGGAGAAGCCTATAAAACAGCAGAATCAGATTCTGGGGACCAGGGACTGGCATCTGAGATAACAAAGATCCACTCAGCTCATGGGCACTCAATGCCAGACTCTTCCCACTTCCTAAGATGCAAGCTCCTGTGTACTTTGTTAAACCGAAGTTCAGAAATGGCAGTCTCTCATAATCCTTATATTTCTCAGTAGTACTTTCTTGGGTCCCATAGAGAGTAACTTAGCTCACTGGGGACACTGGCCAGGAGGCACCTGGAGCTTTACTTTAAGAGATGGTAAATTAAATTAATGTTTTTAAGCAGGAAAGTAACCACTGTGGTAAAGGGAATTATGAGCCTTTCATTCACCTTTTCCGCTCACATTAACCAACCAAGCCTACTTCCGCCACTTTATAAGATGCTCAAGCAAGGACATAAGTAGATTCAGCTCTGGACTTCAAGTGTCTTGGAAATAACACTGACAGACTAGAAATAGCACTGAAGGACCGGCAGTGGCAATGCGGAGGTGCACACTCACTGAGGAGAGGTGCTGAAACAGGTTGCAAAAGACACAAAGAATTATCCCCCAACTCTGGGGTTGATTTGTGGGCCTGAGCTATTTGTCTTCCAAACAGTAAGAAAGATAGAAAGATATGCTGTGTATCAGTCAGGGTTTACTACAGGAACAGATATAATACAAGATAAACAAATGTAGAAGGAATTACAAGTTTGGCTTACAATGGTCAGCTACAGAGTTGGATGAGGAAACTGCAGAGGGTGTCTGCACGCTGGAGATTGAAGAGCCCAGCTCCGGGCCTGGAGCTCGCTGCAGTGTCCATGCAAGTCCATATCAAAAGGCTGATGGGTCTGCGACGGAATACTGAAGAATCTACGATGAAGGCCAGAGAGCCACCACCAGAAGGCTGACGAGTCCAGACGGAAGCCCAACAGTCTGCACCAGAAGCCAGGAGACGACCAAGCTGTAGGTGAAGAGCGGAGCTCCTCCGAAGAACCAGCAGCCAGTCCTTCCTCCATTCCTTTTATTATGCAGTCTACCCGCTCTGGGAAGGTGGGGGTGGTCCTCCACACCCACACCCTCTGCATGCCTGCCTCTTGCACAGGCTCAGGATGAATACAAAGTAAGTACCCTGGACCCCTTCTGAGTTACATAGTTAACCTTCTAAACTTCTCAAATTAGCACAATAAACAACAACCCAAAAGGGTAAGGGGTGTCCTTCTCACCCCAAGAGGCAGAACTGCTGAGTCACTTAGCCAAACCTCTAGACTCCCCAAGTTGGCACAATGTATCAACCATAACACGCTGTTACTCAATTAATGGAATTATGAAAATAATAATCACCTCTAGAATACGTTCAGTCAGTACCAGAATACAGTGCCCTTCTGAGAGGCTGAGGCAGGAAGATTACAAGTTCAAGCCCAGTCTGAGAAACAAGACATAGCAAGAACCTGTCTCAAGATAAAGAGTAAAAATAAAAGATCTGGGGATGTACCTCAGTGAAAAAGCCCTGCTCTACCACTGAACTACACTCTTATCCTAAAATATTCATAATTTTTATTAGTTTTTATTAGGACATGGTTACAGTATGTAATGTTTAAATTTCTTGTGAGGAATAGGTACATGTACATAATACATCCAAATTACTATTTTTTCATCTCTTTCCTTCCCTTCCATCACCCTTCTTCCATCTCTTGATCCCCTTCTCGTTTGAGAAAGATCTGTCTCCTACCCATGTTTATAGCAGCCCAACTCATAACAGTTAAATCTTGGAAACAACCTATGTATCCATCAACAGATGAATGGATAAAGAAAATGTAGTATTTACACATAATGGAGTACTCCTCTGCCATAAAGAAGGATAAACTTGAATCATTTGTAGGAAAATGGATGTACCTGGAAACCATAATGTTAAGGGAAATAAATCAGACCCACAGCTTAAATATCACATGGATTCTGTTCTATGAGAAAGTCAGGATATAAATAAATAATGAAATATGTCCATATTTTTAAAGAAGAATTTTCATATGCTAGACAAGCCTGAGTGTTTTAAATCAATGTGTGATTTGTCACTGAGAACTCTCAGAGTTTGCATATTCAAGGAACAAGCACAATGGATTGAGCATTGGGAAATTAATGAACATAAAGAATCCTTTTAGCACTAAGATTCTCATTGAACACTTTTTATTAAGGTAATTCTTCACATTGTGCTTATAAAAAAGATCACACACCAATGCTCACAGGTATTTGGAAGGAAAGGGAGAGTTTTACAGAAGTTTCTGGGAGATGGTGGTCTCCAGTAAAATTCCAAAGATGAAAATCTGAGGCATGGAGAAAGGTCTTCTTACAGTAATTCTCAACAACTCCAGCCTGAAACTTGAAACTTGAAACACTGTGCATATAGACAAAATGTCCCCTTTGACATAAAGGGTGCTGAGTGTAACCAGAAATTAAAACTATTTGGGATTGTGTTATAGAGTGGAATACTTTGTGTCCAGGTTATTACAAAGACTCATTGAATTGGGCAGGAATCAATGATTGTGATTCTTGTATTTTGCAATATACTATTCTATGAAAAAAAATTTCATAACCAAATAATAAGAGAATAACTATAGTTATAGATATAACATTGTGTATAACTACCTCCCTAGTAATTGTTCAATACAAGACATACAACAAAAAGTCTGGCAAAAAAGAAAAAGATAATAACACAAACTTTCTTTCCAATGACTAAGAGATTCTTTTAACCACTTCATAGCTTACCCCGAGGGTCCCATAGCTGCACATTTGTTTACATTCTGCCTATCCCCAGCCTGAATGGGGCAGGTGTCATTTCAACCAGTCGATCTTTGTATTGAATAAATTTACTAAAATTGTTGTTTTTTGTGTTTCCCATTATATTGTCTTATAAAAATTAATGAAAAAATGCAGTTGTTGGTCATCCTGTACCTAAATCATTGTACTCGTAAGTGCTTACATCCTCTTCTTATACCAAAAAAAGAGAGGAAAACAGATCTAGCTTTCAATCTTCCCAAACAAAAGAAATAAAACTTATTACTGATCAGTAAGTGCCAAGCCCTTCACTGTACAGACTTTTGCATTGATTTTGGTTTAAGTTTTTGAATGAATATTTGTACTATGCCTAAAGGGGTATGTTAGTTTGAAGATGGTTGCAAAAGTCAGCATTCTCTTCAAATAAAAAGAGGACAAATATCTGAAAATAAATGTGAGTATTACTGCATTTCATGCTCATTAGTATTAAACAGCCTTAATAAGAATGTGCACTAAGAAGTCTGTTTTCTAATGATAGTGAAGTCAATACCTTGAAATGTATCCAAAGGCTTTCTATGTAATACAAAGCTATTTAGTATTCAGAGCAAGGTGTTATTTTATTATGAGGACCAAACAAGTGACTATATTTAAGTCCACATGGTAGAATACCTTTCCCATGCTCACGTATGTATTTCATTCAAATTTGTATGTGCTATCTCACCCAGCACTGAAGTGAACACTGTACCAATTTGTGAGATACAGATGAGAGAACCTGACTCAATTTTGTAGCTGTTTGCTTGTTTATTTTTTGTCTTTTGAGACAGGGTCTCTCTGTGTAGTTCAGGCTAGCCTTGAAATCACTATGTAACCCAGGCCACCCTTGAATTCACGGTTATCCTCCTGCTGCAGCCTTCCATGTGCAGGGATTCCAGGTATGTGTCACCATGCCTAGCTCATTTTGACAGCTTCTCAGAAATGGGTATTCGAAAACAAACTATAGGTAAAGCATAATGACGTCTCAACCTTGTATTTCAGGAGGAGGAATGGCTAGGATGCAAAAGATTAATCTCAAACAGAAAACCAGAGGTTTGACCAAATCAGCTGCAGCCAGAACCTAACAAGTGTATGCACAGTTATCAGACACACAGGCTTAAATATCTTATGGCTTCTCTATGCGAGGAACCCAAAGTATAGATGAACTAATGAGCAAAACAAAAGATAGATATTAGGAAACAGGGAGAGTGAGCTTTTTCCTAAGGGAAGGGAAGCAAGAAATGGAGGGAAGAGAGAAGGGAATGTAAAAAGAATCAAAGGATGGCAGTGAAGGCAGTGAGTGGAATAGCACACTTCTGCCTTGTGACCAGCAGCATGAGTGAAGGATACAGATGTGGGATTTAAGCAGCTTGGGCCAACGGTGGAGAGGGGGGTAAGGAGTGGGAAGTCAGCACTTCCTCTGCTAAAGAGGAGAGAGAAGTGGGATGGAGCAGCCATGGGCCGACTCCACAGTGATGCCAGGGCAGTGAGTTTGCTGACAGCACTCTCCCCACCCTGTGACCAGTGGCATGAGAGGACAGAGATGTGGCAGTGGGAATGGAACAGAGGAGGCTGTACAAGGTCTGGGAGAGCCCAGCTGTACATGGGAGTGGGAGCAGCCACAGGTTGTCTCTGTTTGAGGATGCAGCAGCAACAGGGTAAACAATACAGAGACACATGGAGTAAGGAGTAGGCATGCCACCAAGGAACATCTAGAAAGTTGTTGGCTGAAGACTCTGGACCCAGTACTCATATCTAGAGGCCAAGATCAACCCCACATCCAACACTAGCTCTATGGCAGGCTTGGTGGTGTTCTCCAGCACACATTTGAACTTTGACATGAACACTACCACAGAACTTAGGGCACAAGAGGAATTTTATTATGTTGTTTCTTTTTTGTTCTTGCTTGCTTCCTTTGTTTCATTTTTCTTCTTCTGTATGTTTTTGTTTGTTTGTTTTGGTTGTTTAAGTTTCTACTTTTATTGTATGTTTTGTTTTTCTCATCATATTTCTCTCTTTCCTTAATAATCTTTCTTGATGTTTTGATATTTGACATGATTGATCATTGTCTCTAGTCTTTCTACTTTGCTTTGATACTCTTTTACTTTTCACTTCATCATTTCTCTCCAGTCTTATTATCTAGTTTCCCAAAGTTTGAGTGATCATCCTGTGTCCTTCAGCATTACTTCCATTATATTTCTCCTCATTGATCTCTCTGTTTTGTCCCCTATACCTCTTAAATTCCACTGTCACACACAGGGTAAGATCACCCCACTAAGGATACAAGATCCTGGTTTATGTGGGATTTTATCATATAATTGTAGATCTTGCTCCTACAGTTAAAGGTACCAAATTAATAGTTAGCACAGTTCATCAGTTTCTAGGCTGTACTTGATGCTGTTGTTATTGTTGATTGTACCACTTTAGCTCGGATGTCACACCTGTTGTAATCAGTTGCTCTCCCTTAAATGACAACACTACAGTTATTTTGGTTCATAACCACATCCATAGTCCATTACCAACCGACTGGGTTCTGAGCCAAATGCACAGCAATTTCTCATCACTAATAAAGTGGGAATGTAGGATCTTGGGAAAGCCACAAAGGCCAAGAGCAAGCTACACCTAGAAGACATCTCTGAGGAATATACATTGCCTAGGGAAGCCTTAATTCTAGTGATAAAGCTATCTGCCATAAGAAATTTACAAGCATCAACACAGAAAACAAATTAAAATTTTAAAACTAGACAATGACAAAATATAGAAACAAAATGCAACTGCAGACCTCTAGCCCACCCAGGACAAGTCCAGGAGACAATGACATAGAAGAAATCAGAAGCCATCTACTTGAATTTTCTGGAATGACAACAGAAGCATGAAATGCAGTAACAATTACATTTATTTTCAATTGTTTGTTCTTTTATTACTTCAAGAGAATGCTGACACTTGCAACCATCTTCAAACTAACAAACCCCTTTAGGCACAGTGCAAATATTCATTTTTGCCAAAGGGAAGGGAAGGAAGAAGTAGAGGGAGATAAAAGACTTGTTTAGTGAATCTAGAGTATAAAGAGATTAAAAAAAAAAAAGAGTAGTTTAGGAAAATGCTGAAAATCACAAATGCCAGCATAGGAAAGAAATGACCCATGAAACAGATTCAAATAGATATTAAGGAAATTAAAAATTCCATTGAAATTTATGTAGCTGATTAAACCAAGGTGAGAACAGAATATAAGATCTAGACAGGATTGCAGTTAATGATCATGAAAAATAAAATTTCAAAAAAATAGCAAGGCACCATAAAAATCAATCAAACAGCTACAAGATGATTCAAAGCAGAACAACTTAAGATTGATCAGAGTCAATGAGAAAGCAGGAGACAATACAAGCACCATTTAAAAAAAAAAAGTTTCACACAGTAATGGCAGAAAACTTCCCAAGCATTGAAAAAGAATTTGACATACAAATAAATGAAGCATATAGAACTCCAATTAGCCATGACTAAAATAAATCTACACCAAGGCAGATAATAATGAAGATTTGAGAAATTCAGCACAAGGACAAAATAGTAAAAGCTGTTAGAGAAAAGAAACAAATTACCCATAAAAGAAAGCCGATTAAAATCACAGCAGATTTCTAAACACAAATTTTAAGTCAAGGAGAGCTTGGAGTGAAGGATTAAAGTCTTGAAAGAAAAAAAACCTCCCATCTGGATTGATGTATCTCACAAAACTATCTTTTAAAATTGATGGAGAAATAAGATGCTTCCATGACAAAGAACAATTGAGAAGCTCATGACCACCAAACCAGCTCTACAAAAAGTTTGAAGGATATTTTAGAAAGAGATAACAAAGATACAATTTTAATAATACCACTAGAAAGAAGCCACCAGGCAAGGCAAGCAGTTAAACAGAGGGGAAAAACAGGGAACCAATGACAAACAGAAGACAAGGATAAGCCAATAAATACCAGTCCAGTTATAGCCATCCATGTAAATGGCCTCAATTTACCAATCAAAAGAAACAGAGTGGCAGAATGCATCAAGAAACAAGATCCAATCCTATGCTACACACAGGAAACACATGTAACTCAAAAGGAAAGACATAGTCGGAAAGTTAAAGGATGGAAAGCAATACTTCATACAACAAGGGCCCAGGAAAAAAAGTTTAACTAATCTATTTACAGAAAAAGTGAACTTTAAGCCAAGACTGATCAAAAGAGGTCTCTATATACTAATTAAGAGAAAACTCCAAGAGGAAGAGATAACAATCCTAAATATATATACACCAAATACTGGTGCATGCAACTATATATAACAAATATTAATGGACTTAAAAATCAAATCAGCACTGTCACAATTGTAATGAGGGAGCTTAATACCCTACTGCTACAAATAAATGGATCAAATAGACAAAAAATCAACAAAGAAATATCAGAACTGGACCAAACCTATGAACAGATGTACTTAGTAGTAGATGTACTTAGTAGACTACCTAACCACATACAGTATACATTCCTTACAGCTGCACATGAGATGTTCTCCAAAATAGACCACATACTAGCTTATTAGCTCATAGAATATGCTTAAGTAAATACAAAGGAATTGAAATTTTCTCATGCATATTGTCTGACCATAGTGCAGTGAAACTGAAAATCAATAGCAAAAGACACTACAAAAACCTCATAAACACATGGAAATTAAACAACATGCTCCTGAACCACCAATGGGTCACAGACAAAATTAAAGAAGAAATTACATAATTTCTACAATTAAATGATAATGCAAATACAACATACTGGAACTTATGGGATGCAATGAAAGGAGTCCTAAGAAGGAAATTTATAGTGGTAAACTCTCATGCCAGGAAGACTAAGTGAGTGCATATAAACAACCTAATGTTGAACTTCAAACTTCTAGAACAAGAAGAACAAATCAAGCCAAAATCTTGTAGAGAGGAGGAAATTATAAAGATCAGCAGAAAGAAATGCAATTGAGACTAAGAAAACAATATAAAGAATCAATCAGGCTGGGGATTTAGCTCAGCGGCAAAAGCGCCTGCCTGGCAAGTGCAACGTCGTGAGTTCGGTTCCCGGTACCGGAGAAAAACCAAACCAAAAAAAAAAAGAATCAATCAATGGAGGAGTTGGTTATTTGAATGATTAAATAAAATTGATAAGCCATTAGTGAACTTTACCCAAAATGAGAAAAGGAAAGATTCAGATCTATGCAATTAGGAATAAAAAAGGTGAAATCACAACAGCTTTTGCAGAAATTCAGATCATCAATGCCTACTTCAAGATTCTGTATTCTAATAAACTGGAAAATACAAAAGAAATGGACAAATTCCTAGGTACATATGAATTACCAAAACTGAACTGAGAATACAGAAAAGTTCTAAATAACCCAGTATAAGTCAATAAAACTAAAAATGTAATTAAAACCTCACCAACAGCCAGGGGTGGTGGTGCATGGTTGTAACCCCAGAATTCAGGAGGCTGAGGCAGGCAAATTATTGGGAGTTTCAGACCATCCTGGGCTACAAAGTGAGTTCAAGGCTAACCTGAACTGCAAAGAGAGACCCTGTCTCAAAAAGACAAAAACAAAAAACAAAAACAGAAAAAACATTACCAACAAAGAAAAGCCCAGGTCTTGATGAACTCACAGATGAATTCTACAAGAAATTTAGAGAAGATCTAATGCCTCTCTTTGTCAAACTCTTTAACGAAATTGAAACAGAAGCATTACTACCAAAGTCATTCCTTGAAGCAAGTATTACCCTGATACCAAAACCAAAGAAGGATCAACTAAAAAGGAGAATTACAGATTAATATCCCTAATGAACATAGATGCAAAACTCCTCAATAAGATACTGGCAAACAGAATGCAGCAAATCATTAAGATTATACACCATGACCAAGTAGAATTCATCCCAGAGATGCAGGGATGGTTCAATATATACAAATCAAGAAGTAATACACCATGTCAACAGAGCCAAAGACAAAAATCACATTTTCATCTCAATAGAAACACACAAAGAAAGTATTTGGCAAAGTCCAACATCCATTCATGATTTTAAAAAAGCTACAAAAATTGGAACTGATGGTCTTTGTCTCAATTTGATAAAAGCCATCTATGACAAATCACCAACCAACATTCTACTAAATGGTCAAAAACTGAAAGCTTTCACTCTAAAATTAGAAACAGGACAAGGATTTCAACTATCACCACTCTTATTCAATACAGTTCTGGAAACATTGACCAGAACAATAGAACAAGATAAACAAATAAAAAGAATAAATATAGGAAAAGAAAAAGTTAAATCATTATTTGCAGAAAACATGATACTCTAAATACAGGACCCCAAGAACTCCATCAAAAGACTTCTAGATTTAATAAACAAATTCAGTTGCATAGCTGGATACAAAGTCAAAAGTCAAAAATTAATAGCATTCCTATATATGAATAATACTCACTGAGAGAGAAATTAGGGAAACACTTTTCAGAATAGCATCCAAAACAATGAAATACTGAGGAATCAGTCTAACAAAGGAAGTAAAAGATCTTTACATTGTAAACTGCAATACTCTGGAAAAAAAAGATCAAAGAGGATTTCAGAAAATGGAAAGACATCCCTTGCTCTTAGGTAGGGAGAACTAATATAGTAAAAAGACCATACTCTCAAAATTGCTACACAGATTTAATGCAATCTCTATCAAAATATCAGTAGCATACCTCACAGAATTAGAAAAACAATCCTATAATTTATTTGGAACCAGAAGAGACCTAGAATAGCAAAAACAATTCTGGGCAACAAAGGCAAGGCAGAGGGTGTCATAATCCCTGACTTGAAATTATACTACAAACCTACTGTGATAAAAACATCATGGTACTGGCAAAATAACAGACCTAAGGATCAGTGGAATAGAGTAGAAGATGCAGAAAGAACTCCAAACACACTCAACACCTTATCTTTAACAGAGGGGCCAAACCCTTCACTGGAAGAAAGATAGCCTCTTTAATATATGGCACTGGAAAAACTGGCTTTCTTTTTTTTTTTTTTTTTGTTTTTCTTCGGTACCGGGAACCGAACTCACGACTTTGCGCTTGCCAGGCAGGCGCTTTTGCCGCTGAGCTAAATCCCCAGCCCCAAAAACTGGCTTTCCACATGCCAAAGACTAAAACTATTCCCAGGTCTCTGTCACCATGCAATAAAGTAAAATTGAAATGGATCAAAGATCTAAATATTCAAACAGAAACACTAAATCTTCTTGAAGAGAGAGTAGGTAAATCTCTGTGTAGGCAAAGATGTTATGAACAAAACTGATCATATGGGAAATGTTATAAACAATCAATAACTGGGATCTCATCTCATTAAAAAGCTTTTGCAGAGCCAAAAAATCCTTAACAGAGTGAAGAGATAGCCTACAGAGTGGGAAAAAATTTTTGTCCATTATTCCGCAGACAAAAGTCTAATATTTAGAATATATAAAGAACCAAAAGAAATCATATCCCCCAAATTTGAAAACCTAGTCCAAAATGGGCATCTGAGATAAATACACACTTCTCAGATGCAGAAGTACAAACAGGAAATAAATATATGAAAAAATGTTCACCATTACTGATCATTCAAGATATGCAAATTAAAACAATCTGAAACTTCATCTCACTCCAGAAAGAACGGCAATTATCAAGAAATCAGCCAATAAATGATGGTGGGGAAAAAGGAACCCTTCTCCACTATTGGTGGGAGTGTAGACTGGTGCAGCTACTATGGAAATCAGTGTGGAGAGTTCTCAAAAAACTAAATCTTACCGTTTCATTTGACTCAGCTATTCCCCTTCTTGGTATCTTTGGAAAAGAATTTAAAAATCATACCACAGTGATATATGCATATCCATGTTTAAAACAGTATAGTTTGTAATAGCTAAATCATGGAAACAACCCAAATGCTCATCAGTCAATGAGTGGATAAAGAAGATGGGTTTTTTTTTTTAATGGAATGAAATATTACTCTTCCAGAAAGAAGAATATACTTGAGACATCTCTAGGTAAATGGATCAGATTGACTCTGAGACCATACTCTTAAGTGAAACAAATTTAACACATATGTGTAAATATCACATTGTGTCTCTGGTGTGAGAATCTTCAAGAATAAATAAGGATCAAATATATCACAGATATTATCGAATAGGAAGAGAACACTCAAACGGAAGGGGGAACTAGGAGGGAGGAGGGCCAGGAATGAAGGGGAAAGAAAAAAACAAGAAAGGAAGAAAAATGGAAGCAAAGCTTTTGTAAATAAGGAAGGGAAGAGTGGTTGAAGGCAAGGGAGGGGAATGGGGAAAAGAAGAATCAAGATATATCGTGTACAGATGCAAATTCCCTATGATGAATGTGGTCATTATGTGTATCTAAAAGTATACCAATAAACTTAATCCAAAAAGAATTAACATGTGTTCTGTGCAGGTACCAACTCCCCACAATGAATACAATCATGTACTATAAACATGGGTTAATACCAATAAAAATAATTTATCATAAAAATAAATGTATCCACAGTTGTTAGGAGAGAGACAAAGAAAGGCTGGCTTCCGGGTAACAAAGTGTTTAATGGTTATGTGTATTCTTTCCCTGGAGTCTAAATAGACCCTGTTCAGAGCCCATGGTAGTTTAAATTGTAACACTTTTCCTAGATTTGAACAATTTGTCCCTGAAGATGAAATCCCCTTTAGTGGAGATTATGCTGGTTTGGTTTGTTTGTTGATTTTTGTTTTTCTCTGAGGGACTGAGAAAGCCTTTGGAAGCGTGTCCAGGGTGGCAGAATTATACCTAAAGGCAAACTTCCAGAAGTGTGTGTTTGGGGGCAGATCTGGAGGAAATAATAAGCCTGGCTTTGGGTACATTTTGGGGCTTGTTTCTCCAGCCTGTTGGCACAGCCACCTACTCCCAAGGCCCAGAGGCAGTGTCAGGGGAATGGGGTACGGCGGGGTGGGGGGAGCTTCCAGAAAGCCTGCTGTCAGAGTCAAGAAGGAAGCCGCGTCTCTGGAGGAAACCTGGGTTTATGGGCAACGTTGACAAAAATGACTCAGCTTACCTGCACGGGCCTGTGCGTGGAGACGGCCAGGCCCAGCTCTGGCAGGCTGGCCAGCTGTGTGGCATCAAGGATGCGTGTCCCACGGCACAGGCTTTCCGAGTGGGCCCCACAGTGGCCTTGGCTTTGTTGTGCTGAGCTTCTCTGGCCGTAGCTGGGTTTCAGATGAGCCCAGTCCCACGCGGCAGGCAGGGTGGCTGCGCAGGCAGGAGCAGATCACCCATGCACAGCTGCAGCTACAGAAGCGAGGAGCGGAGCTCATAGCACACGTCAGGGACAATGCAGATGCACAGAACCCCGGGGCTGAGGGTGCCTTCCTCCACTAACCAGGTGGGAGAGTTCTTCCAGGATCCTGGACCAGAAGTAATCAGTAGACCCAAGACGTCCCTAACAGTGCAGCTTAGGAGGTGCCGGGAAGGGGCAGCACCCACAGAACCCGGCAGGGAAGCTCAGTGTTGAACCCAATCCCTGCACACAGCGAGTGCTCAAGAAATGCTGGTGGAACAACTCAGTGAGCCACAGAGTTTAATTTTTCCTTGCATGTTCAGGCTCTCAGACTGACAGAGATGAGAACTGATCACTCTGTGGCTGAGCTAGTGCTGCCTGAGGTAGGAAGACAGGAGAATGTGCTGCAGAGTTGCGTCCCACAAAGCAGTTATGTGAGGAGTATCGCAGAATGATGAACACTTGGTTGGAAATGCAAATGGTACCAGTGTAGAAGGTGCCAACGTTGTTTTTTCTTTAGTCTCAATTTTGTTAACATAAAGCACTTGACTAAGATTAAGAAACACACTATCTCCTTTCTTAAGGTTCTCCAGTACAGTAGGGAAGGGGCATACATATGCATGAGACCCTGGAAAAGGCCGAGAGGCCAGCAGGGAAAGGAATGAAGTTTAGGGGCTCTGGCAGGGCCAGTCTGGGGCTCCCCATGCAGAACTGTGTGTCTGTTCTAGTTGGGGCTTTTCGGTTGTCCTCCACATAAAAGCACCTGGCACACAGGATGGGAACAATGGACGGAGGAAAATAAACCACATTCTATCAAATTTTGTTATTGTCTTTAAGAGCTAAGTCCATGAAGCTGTCCATCTCTGGCATGATGGTTAGGAATTCATTTTCAGGCCTGGATGTGGTGGTTCATGTCTGTAATCCCAGTGACAAGGAAAAGTGAGGCAGGAGGATCGCAAATTCAAAGCCAGCCCGCATGACTTAGCGAGACCCTGTCTCAAAGTAAAACGTAGGAGGAGCAGGGAGCAGATTGGCACATTGTTTCTTAGCAGCTGGCAGGCGCTGTCTTGGTTTTGCTGTCCTTCCAGTTTCAGGCATAGGGTGAGAAAGGGCCCATTGGTCTCTGTGTGCCCATGGGTGCCAGCGGAACATGCCCTCCCCATTCTCTCTGTGCTCTGGGCCAGGTTACTTTCCTATATCGGGCTCAGGTTCTTCTATAAAGTGGGGGTTTTAAAAGTACTTCTGCAGGAGTTACTAGGAGGTAGCTCAGAATCAGAAAGAGGTAATATTTGGTGATGCCTCTTGGGTCTCCGAGGCCCCACAGTGTGAAATGTGAAATCCCGGGGTGACTCACAGGGTCATCCTTTCTGTCTGTGTCACTCTTGGGCAGGAGCTGGCTTTGCTTAGCTCCCTGCACCTCACTCCCAAGGCTCCATCAGCCAGCCAGGAAGACCTGCCCAGGCATCTGCCCTGTCTCGGTGACAGAGGTTTCTCAGACTGATACTTGACGTATCTCTCGGGTGAGCCTGGCGCATGTTTTTGAGGCTGGAAATACACACTGCACTGTGATTAAGGAGCAACTGTGCCCACTGGTCACCAAGGAAACACAGGGAACACCAGAGAGAAACTCAGTGTCCCCAACCATGTACGGACAGGTGGCAAAGGGGCCATCAGACGGGAGCCAATGCTCCTAACTCTGTCAGCTCCGAAAAACATCAGTAACACTTGCACCGTGTAATCCCAGCACCCTGGGAAGCTGAGGCAGGAGAATGCAAGTTCCAGCTGAGCCAAGGTAATTCAGCAGCTTAGCAATACCGTGTCTCAAATAAAAATTTTAAAAAGCTGGGCATGTAGCTCAATGTGTTCCATTCCCAGTGCCAACAAAAAGCAAAAACAAAACAAAACAAAAAAATCAAAGTAAAAATCTGAGCAAGACAATATCTTGATTTTGACTAAACACACAGAAATCCAACTTTGCACCCTGTGATTATAATACCCATTTCAATTTCATTCTAAAGGCAGTGAATGAATATCAGCTGCAAATTAAATGTCAATAAAAAGCTCTTGGCCCAGAACAATTCCGAAAGCAGGGAAGGCTGAAGATGTTCTCATTTTTATTTCTGAATAAGAGTGAGGATTAAAATCAGCCATGGAGTTGCATACCTATAATCCCAGCACTCTGGGAGGCCAAGTATGTAAATTCTAGCTTGAACTGAAAAATTTAGAGACTTAGTGAGAACCTGTTTCAAAACAAAACCTGAAGCTGAGCATAGAAGGGCACAGCTGTAATCCTAGCACTCGGGAGGCTGAGGCAGGAGGACTTCTGGGAGTTTGAGGCCAGCCTGGGCCACATAGTGAGACCCTGTCTCAAAAAGAAAGAGAAGAGAAAAGAAAGGAGGAAGGAGAGACCAAGTAAAATATCATTTAAACAATATCATGTCTCTGGGACATCAGATCTTCAGGGCTGAGCTCTACCCCTTTCCTTTCCCCATGAGGAATTTCTGGATTGAAGTTCAGTAGAAAATAAATTTCCTCCAGCTGTCCAGGAAAGAGGGCCTTAACACTGATCCTCACATGGAGCTGAAGAGCGCATGCCCCAGGGTCTCAGAGTGGGGTTCAACCTTGAGACAACAACACAGACAGGAAGCCAGAAACCGGTCAGACACAACTCACGAAACCAAAGACCGTGCAGAAAGCCTGACTGTATGAATATTTGTGTGAGTTTCACCCTTGTTTCGAAAACCTGACTTCAGCCAATATTGCCACTAATGTACACGCTGTCATTGGTGAAGTTTCTGGAATCCATATTTGCAGATGAGAGACATGGCAGGACCAACGGTCTGACCTTTTCATGCCAGATGCTGCCTCAGCACAGGCAGACACGATACCCACACACACGTACACGGCTACATACCAAGAATCTTTGTGTTTCACTCTCACTCTGACTCACTTATTTCTGACTTCATTAAACAAAATTGGAATGTTCTGAACATCAACAAAGTCAGACTGGTTAAGAGGAATTCACAAAAGAAGGCTCCTTCAAAGAAAATATCATTTATATCCTTGGAAATTTGTAAGAGAAATACAAGGAATACTGCCTCTTTACTCAAGGGCTTTCTGAGAAATTTCCCTGAAACACCAATCTTTCTTTGAGGACAGGAGGTACAAACACTTTTAGAAGTGGGTAAAGAATTTATCACCAGAAAGAATTAAGATGTGCTATGCACAGGCACCAGCTCCCCTGAGGTGTGGAATCTTGTGGCCTGTAAAAATATACTAATACAAATTTTTAAAATTAAAAAAAAAGATTATCAACATCCTAATCAAGTGTGATGATACACACTGTAATCCCAGCACTCTGGGAGGCTGAGGCAGGAAGATTGCAAAGCCCAGACCAGACACTTTAGCAACTCAGCAAGACAATCCTTCACCGTGACACGGCCACCGGAAACTGACACATTTGGGCACACAGCTGTCCACACCCTCTATTAAAAAACCACAAGGGATACATAGATCCAGGGCACAAGACTGGCTCCCTGCTGCTGGGTAAGATAACAGGAGGTTCTTCCTCTCTTGTTTTGCTGCTTTTTACTTTATTAATCCCTACAACCTTTGACAAAATCCCCAATTACTAACGAGTATTGACAGCAAGGACTCGGTTTGAAATCATCTATCATACCAGGGCCTCTTGCTGTCCTGAGACCCACTGTGTGAGACAGAAGTGGAAATCCAATTCTGTCACTTTTATTTTCTCTCCTCAAAGCCTGGTTTAGCCTGGCATGGTGGTGCTAGTGTGTAATCCTAGCAGTAGGGAGGCTGAGACAGGAAGATTGCCATGAGTTCCAGGCTAGCCAGGGCTACACAGTGAGTTCAAGGGTTCAAGGCCAGCCTGGACTACAGAGTGAGACCCTGTTAAAGGAAAGAGAGAGAGAGAGAAAGATAGAGAGAGAAGGGGAGAGAGAGAGAGAGAGAGAGAGAGAGAGAGAGAGAGGGAGTGTGTGTGTGTGAGAGAGAGGAAGTTCCTGGCTTATCATAATGGTTACCACTTGAGGGTGCATAACAGTCACTGAGACCTCGGAGGAGTGACAAATCTTGGGACCCTGAGCCCTCTGGAAAACCCCTCTACAATCTCAACCCTTAGCTATCTCTGCCTCGCTTACTCAGAACTCCTCGAGGCCCTGGATGTCCTGGGGCTGTTCTGTGTTTCCTATGCACTGTTCGTTCTAGATTTGTTCTTATTTTATTCTTCCTGGAAACACCCACGTGTCTCGGAGCCAGCTCACCCTGTGAAGGTGCATTTCCTCCACTGGGTGTTGGGACCAGCTTCCCTGCCTGCTGACCAGGGCTCTGCATCTCCACAGAGTTCTTTCCTCGGTGCCTGGGGAATGGGAAGGGTTCCCTCTGCTCCCCGGTGCTTGGAAGGATGTCTGCAGGGGCCAGAGACACGAAGTGTCTCTGGATGAACAAGGGTCGTTGTCCATGGGAGAATGGAGCCAGTGAGTGGGGGCCTCTGAAAGTCGAGGCCTTACTGGAGTACAGGAGTTGTTGCAGGCTATGCCAGGGAAGTGCAGTTTCCAGTGGAAATATGGGCTCGAGTGTAAGAATGCAAAGTGTGATGTCAGGCCCTGAACATGTGCAGCAGGCTGAAGCTTCTTCACATGATATTCTAAGTCCATGTCCACCTCACACCCATCCACAGTCTACTCTCCAGCTCCCTTATGCATGACAGTCCACAACCCCATCCTCTCCATTTCTCCTCAGTGATTTTCTCCTTCTCTCCAAGAAGCAGGTGCATGCTTGTGAAAACCACACTTCCTCCAGGTAGCTGTCACCCAAGGCCCATCTCAAAGTGAAGTTCACTCCAAGCCACAAGGTTGAGTTCAGCCCTCTCTGTTCGTTCCCAGCAGGACTTGGCTTGGCTGGATCCAATACCTTCTTATCTTTTAGTTCCTCCCTGGGTATTTGTAGAATTACACAAGGCCAGAGCTGAAGCTATGGCTCTGCTCCCACTGCAGGACCAGCCTATAGCCACAGGAGGAGATAAAGGCAGGGGCTTGATTTGCTACAGGAAGTAATATCAACCTATGCAATTGTTGAATGATTTGGGGCCAGGAAACTTAAGCAATGGAACTCTTCTAGGCTTTGAGGATGTGTCTCAGTTATGCCTGATGTACCTGCCCCAGCCTCAACATTTTTTTAATGTCTTAGATCTAAAGTTTGCCCCAGAGAGTCTCATGCATTCAGAGGTCTGGCTTCAGCAGGTGGTTAGACACAGGGGTGCTGTGCTTATCAATGAATTCATCTACTGAAGAATCTATAGTCAAATGAGGTGCTAGGAGTTGCTTTGCAGTCTGTCCAGAGAGTTGGGTCACTGTGGGTGTGACCTGGAAGAATTCATCTCCCTCTCTGCGAGGATTCACCTCCTTCTTTCTGCTTCCTGACCATCATTATGTGAGCACCTTTCCTCCACCACACCCTTCCACTATGCCCTTCCTGCCTTGCAGGTTGCTGACCATGGACTGAACCCACTAATAACCACGAGCCTATATCAGCTTCTCCTCCTTTCACTTGTGTTTGTCAGGTATTTTGTTCTAGAAACAAGAAAGTGCATAAGACACCATTCATGTACAGAAATACAACTGCATGCAAAAGACTCACCATTTCAGAAAAATGACTGTGAACAGCAGAGACCAGCTAATTTAGAGGGAAAAATAAAGATGACTTGGGGGAGTACTGATTCGCAATAAACAAACACATGGATAAGGAAGGCTGGTCTTTGCTACATCCTTGATGCAGAGACTTGGGCCTGAGTCCAAGGCCATGGAAAATGGCAATAGCAGGCCACCTCCTCGAAAAAGAGTGTTTCCCTGAAGCTGCCCTCATTACCTTACTTTAGAAATAGCTGTGCCCATTCATGTGTGTGAACCAAGCTGAAGGGAAGGACAGTGTCCTTCTGTCATGTGAGTCCCTTGTTTACGAGGTCCTTACTGTCTCCTGCAGATGTTCAACAGAAGGGAAAAGGATAGTGTAGTGAGCTTCTATTCTTTAAATGCTATGATCTAAAAGAGGCTGCATCGATTAGGGTCCTCTAGAAGAACAGAATCAATAGGAAATAGATGCATCATTATGCAAAGGGATTTATTAAGTAGCTTACAGGATCAGAAGCAAGAAAGACTACAGGCATCAGTGCCAGAGATCTAGGAGCTGCCCAACCCAAGTGCTGGAAGCCTCAGAACATGAAGGATCAAGGATACAGCAGCAGCCCAAAGTTGGAGTTCTGGAAACTCCCCGTACATTTGCTTCTGTAAGCCTGCTGAAGAAACTGAAGACCTGGAGACTGATGTCGACAGATAACAGCAGCAAAAAATGTATCCACTCAAGACTGGAGCTCTTCCTAGCAAGCACACTTCCTTCTTCTTTCCCTTTTTATTCCATCCAGGCTGCAAGCCTATTAGTTGGTGTCACCCACATCCTGGGTGGGTCTTCCTCCCTCAGTTTGCTGGCCCACATGTCAATCATCCACAGGCACACTCATTCATCCACCAGGTGGTTCTTGCTCCAGTCAAGTTGATGTCACAACTGATGGTCACAGAGGCATGTGTCAGTGCCACCTAGGAGCCACTGTACGGCCTCATCCATCGCTACCACCACACACAGCTGCAAGGGGTGCTGGGAAATCAAGTCTCTGCTCTGATCAACTCCCCAAGCTCAGGGCCATTCAGGAGGGACTCAAGCACCCCAACAGTCTGGCTGAAGTCTGGTCTCCCTTCCTCTCTGTAGGCACTGGCCCTTCTCAAAGGAAGCTAGGGGCTCATGTGGTTTCTACCCAGCTTTAAGTGCAGCTTCTCTGAGTTACTCTCAGCTGCCTCTAGCAGCCTCATGGTGTCCATGTGTGGATAATCACATCTGTGTGTACAGTAGACTTTGCTGTCATTCCCTGTGCCCAATGTGCAATAGCAAATGTAATTAAATAATGCCTAGCAATATGCTGTTTTATTATTCCACGTTTGTAGTACATAATGTTTCCCTTCCTTGTGTGGAACTGGTACACATATATAGTGCATCTTAATCTTTTGGCTCCCCTTTCTCTCCTCTCCCTCCCCACTCCTGCTACCTCGAACTCTTCTTCCCATTTGAGAAAGAGCTACCTCCCCACTTCCTATCATCTATCTTTTATCTTGCTCTTTATTTATACATTGAGTTTGTCATATAAGATAAACCATGTGATACTGAAGCTCATGTGTCTGATTTATTTCATGTAAAGTTATGGCCTCATGGTGAATCCATTTTCCTACACATAATGTTTATCTTTTTTATGGCACTGTAGTACTCTACTGTGTGTAAATACATTTTCTTCATCTATTCTTCTCTTCACAGACATAGGCTGCTTCCAACATTTAGCTGTTATGAATTGTGCTGCTCTAACCCTCGGTGTGCGAGGGTCACTGTAATATGATGTCTTTAACTCTTATGGGAAAACACCTATGCTTTTGAAAGTAGAAATCACTTTTTAAATGTTCATTATTCCATTGTAAGCAAGAGGCTGATTGGTTTCAATACTGCAGAGTGGATTTTAATATTGCTGCGGTTTTCTACTTCTAAGTCAAGCGTCACTATTTAGGAGACGAATTTTTATCTGTGTTGTTTCCTCCCTTGTTAGTGTGTGCTGGGCGAGGGGGGGTGAGTCTGTTGGCTGCCACAGCTGGACGTCTGCGGCTTCCTACATCACCAGGAGGGGTCCTAGGGCCCTGATTTAGCCTGAGATTGCAGCCAACCTGAATGCCAGAGCCTCTTTGACGGTGGGATGTGAACAAGAAAAGCAGGGTACGAAAGAATAACAGAGGGAGACAATATGTAATTAGGAAACCTTGGAATAATCTATAGAGAAGAGAAAAATGTGCTGCTGCGAGGTTTCCGGAAATGGGTATTACCATCGAAACCACACATTGTCGGCTAAGGTTTTAAACATGAAAGCCCGGACAAAACCCCTTTTTATTCTTCTTTGCAAATAGGAAAAGGATGTTTAGGGTCTTGTTAAGTGACATAAATAGCAGGAGGAACATAAGAGAACATAAGAGAAAATCAGGTATAAATGGACGGCTGGTTAATGAAGGGAAAGCCGGTTCCCCACCGGCTCGTTACCAAGGCAACAGCAGGCTGGACCAGCAGCATCGTCCGTGTTCCCTTCCCCGCTGGCTCAGGAGGAGGAGAGGAGACCCAGGAGGATGCAAGGTGCTGCTGTTACAGGCACAACTCACAAACGCAGGAAGAGGAGCTGGGGTACAATGGGAAACGCCCCTCGCAAGCCACACCTCCATCAGAGAGTCGGGGAGTCGTTGGGGCCTAGGAAAGGAGAAAATAACATGCAGAGATTTATGGTCGCGAAGCCCTTAAGGGAACAGTGATGGTCTCAGGCATGGACTGAGCACTTAGGAGCCACGAAAACAGAATTTTATACATCTGCTCAGCATGGTTACTGATCCCAACCTTTGCAGGGGCAATAAACGGAAGGACAGAGAGGATCTCCTGTTGGGTTACCCTGGGAGCTGGTGGGCAAGCAGGTCTGGGGATGTGGCTGTCAATACCAGAGATCCTGTGGCCTTCTGAGACTGGGGTTTCGAGAATAAATATTGAAAATTAGGCTAATAATCCAAAGCCATGCAAAGAAGCTTGGCATTTCAAGGCAAGTTCTATGGAGTCCCTGGAGAACATACAGAAATAGGGGACTCCAGCAACCCAGATAGAAGAACCATCCGAAAGTCCACACACAGTCCATGATCCAGACACTTGGGAGGCTGAGGCAGGAGGATCACCATGAATGTGAGGCCAGTCTGAGCTACAGAGTAAGTTGAAGATCAATCTAAACTACATAGTGAGGCCCTGTCTCAAAAACTCATATTTCTTACAACATGCAAAAGGGCAGCCCCCAGGAAAGGCAAAGAGTGAGAAAATGAGACCCTAAAAGAAATATTTTATCCCAGGCAACTAAGCAGGCTTGCAGTGCCTCTTGAACAGTGAACATTTGTGTTGAAGTTTAAAACTGGTCATTAAACTCCTGATGGCAGAAGTAATGCGATGTGACCAGTGGTCGTGCATAATGGATGACCTTGGGGTCCATCCGCGGGGAGCCTGCGCCGGTGACAAAGTCTGAGAGTCCAGCCCCAAAGCCTCAGCTTCCAGAGCTTCCGGCAGAGCCTCAAAGGAGCCTGGAGTCTCTGAGGAGCCCCAGACAGAGGTGGACACAAGGGACACAGTTCCCACGCGTGCAGGAAGCTTCACAGGCTTGTTACAAGGCTTTTCTTCCTGGCCCAAATTTGCACAATTTCCACTCAAATATTATCCGCACCTCTTCTTGACTGTCTCTCCCTGTGGAGATATTTTCCAGCCCTTCCAACCTGTCAAAATCCAAACAGCGATTTGATCATTAAAGGCAGAAAGACATCCTAATTGCACAGGAAAATGGTCAAAGACTTGACATTTGAAGAATTCTCTAAGTTTTTTGTTTCTATTTTTGTTGTTGTTGTTGTTTTGTGTTTTAAAGAATTTCAGGCAAGTGTGAGGTCCTGAGTTTAATGCGTGTTACCAAAACAAACAAACAAAAAAAATTGTACACGCAAGGAGAGCATGAGCTGAATTTCTCCCCTTTCCCATTCTCCCCAGTGGAGCTTGCCACGATTTAGGATATTTTGGAGACAGACATGCAATTGCTCATTGTTGCTGGCTTGTTTGCAGTGGTTACGAAAGCCAGCAGACCAGAAGAGTGAAGGTCTCTGTGAGGGCTGGCTGGGTATGGGACAAGTGTCATGAAGCTGGAAATATTCAAAGGTTACTAAGGATTCTGCTTCTGAGTCACTTTTGACCCTGTGCAAAACTCAGTAATTCTTACAGAAGCTGCCCTTGAAATTATAGGCAAGAGTAATCCCAATACTATGGGAGGATGAGGCAGGAGGATCTCAAGTTTGAGTTCAATCTGGGCAACCTAGCAAACCCATGTCTCCAAATAGAAAACAAATAAATAAAAAGGGTTGGGGGTGTGGCTCAATGCCAAGGCCATGGGTTCAATCTCTAGTCTTGGGGAAAGAAGACCATAGCATCTAACATTGCTGCCTTTCTTTTCTAAACCAACAGCATGCTGGTTTCTTTCTCTGCCAAGGTCTCCTTTGGCCAGGACTTAATCAAAATTTTCTGACCTACACTTATATCTACTTTGCCCTGGTGGGTACGGCATTGAGTTATTATATGTTGTTTCACTGTAATCCTGAAAACCATCTTATTTCAGAAAAAAACAAATTACTTTGTACCAGAAAAATAAATGTCATCAGCTAAACTGGGCTCAGGTTTGACAAAGGATCAGATAGACAGTGGGTTTCTCATCCTACTTGTTTCAATTTGTGCTTGGTTATCCTGTGTGTCTGTGTGTGTGTGTATGTGTGTGTGTGTGTGTGTTTGTGTGTGCATTACAGCAGACTCAATCCAGGATATTTGCACAGAGCTACATATCCAATTTTTTCTTATTTTTATTTTAAGACAGAGTCCCTCACTAAATCCCTGAATTGTCTAGGCTGGGTTTGTACTTGTAATCATCCTGCCTCAACCTCCCAAGGTGCTGGGATCATAAACATGCACCATCTCACCCAGACTTGCTTATGTGTTCCTGATATGTAGCATCCAGTATACACCAGATACTGATAATTGAAACTTAAAATCAATTTTTAATTTAAAAAAGAGAGAAGAGACAGGAGAAGAAGTTTATATTTAATCAAAAGACCTTGTAGCTAGCACATTTCCTTTTTAAAATTGTTGTTATTAGTGTTTTGCTGGATTGGAGATTAAACTCAGGGCCTTTGCTCTGAGCTACCTCCCTAGTCCTTTTTATTATATTTATTTTTATTTTGAGATAGGATCTGGCCAAATCTCTCAGTTGTTCAAGCTGGGCTGGAACTTGTGATCCTTGTGCCTCAACCTCCAAAAGTGCTGGGAAGATCAGCTGTGAATTAAACAAGGAATATGCATCTCCCACAAAGCAAGGAGGGAGCCGGAAGCTGAACTTGGCTATTCCAACATGGATTATCAACATCTGCCTCTTTCCAGGAGTCCTTCTGCACAAGGAAATGGAGACCTCAAGTTTTCCAAAGTAGTGTTAATGTTATGATATTCTAATTAGTAACACTGAATGCAGTTAAATCTTTTTTTTTCTTTTTTTTGAGACAGAGTCTTGCTGTCCAGTTCAGGCTGACCTGGAACTCACTTTGTAGCCCAGGCTGGCCTCAGACTTGCAACATTCCTCCTGCCTCAGCCTCTCAAGTGCTGGGATTACAGGCGTGTGCCACCACACCCGGATAAATGCAGTTAAATCTTATGCTTCTCTTGTGCCCTTATTTTCTAAATGCTTATTCCAGTTCCCCAAACAAAATACTCAGGACAATAAGTTTGGAAAATAAAGGAAAGCTAGAAGAAATTTGTAAACCCCTGTATGTGCCGCATTCTGGAAACAATAGCTATGGACATTTTTGTGTGCTCCCTTGCAGAGTTTCCCACATAGATTTATGGGTATTTAATATGAACGCTGTCATGCTATCATTCTGCCTCCTGTTCTTTTATTTTCCATTTTAATATAAATTCTTCCATATTATTATTACAAACTCATTATAAACATTACTCTAATGGCTGCATAATTATGCCCCATAATGTATTTAGCTACTATCCTGTCGTTGGACATTTAACAGTTTCAAATTCTTTACTGTTACACAAAATGGTGCAATAAATGCTTATTCATTATTAAGTAGATTCAGTACTTTTGATTCTTAGGATAGATTCCCAGCAGTAACATTGCTAAATCAAATTGTTTGTAATTTTCAATAGATCTTGGTATATGCTGCCAAAATGCTTTCCAGAGAGATTTCGTGGAAATTCTGTGTGTGTATTTGTAGAATTTCTGCATTTGAAAATCATCCTGTTGAATACATATTTTATGTCAAATGTATATCTCCATTATAGTTTTGGAAAATATTGTTGCTCCAGCTATTACATGAAGTAAGCCTAGATTATGGCTTTTCTAAAGGAAAAATATCTCTCCATTAAGGTGCAATGTTTAATTAGAAAAATGTGTAGCCAGTTGTTATTGGTTTTGCTGGAGGCGTAGCTCGACACCAGTCCTAGTTATTTCTGGTGGATCCAATTAGAGCAAACATGTCATTTTGTGAAAACCACCATGTACTGGCTCACAGGTTCATCTCTGTATTTGCCAAATGAATAATCAGTGTGTCGGTGTTTAGACACCATGCAGTCCACAGAGGGGAAGATGGGCCTCCCCACCCCTCCCTCTGTCTCTTGGACCCCTTCCCATTTCTTCCTCTTTTGGAAAGGTCTAGGTCCTGTTTCTTATTATTTATCTTTTATTTTGCTCTTTAATTTATCTGTTTAATTTGTGTATTGGGGTTTTTCATATGAGAGAAATTATGTGATATTGAAGCTCTGGTGTCTAATTTATTTCACTTAGCTTTATCATCTCAAGGTGCATCAATTCTCCTACAAATAACTCAAGTCTATCTTTCTTCATGGCAGTGTAGCACTCCGTTGTGTATAAATGCTACATTTTCTTTATCCAATCATGTGTTGATCGAAGGCAGAGAAAGAGATGCACATCTCACAATTTCATACGAACATCCTCCTGCAGTGGGTACCCAACATGCCTACAGTGGTCAGTGTTCTGAGTATGGATAATGTATATACATATTTATATATATAAATATATATATATATATTTAAACAGACTCATTCTGCCCTGAAATATCATCGAGTGCTGTTGCTGTGGAGAGGAGAGCAAGCATCTTCCTCCACTGGCTTCGTTCCTGACAAATTCATTCTTTGACAAATTGCTCCTCCATTGGATTCGTTCCTGAGACCGGAGTTCACCACACTGTGGTGAGAGCAGCACACACCCACAGCTCTCCTGTTCTTGTCCTGCTCACAGGTGGTCCAGAGTCAGGCCTCTTTCTTCCAGTGTAAGAGGTAGTGCTCATATCTTGTGGAACAGGGTTCACAATAAAAGGGCATGAGATGCCAATACATATTACAACTTCAAAACTCTGCCGCTCTGTGAACAAGGCCAAATGTAATACAGCACTTGTTATATGATTCTTCTCACATAAAATGCCCCAAATGTGCAGATGCCTCAGAACAGAAAGGAACTCAGTATTGTGCTAGGGCTGGAAGGATGGGACATAAGCAACTGCTGATGGGGCAGGGACACAAATATGTTCTAAAATTAGTTTGTGTAGCCAAGAATAGTGGCACACGCTGGTAATCCCAGAATTCTGGATGTCTTAGGCAGGAGAATCACAAGTTGGAGGCCAGCCTGGGCAACTTGCTGATATAGTAAGAACCCAATATGCATAGATGAGGTCTCACTAAGTCTCTAAGCTGCTCAGGTTTGCTGGGCTCAACCTTATGATCCTCCTGCCTCTGCCTCCCATAGTGCTGGGATAACAGGTTTGCGCCTTTGACGAGGATTCAGCTCCTTCGTCAAGCCCTTTGATCCTGCCCATTTTCTGAACCATGTTTTCCTGACTTCCTCAGGCTTTCTGTGAGTAGCTTAGTTCCCAGTCAATTAATTCACAGTCTGGTTAAATCATGCAGTATCAGTTTTTCTCAGATGCCATCAGGTACCAAGCTAGACACAAAAGCTGGTATCAAGAGCATTTGCAGGTGGTAGAGGCAGAAAAAGAACAGTCACCATTAATGGTTGCTTTTTAGCCTGTTACTGCTAAGTAATGAATGTTTAGCCTGGGTTGAGAGGGTGCTGAGCTGGCCATGGTATGCATCTCTGCAATCTCAGCTGCTAGAGAGGCTGAGGCAGGAGGATTTCAAGACCAGCTTGGTCAAGTTGATAAGGTCTTGTCTGAAAATGAAACGTTAAAAAGGGCTGGAAATATAGTTCAGCCATACAGTGTGCTTGGCTGTATTCAATTTTTAGAACCAGAGAAAGAGACATACAGAGAGAGAGAAAGAGAGAGAGAGAGAGAGAGAGAGAGAGAGAGAGAGAGAGAGAGAGAGAATATTGACAGCACATTAGAAGAGACCTAACAAAATTATTAAGTGTCATCATCCAATGTGAAAAGCACATTTGTAGCTGAAAATTTAAAAGAAGCACCGCTCGTTGCTACAGATGTATTGAAGAGTAAGAGCTCAGATCTTTTGTGATATCCTGACTGCTTTTAGTTTGTCTCACTCATGAAAAGAATGTAACCTCAAGTTTGTAAATACTTTGTGCAAGACTAGGGATTTTTGTGATGGTGGCGAAAGTGTTCCTGACAGTGGAGATATGCCCCAGTGCAGTTGTGGAGATGTGTCAGCTGATCCAGGTGTCCTTGGCTGTGATCTTGTCTTATCCTTTGAGGCTTTCTGGCTTTGTCCACCATTACAGGTTTTAGTAGGGGTTGGTGACTCACAGTGGTTCACTTACTATGAGTCCACTGCCCATCTCCAGACAAAGAGCCTAAGTCTTGGACAGACTCACAAACAAACATGGTCAATTTAAGTCCTGCTCAGGGCTGCTTCATAGTGGTCTCCATCAGTGGTCTCTGGGGTCCTTGCTCCAAGAAGATTGAACTGAGCATTTGTGGTGATAGCACAGTCTGTAGAGCCTAAAATCCTTACTGTTCGGACCTTCTCAGAAATTGTTCCAGCCCTTGGGTTTAGATCAGGAAAAAAAGACTATAATATATATCCAGCTATGCCTGTCACAGGGCTGTAATACCAAGAGAACTAGTTGCAGTATGCTATCTGGAGCAACTGGGCAACCTAATTATTTGGTGAGACTTAATTGGAGCCTTTATATTCAGCTTTTGGGCACTATAATAAAACACCTTACATGAACAGTTTCAAGAAGGAAAGGTATATTTTGGTTCATGGTCTCAGAGGGTTCAGTCCACGGTAAGTGGCTCAGTTGCCTCTGGGCTATTGCTAGAGCAGAAAGATCATGGTGGGCCTCAAGAGACTGAGCACTGCAGATTGTCTCATGATGGACAGGAAGCAGAGAGGGGGAAGAGAGGCTGGTGACAAGTCCTCCCTGCCCAGGCATAACGCAGGGACCTGTTCCTCCAACTGGAGCTCCCAATTCCTCCCAGTATTGCCATCCTCTAAGGACTAAGCCTCCAACACCTGAGTTTTAGGGGACATTTAACATGCAAACCATGAGTTCATCTCGAATGAAACTCAGAAGACAGAAGTTCCTTAGAGTTTAGCAGATCAGATTGTTGGCAAAGATATATTATACTTAGGCAACCCAACTGCCATGTAACTGTGCATTTTGGGAGGCCTAACATGGTTTCTCCCATTGAGACATGGGTTTGGAGGCATCAGAGTCTTTGTCTTCACCCTGGTGGCTGCTCCTAGTAGGTCTGCCTTTTCCTGGGAAGGAAAATCAGCCTCCTGATCATCTGAATGATCACCAGAAATCTCCCCTCATGAAGGAGGCTTTCATAATCTTGAGAAGGCCGGGGATACAGCTCAGTGGCACAAGCGCCTGCCTGGCAAGTGCAAGGTCCTGACACCAAAAACAAACAAACAGAACATAACCTTGAGTACAGTAAGGTCTGGAAATTTTATCAGGTAAGTTTCTTTTCCATACCCCACTGAAGCCAAGGTTAAAGCTGGGAACAGAGGCCTGGATGGAGAAACCTGGAGGGATACGTGCCACTCCAATACCTCCTCAGGAGACATGATTTTCAGTTAGGTTTGATTTGAGAGAAACACAGAAAGATCTAAATGATCCTCTTCATCGTCATTCTGAATATGACTCAGCGACATGCAGGTTTATTTATAAATTGCTGATTTAATGTTACTGTGCCCCTTTCTTCACTCTCACCAACACACGCTCTTATTTAGCTATCTTTTGAGGTACGTTCACCCGCAAGTGGAAAGTCAGGTGGAATATGCCCAAAAGTGGCTGAATCTGTTCTTGGTTTCCAGCAAAATTTGTTTGAAGGCTTTCCCCTCTGTTCCCTCATCAGCCTACAGAGGACTGGATATAACATGCAAATCAGCCAAGGCAGCATGTGACCCAAAGGGCTCATTCAATAACTGATAGCTCTTTTATTTTACTGTTCAAGGATTAAGCTTCTTGGAATTGCTGTAACAGAATATATTATTTCCCTGCCCCCAAATTTTCTCAGCTAAAGATGTTCCAAGCAGATATTATCATTGCTTTTGCAATAAGAATTTGGATTAAAAAGCAAACATTAAAATGGTTATTACTTCTAAGCAAAGATGGTGAATGGAACCCTTGCATATCTGTGTTTCTTTCCTCCCTTCTCTCCTGTAAAACCACATTGAAATAGTTCTTTAAAAAGCCATAAACTCATTACATGGTTTCTTTTATACAAGAAGCTCAAAGTATAAATAAATGAAAGGGCAAATAAAAGATAGATAATAGGAAACAGGGAGATAGGATTTTTGCAAAAGGGAAGGTTCCAAAAGATGGGGGGAAGGGAAAGGAGATTTAAAAGCAGCTCCCCATGATGAACTCAATCATTGGGTATTACAAATATGGACTAATAAAAAATAATTTTAAGCCACAAACCTATGTAAATGTGCTGAACAGGAGAAAGCAAAACTCCATTTTGGGGTTTCTGGGAAACAAATGGACCAGAAGTCTCTGACTTAGGAGAACTAAGAAAGCTAAATCCTAAAGTAGACCCACTTCACCAGGAGACTCAGTATCTCACAGGACCAAGTATCGCTCTCCTCTGTCCTTGGGACAAATGCCCTTCTTCTCCTCCTCTCTGCTATGGAAGACTGGAGAAATTTACTTTCTGAAGATGATAAAAGAAAATTAAACCATTGATAACTGGGGTTCATTTGTAAGGTTACTGTTTGTTGCGGTACTATTTCTTGCAGTTACAATTTATTACTGTCTGTTACATTACTGTTGGTGACATTACTATTTTACATTTGTTACATTACAATTTGTTATAATATTATTTGTTGCACTGCTGTCATTACATTACTATTTGTCACTGTTATCATTTGTTGTATTACTATTGTTGCATTACTATTTATTACATTACTATTTGTTATGTTACTATTTGTTGCAGTTACTATTTGTTACATTACTATTTTACATGTATTACATGATTTGTTACATTATTATTGTTACATTACTATTGTTACTTTTTTGCATTTGTTACATTTCTACTTGTTACATTATCATTTGTTATATAACTATTTGTCACATTGCTACTTGTTACATTACTATTTATTACATTACTTTTGCAACAGCAATGATTTAATATACCCCTAGCAGGCATCTGTATGGAATTTTAGAAGGTTATACACGAGGAAAAGATCCTCAAAGAATTCACAAGGGACAAAAGATTTCACAGAAAAAAATAGTGCATACACAAAGAATGAAAAATCAGAATAACTTCAGCTTTCTACAAAGGAACCTAGAAATAATCACAATGAACACTGCCTTCTGCAGAATGAAGAACAATCATTTTCAATTTAGATTTCATACAGTCTAAGGCATTTTCTGATAGGTGAGGTCTCCAAAATTTTGGTTCTCATATTCATTTCCTTGGTAAGTTGTTAAGGAAAGCCAAAAAGGGGAAGAAGACAGCAACAACAGTATGGGATGCAGAAAGGACGACATAGGACCAGAGAGACAAAATGATTCTCAGGGGACTGGCCGGGGAAAGGGAAAGGACTTTGCTGTTCATGGGCAAAGAGGGCCACGTGGTCCAGAGCTGGGAGCCTGAAGTGTTGTGTGTGTGGTCGCTGTGCATCTGTGTGCTGTCATGCCTCAAACTGATGACACTGTCAAAGAATATGCTGCACTAGAATTCAGGACACAGCCAAGAACAGAGCCGTATGATTCAGAGAGCAAAGATCTGGTTCAAGAGTAAGGCACTCCTCTGGATGACAGGAAGGAATCTCCAGATTGGAGGGAGCAGATGTCCCCAGATAGAAGGAGCACAGGTCATCCAGAGGGCTCTGAAGAAGGAAAATAAGAAACCATCAATTACCTTGGCCAATGTATGCTGCAGAACAGGGCAAAAAAGGAAGAGATAACTGAGCATGCTGGTGGTGCACCCCTATAATTCCTGAACTCTGGCAGGCTAAGGCAGGAGGATTGTAGGTTCAAGCTCAAGGTGAGAAATTGAGAGACACCACAAGACACTGATTCAAAAAAACAGCAGGGTGTGCAGCCCAGGGCAAAGCCTTGGAAATAGGTAGGTAGATAGATAGATAGATAGATAGATAGATAGATAGATAGATAGACAGACATGGAGAGATAAACAAAGGGTAGAATAATCCAAAGAAATGATAAAACAACAAGGCCAGACAGTTGCTAAAGGAAATGTAGCACAATATACTACTACACTGGCTAACAATGTATGATGCTAACCTGCCTTGATTTAGACAGAATTTTCAAAGTTACTCTTTAAGAAGATTAGAGAAAGAAAATGAGGGAATGATAGTATAAGAGAATTAACTGTTCATTTGCCATCATGTTAAGTTTATGTCAGATTGACTAATCAACAGATAGCAGTCATATACTACTATTTTAGAAGCAGAAAAGCAAAAAAAAGGAAAGAAAGAAAGAAAGAGAGAGAGAGAGAAATACTTTGTATTCTGGAAACAAGGTTAAATGAGAAACTCTTGACACAAGACTTGTAATATTTTATTATAAAACTCTTAGTAATACTTAGCAAAATGCTATTTTTTTTTTATGAAAGTAAAAAAAAAAAAGTTTCAAAGATCCCATTTCCATTGAGGTCTGGTGGTGGATGCCTGTAATCCCAGCCCTTGGAAGGTTGAGGCAGGAGAATTATAAATTTAAGCCCAGCCTAGAGCAATTAGTTATTTGGCAAGAAACTAAAAATTAATTTAATTTAATGTCTTAAAAATTAAATGAAATTTTAAAAGGGGGTTCAATCCCCAGTATTTCATTTAAAAAATAAAATAAAAAATGCCAGTTACAGTCCCTTAACTCAAAGGATTGTGTGACACAGCATAGTGAAATAATATTCAGTCAATTTCCAGTTGCAAATTGCAGAACGGTCTGAACATGGTACTACAGCTGAGTTCATGGTGGTTTAGTGCTGGGGTGCCCCCAGCTCCCCGGCATAGGTTGGAAGGGTTCCCCATTTCATGGTGGCCTGGACTTCACTGAAGTCCAGCACCAGGTCAGGGCTCTAGCCTAAGGCTGGGACACAGTGTTGACTTTGGAATGCTGAAGCCCAGGACACAAGGCCGTAGTTTCCACACATTCACAGAGACGCTCAGGATCCTGGGGCCTCAGAAATTCCCACTAATCCCTAACAGCTGCCTTGGAAATGGAGCCTGAGTTCCTCACCCATCGCTCACCCAGAGCAGTTCATCAGCACCTGCTGCTTCCCAGGGTCTTTCTTATGTAGAGGGAATTTCCAAAGGAGAAATGATTTAATTGCAGATACAAGAGCAGATTTTGGAAATGATTCCATGTAGCAATGAAACTGATATTGCAGAAGTGAGATCAGAAAATACAGTGTATACTGGAACTATTTATTGGAGTAAAAGGCACATTACTACAAATCCCTCTCAAACTCCTCTCCCTCACTTTGGTACCGGGAATCAAACTCATGACCTCACACTCACCAGGCAGGCGCTGTGCCACTGAGCTAAATCCCTGGCCTCCCCTTCACTGTGAATACACCCATCTTATTGTGCTTGTCACTTTCTGCAGCCGCTCTGGAGTCCTGTTTCATGAGGGTCCTTATGAGATGAGATCAAAAATATGGTGACTGCTCTGCTAAGCGCCATCCAATAGAAATGCGGGCTTGTAAAAACATGGCACTGTGTCCTCATCCACCTTAGTCACTGGATCTGGTACCCTGTGACTCCTGGCTCTTCCCAAAAGTCACAATGACCCTGAAAGGGAAACATTTTGAAACCATTCAGGACATTAAGGCAGCCCGAACAGCACAACTAAGGACCCTCAGGAAAGAGGACTCCAGAGCTGCTGTAGAAAGAGGCAAGGATGACGGCATGAGTGTGTTCAAAGGGAGGGGGAGGATTTTGAAAGGAATTCATGGCAATGTGTCTTTTACTATGATTTCATAAAAAATTTAAGCATTCATCACATTGCATCAGTGCACATTTAATTTTAAAAATGATTTTACTGTTTCCTTTCATTCTCACCGGAGAGTCTGTATAGTATATATTTGCTATTTCCTTTGCTAGATGAAAGAAGGGACACTCAAGAAGAATAAATAACTTTATTGTGTTCATAGAGCTCACTGTGGATAGATCTGAGGCTTTGAAACTGTTTCCTTTCAATGGTAATGCTGATACAGGGTCTCACTATGTATTCCAGGCTGGCCTGTAAGTCACTGTACAGCCCACACTGGCCACAAACTTGCTGCACTCTTCCTGCCTCAGCCTCCCAAGTGCTGGGATTACCAGTGTGTTACTATGCCAAGCTAGATTACAAAGGCAAAGAACAAACACATTTTATTGTCCTATACATAACATGAGGATGTGTTCAGGATGTGCTCACATATATGATGTTCAGGATGTGTTCAAATATGTGATGTTCAGTAAATGATAAATGACTGTTGAAAGAATAAATGAGTAAGAATGACTGTGTGAGGCAGGGGATACAGCTCCGTGGAGTAGCTCCTGCCTGGCGAGCTAGGGGTCCTAAGTTCAATTCTCAGTACCCACAAAAAGAGAAAAAGAAAGAATGATTATGTGTGTTTATTTTTTGTTTCAGGAGAAATGTATCTTTATAAACCTCAGGATTGGAGCCTAATGATTAGGACTATGAATTAAATATTTTAAGCACCTTGAGTTATTTTGTTAGAAGATTATCGTATCATGATGATTAATGAGGTTACTAACTTTGCAAGCTTCAAAACTTAATTTTCAATTAACTAAGTCTAAACCAAGTGTGTTGATGCATAGCTCTAACCCCAGCACTTTGGAAGCCTGAGGCAAGAGGACTGTAAGTACAAACCCAGCCTAGGTGACATAGTGACTTAGTAAGACCCTGTCTCAACCTTAAAAAACAGACAAACAAGTACACACAGCTAGGGATGCACTCAGTGTGAAGGCCTGGGGTACAATCCCCAATACCACTAAAAAAAGAAAAAGAAAAAGAAAAGAAGCCTGATTTGTTCCCTAACCCCTGGGTTTAGTACATACAGAGTTGGAGGCATGAGGAACAGCACTGTATCCATGTTCAAGAGCTGGGCCAGGTTGAATAACAAGTAACAGGATATGAAAACTTTACAACTGTTTCTCCAGGAAAGTTACTTTATGCCCTCCCCTGTCCTAAGCTGCTCTAATCATTTATTTAATCCTTGCAACTGTTGCAAATTAAACGTTGCTCCTCAAATCCAGGAGCAGCTGGTGCCTAAGCCCTCAGCCCCTTTGTACCCCACTCACCCACCTGCAGCAACCAATTTGAAGGTTACACCACACTGATGGCCCCTACGTTCAATTTTCACAACTGACAAAAGGCGATGCAGCCTCAGGAAGCCACCAGACTCCACTGGGAACTTCTGAGTCACATCTAAGGCGTAGGGAGGAGGACAATCATCTCCCAAGGCCAGGTAGCCCCAGAGATTCCCCCTGCCATGGCCCTGGAATTCACCCACCACCTCTGACCCCCCCTCTAGGCCATACCTTTGTGCCCAGGTTGGACTACGGGAGGGGAGTAACAGGGCTCTAATCAGTAGCATGGTCTCCCTGGGGTCTGCTCAGCAAGGGGCTGGGCTTCCTGGGGCACCACTGGGAAAAGCTTCTGAGACGGACCGCAGAAGAGGACACAGGAGACATGCTGCAAAAGAAAAGGGTTTTAAAGAAGATGGGAACCTGACGCTGATTCCAAGAAATGGTGCAAGATGAGTGATCAAACACTAACACAAGGGGCTGAGAGTGTGGCTCAGTGGTAGAACTCTTGCCTTGAATGCACAAGGCCCTGGGTTTGATCCCCAGCACCACTATATATATACATGTATATAACCCCAGCACTCTGGAAGCCTGAGGCAAGAGGACTGTAAGTACAAACCCAGGTGATATGTATATGCATATGTGTATGCATATATATGTATATACATACGTATATACATATATACCCATGTATGTATACACATATATAACCCATAGGTATATACATATATACATGTAAGGGGATGGGGATTTAGCTCAGCAGCACAGCTCCTGCCTGGCAAGCGCGAGGTTGTGAGTTCGATTGTTGGTACTGGAAAAAAATAAAAAACAAAAAACAAAAAACAAAAAAAATGTATACATGTATATATATGTATAGACATATACATATATATGTATACGTACATATAAATACTCTGTTTAGATATAATTTTTAAAAAATTTATTAGAGTAAAAGACATTGCCCTCAATCCCCCTCAAACCAAAATCCTCCCCTTCACTTTGAACACACTCATTCCATTGTCCTTATCACTTTCTGCAACAACTCTGGAGTCCTCTTTCCTGATTGTCTTTATGAAGCATGATCAAAAAACACAGTGAGTGCTGCTACCCAGTACTGTCCAACAGAAAGGCAGTTCATAAAAACATGACTGTGTCTTCATCCACCTTAGTCACCATATCTGTCTTAGTTTGGATCTGTCTTAGTTTAGATCTGTCACTGTGCAAGTTCTGGCTCTCTCCTGAAGTCAAAATGACCACGAAAGAGAAACATTTTGAATCCATTTAGGACACGGAGGCAGCCAGGATAGCACAGCTAAAGACCCTCAGGAAAGAGGACTGCAGAGCTGCTGCAGAAAGTGACAAGAATGACGGGACGAGTGTGTTCAAAGCAAGGGGAGAACTGTGGGGGGACTCATGGCAATATGTCTTTTCCTGTAATAATTTTTAAAATTTAAACGTACATTGTGGTTTTTTATCACACCTGTACAAATTTAGTGACAGAATCCAAATACAAGAGGAATATTGTATGTGCTCCAAAATTAATTTTTCATTGCTTTTTTCCACTATAACCACTTAGCTCATAGCCACTTCCACATCAGAATTTCAGATTTTATTAGCCTTAAAGATTATGAAAAAAAGAATCAGCTTTTCAGTTGGTTGATTTTTGCCCTTTTTATATTATTAACTTTTTAAACAGTGGATAAACACAGATGAAAATAGAATGGGAAAAAATATTCACCCTCAGCTGTTCTGCCAGGAAACGCTACCATTACTGAGTCTGCACTTGGAAACCAAGTTCTAGGTAATTCTGTGCACGGAGAAACAGAATCCTGGAAGTCAGGAAAAGTAGAATATTTCAATTCCATGTAACAGACCTGGAGATCAAAGGAAAAAATTTTAATGGGCAAATCAGGTTTCTCCACATTTCAGCATCTAAGGTCTGAAGATGATATGGACTCCCTGCAGCTATGGGCTGATTGGCTGTGATAGCCCTCTTGGCTGAGAATCTTTATTTTCTTTACAATTCACTTGTATTCAGGGAGACACATTATTAGCTGAAAACCCCTTCTCAACTAAAACAGAACGCTTTGCTTCTATGGGGTCACTTCAAAGTGTTCTACAAAAATCATCAGCATCATTAACTTTAATTAAAAAATAATTGCACCAGGCTTGACAATTTGCAATTCTCCTCTTGATCTAAGAGTATATAACAGATTCCTCAGGATTAAGCATTCCAGTTAGGGGCCAGGACACAGCATTACTCCAATTCCTTCCCTGTGCGGACAAAGCAATACCTCAGCAGATTAAAAAGGTGAATTCACATCTCAGCCCTAGAGAAAGTAACTTCAGCCCTTGCTACCTCCTCAGGTGTCCCCGTTTGCAGAGAAGCAGCCCAGGGTTTGAAGCCGGGTCACCAAGCTGCCTGCAAATATGTTCTTTCGAGCTAATTCAGTTGTTTTTGTTGTTTCATATTGGAATTAGAAGGCAACTCATAGAAACACAGTATAATCAGAAGAATACTCTGCGTGGCCATAACTGGCTGCCTCTTTAGAAGTCTGGTCTTCATCACTGCCTTTTTACCTGGCCTGTTTCTTCCATTTTTTTTTTTTTTTTTTTTTTTTTTACATCTGTAGCCCTGGGACACATCTGTGATTGTCACCCTGGGTAATTTGATTGTCTGAATTATGGCTGCTGAGGGATGGCAGAAGTTTGTGACT
This sequence comes from Chinchilla lanigera, assembly GCF_000276665.1. Taxonomy (NCBI): domain Eukaryota; kingdom Metazoa; phylum Chordata; class Mammalia; order Rodentia; family Chinchillidae; genus Chinchilla; species Chinchilla lanigera. The sequence continues at coordinate 2,644,675 of NW_004955487.1, forward strand.
GGCCATGGGTCTCTATGCTGCGTCCCAGAATAAATTATTTAGAAGGAATCAGAGTATAAATTGTGTGAGTGGAGGGGACTGAAAAACAAGTCTCAGTCCCAGCTTGCATCACACCAGGTGTGTTGGTGTGACACAAGCAGTGTGATTTCCCAATGGGCAGCTGAGGCCTCCCTGGGGCCCCGAGGCCTGGCCTGCTAGTGCTGTTCACCGGTCAACCCTTCAGATGCAGGGGTTTAGAAGTTGTCTGACTCTAATGTCACTTCTACAGTGTGAGCACTTGTACGAAATATGAGCTTTTGGGCAACAGCTCTCAGTTATTGTTTTCCTCTTTTATACTCAGGCGTTTGTTTTCTAACTTTTGTTTAAAAAATTAGCAGTGGTGCAGAGCGTGGTGACACATACCCGTCATTCCAGCACTCTGGGAGGCTGAGGCAGGAGGATGGCAAGTTTAATCTCAGCCTGGGAAACTTAGCCACTTAGTGGAACCCTGTCTCAAAGTAAAATTAAATCAAAAGGGCTGGGGGTATAGCTTGGTGGAAAAGCCTGGAGCTCAACTCCTAGCACTGAAAAAAAGATCCAGCCAAATGTCAAGGACTACTTTGGACATTCAAAAATTTGTACATTCAGACAGTCAGATAACATTATTGATCAAGGTGAAGACTGCTGTTTAAATGAAACCAAAAAACCTCTAAACTTACTTGTTACCTGTGTGTCTTCAAGGTTTTTGTGCTGCTTAATCAAAGGCAAAGGCCAGGTTAATTATTTCATCTCAGTCACAAGCACAATGCCTGATACTGAACCTGAATATTTATGAAATGAGTTATACCACAAAGCAAAATACATACACTAGCAAAAAGAGTTAGAAAATACAACAAAATCAAGGAAAAAATTTTTCTCCAGCTTCCAAATTGTATTTCTTTCTTTCTTTCTGCACCGAGCTACATTCCAGCCCTTTTTTTACTAGTGTGTGTAGGGGAGTAAGGGGCTAAATGGCCCAGGCTGGGCTTGAATGTGAACTTTAGATCCTTTTGACTCAGTCTCCCATACTGCTGGGATGACAGCCACATGCTACTGCACCTGGCCAAAATGTTTTACAATGAGATTTTACTCTAGTTCAGGGATGGGGCTAAGAAAAGAAAAAAAATACCAGGCATAGTAGTACACACCTGTAATTCCAGCACTTGGGAGGCTGAGGCAGAAGAATTGCCACAAATTCGAGGCCAGTTTGTGCTACATAGTGAGTTCAAGGCCAACTTGAGCTATATAATGAGACTCTGTCTCAAAACAAAGAATAAGGAAAAATATCAAGTTCACTAACTCCATAGGGTGAGGTCCTTGTCCCAAATCATTGTGAACTCTGGACACCTCATGTTTTGAACTTCAGTAAAATGTAAATTTAAGAGACTGGAGAGGTGCTCACCATTGCCTGTCCAGCTCTCTCAATGATCCCTTTATGCCGATGGAGTGGGAATCTCTTCTACCCAAGCACTGCTTCAAGTCTCTTATTCTTTTTCTTTTGAAACAGGGTCTTATTAAATTGATCAGGCTGGATCACCCTTGCAATCCTCCTGCCTCACTTCCCAGAGTGTTGAAACAGTGAGCACCTGCCACTACACCCAGCTTCATATATATATATATATAACATCTCCAGGAAGATACTCAGTTACAAACATTTCACCCTCTACTTCATTCCCCTCATAAACATGAGCAGCACTGTAGGTGAGGCTGAAGGCACTCTTGGGCAGGAAGACAGCAGAGGGTCCCGGAGCAGTCATTGCCTTGGGCACATTTGGCGGGGAGGAGATGGCTGAAGTCCTTCAGCTAAGGACCTGAGTCTTGGCGGGTACCATGCTCGGCACGCGCCGGCACCTGAGGTCATTCACCCCAAGCCCTGGCTCCCAGGCATGATTGCAGAGGGTTATTATTTCAGGGCTCCCTTTTGCTCTGCCGAACACACTTAATCGTTACTTTACAGAACATAATACACCTCTCAGGGGCACACACAGTATAGGAAAAATGCTGAGAGACTCAGGTTTCAGTCCCTTTTTAATGGCTGGCAAGATGAAAGAGAGAAAATGAAGTCATGTAGGAGAAGAAAGAGCCCTCACAGAAAGCTCAGACTATCCCGACACAGGACAATTTTCCAAACATTTGAAATGGGATCCTCCACAGCAGCGAAGCTTTATGAGACTTGGGGTTGGAATCCAGCGAGTGTCACTTTGCAGAGAGGTAAAAGTTATGGAACAGGAAAAGCTTGCTTAACCAGAAATGTAGATAATGGGAACCCCCAAAGGAGCTGTTCGGAAAAGTTCTCTATTTCGCAGGAGGAAGCGTGCCCAAGCAAAAGGCTGTGTGTTTGATCAGAACGAATGGGGAATGTTTTGTATTTTTAAATTCTTAGGAATCCGTATTTGCCGTACATAATGATCACATTCTTTGTGGGTGATTGGTGCACAGACATCAGACACCTTCATTCTTTTCATGTCTCCTTCCCCTCCTCTCCTTCTCTCTTCCCTCCATCATTTTAAGAAAGTTTTTATGAAAAATTTTAACACAGTAAAAGACATTGCCAGGAGTCCACTTCCAAATCCTTCTCCTTCCTTCCAGCACACTCATCCCATCGTCCTTGTCACTTTCTGCAGCAGCTCTGGAGTCCTCTTTCATGAGGGTCTTTATAAAGTATGATCAAAAATACAGGGAATGCTGCTGCCAAGCCCCATCCAACAGAAAGGCAGGCTCATACATGATGCTGCGTCCTCACCCACCTTAGTCCCTGGCACTGTGTGACTTCCAAGCTCTTCCCTGAAATCAAAATGGCTACGAAAGGGAAATGTTCTGAATCAGTTTGGGAGGTCGAGGGAGCTAGGATGGCACAATGAAAGACTTTGTGAGGCTAAGGCAGGAGAATCTGATCCCAGTCTGGGCCATGTAGTGATTTAGTGAGATCCTGTATCAAAACTGAAAAACACAATTAAAAATGGACTTGAGATGGAGCTCAGTCTTATTAAAAACCTGAAGCACAGAGAAAACAAAGCAAATCTTCAGATAGATCATATGATGCCGTGCTCACAGCGGGAGCAGCGCAGGGTCAGACCCTTGACTCTGCATCAAATAAAATAATGTGGTCACTTACTGTTTGGTGCTCTGTGAGAAATGTAAATTTTTTTTGTAAAAGCAGCTTTTATAGTGAAAAAGAAGAATAAGATCAGCAAAGCCTGCGGGGTCCTGGCTGCAGGATTCATGCGCACCCTGTCTTCTTCCTGGGCCCTGGTTCCTGCCTATTTAGTAATGATTAAATGCAAACATACATACAACAGTAAGAATAAATAAGAGGCGGATATAAAAAAAGCTCAGTAAACCATGCAATAGCACTGAGAGTGCAATTGTTGTTGTTTCATAAATATTTGAAGAAAAGCACCTCTAAAAAAGATAAGACAGGAAAAGATATCCAGTCCCACATGCAGGTTGGAAAAGTAAATAATTAAACAGGATTCCCAGGAGAAGGAAGGACGATTTGGTCACTAAGCCAGTCAAATGTGAAATACAATGCAATTGCTAGTGGAGATTGCTGAGGAGGGGGGTGGCAGATTGCCAACTACCCTGAGAGTTACAAAAGTGATTTTGGTGGGAAGAAGCATTTTCTCACCTGGGCGTGGTGGCACACTCCTGATGCTGAGGCCCGAGGATCACCACAAATTTGAGGCCAGCCTAGGCTGCATAGTGCATTTGAGACCATTCCGGACTGCAGTGTCCCAACCTCCCAGCAAGGGCTTGCTGTCCATCTGAAGATTTGCAGACAGTCACCTCCGAGGTAGCCGGACATCCCCAGCATCTGTCCTCTGGTTTCAGGCACCTGTGCTGTGAAGAGAGCACTGGGTGAGGGCCCAGGACAGGGGTGACTTCTGTGAGTCTTAGCACCCCATGCCCCAGGCACGTGGGAAAGATTGCAGAGAGGAGGCAGAAGAAGTCAGAGCCTTAAAGGCTTCACAGGCTTTGGTGCAGGGCTTTCTTAAGCTCTTACCAAATTCTTCTACCATCACTGAGCAAATTTACAAAGACGAAAAGAGGCAGAATGACCAGAGGCAAAGAGAGGAAGTGACAGACATTCTATAAAGATATCTGTAGTCCAGATGATCTTTCTTCCATCTTGAAAGCAGAGAGAGAAAGAGAACAGAGACAGAAATACAGACGTTTCTGTGTGTGTGTGTGTGTGTGTGTTATACTGGGGAATGAACTCGGGCCTTCACACTGAGCTACATCTGCAGACCTCTTTTATTTTATTTTGAGTCAGGGTCTTGCCAAGCTGGTTCCCCATGCTGGTCTCAAACTTGTGGTCCTCCTGCTTCCCCCTCCCAGAGCACTTGCATGAAAGGTATGTACCTTCCTGCCCAGCTATAGATGCATTACTCTTGTCCCATGAACCATGCTGCCTCTCTGGAAAAAGAAATCAGGAAATGATTTCACCGTTCCTTCAAGTTTTGCTTTCTAGTTAGACACTTGGGCCAAAGGAAAACCTTGGTAGCCATTTCTCCATTGGATAATTACATTATGTTTAAATAGTCTGAACACTAAACGAACAGCCCATGTTTGGGATGGGGGTGTAACTTAATGGAAGAGGACTTACCTAGCACGCATAAGGCCCTGTGTTCTATCCCCAGCTCTGCAAAATAGATGAATGAAGTGATGGATGTATGAACTAATCAATGGATGGATGAGTGAATGAGTGGATGGATGGACGGATGAATGAATGAATAAAATGAGCACATATTTGCCACCAATCACAAACTCAGAAGCTTCCCTAGACATGCTGAGGGAGGGAAAAATGCAACTCCCGGGCCTTGTGGGAAGTGGGGTACCACATGCGAAGACGGATTTCCTATTTACTTGCTACTAAAGGAAAGAAAGACACAGGAAGCCTTCACCTTAACACTGTTCTCCATGAGTAATGAGTTTATTTTTCTCTTTACCACTGATGCTTTTTTTTTTTTTTTTTTTTTTTTGAGACAGAGACTCACTATGGAGTCCAGGCTGGCCTCAAATTCTCAGCAATCCTCCTGCCTCAGCTTCCCAAAGGCTGGGATTAAAAGCATGCACCACTGCAGTCTGGGTCATGATGCATTTTCCTTAATGATTTTCTTTAATGAGTTTTGTATAACTTTTAAGTGGAGAAAGTGCATTTTAAATTTTTATGAGTTGCAGAAAGCTGCTAAAACCACCACAACAAAGATAGTGGGCATTATTATTCCAACACAAAACTTGAGAAGCAAACACCTTCAAATGGACTCAAACTCTGAGACCGACCTGGTCCCTCCTTCCTGGAGAGGGGCCTCCCACTGCCCCATCTTCCTGGAGAGATAAGATTTACCCAGGTAGGGGCAGGGACGGAAGCTGCGGAACATTGATCGCAATTAACTCTGCCTCCGAGGATGGCCAGGAACGGCCAGCTGCAGGTGAGCTTGTGAGTTAGCAAATGGGGTGAGATCAGAAAAATTAATGGGGGCTGTCAATACTAAGGGAGACTGAGGCCTGGAGGGTCCATTTTTCCCACTTTGGAAGTAAAATTATCAGGGAGCCAGGAACAGACATTATGACAATTAAGCGAGAAATCAATGCTACCGATCATATTTCCAACTCTCATCACCCAAGGCTCCACTTATTGACTTTCTAGAGTGCACGGCCGCGATGGCCTCTGCAATTGAATCTAATGGCAAGATGTTGCTTGCTTCCTGGTTTTCTTTCCTTCTTTTTTTTTTTTTTCCAGTTCTGGGGATTGAACCCAGGATCTTCACAATGCATTCCACCCAAAGCCCTTTATTTTATTTTTTATTTTGCCACAGGATTTAGATAAATTGCTCAGTTGCCCAGACTGGGATCAAATTTGTAATATTCCTGCCTCAGCCTCCTACAATGTTGTGGTGACAGGCATGCACCACCACACCAGGCTCTGGCAAAATGGTGTTTGGTGTTGATTTCACAGAAGTAAAGAAATACCTGCACAGGGACAAGAGAAAGGGATCCAGGAAGGGTGTCCGCCCCATCCCCCATCCCTCCACTTTCCGCTGTGTTTGCCTGGTCTGTCGCCTTAGGATTAGCTGCTCAGAAATCTTTTCTCCTGGGAATTAACAGCCGGGAGATAACGTTGTGGACCTCTTTCTCTGCGTTTCTTCGTTGCTCTGAGCAACAAATATTGATCAACTCCTGTGGGAGGAGACTAAGGCAAACGTCACAGTTCTCTGCTCTGATTAAAAAAGAGGGGACATAGCACTGGTCATTCCAGCCATGAAATCAAAAGTTCTGAACTCAAAGGTGGAATTTCTTGCAAAGGAGCCCAGCAGCTAGAATCACAGAAGGAGGGAATTCCTGGCAGGGGCAGCAAGCAGGCCAACTACGGATCATCCAAGTCCCCTGTGAGAGGCCTTGGGATTGGGGAGTGTGAGCTCCCCAAAATCAATATGTGTTCTCAGGACTATGGTGTCTTCATCAATCACCATTTGCATGGTGTATTTGTGCTAGTAAATCTGCCTTGGAGAGAGGGGAAGAAAGGAAATTTTTAACAATGAACCACAGTTCTAAACCATATGAAGAAGGCACAGAACCAGGTTCCTACGGACACGAGAATTTGTGGTGTCTTCCCCCTGGGTAGTTATGGTTACAGGTCAGCAGAAAGCAAGCCTAGGGGAATGTAATGTCCCTTTAAGGACACGAGGACTCAAGGGCTCTTCAGGTGGGGGACAATGAGAAAGCAAAGCTCGCCTGCCTGGCAAGCGCAAGGTCGTGAGTTCGGTTCCCGGTACCGGAGAAAAACCAAAAAAAAAAAAAAAAAGAGAAAGCAAAGCTGAGGGAGAAATCATAGGCTCCCCAGCCTTGAATTCTTCTCAGGGACTTTTCTTAAAAGGACAAAAATGGACAGGTTTGTTTAGCTGTTTGGATAGAGAAGGAACAAACTAAGCTGGATGTGGTGGTGCACTCCTGTGATCCTACACTCTGGGAGGCTGAGGCAAGAGGACTGACTGCAGGTTCAAGCACAGCCTGGGAAACTTAGTGACTCAGAGAGATCCTGCCTCAAAATAAAAACATCAAAAGAATAGGGGATGTAGCTCAGTGTGAAGGCCCTGGGTTCAGTACCCATCAGCACACACCGACAGAAAGAAAGATCAGCAACCTAAAGCAAGAAAGGTTTACTATATCCCAAGGTCCAGAGGTCTCTGTCCATGTTGAGCTGACTCCACGGCTTAGACCAGAGGAGAGGCAGGAACAAATGGCAGAAACACACAGTGGAACCACTCTGCTGAGCTCATGGTGTCCAGGAAGCAGAAAGGAAGGCAAGTAAAGGTGGAGACAGTGATACACTTCATAGATACCCCCTTGAGGATCAATTTCCTGCTGCTTGGCTTGACCCCTTCCCAAGCCCACTGACTTCTAAATTCATAAACAAATCAGTCCACTTCTGTGATCAGAGCCTTTGTGGTCTTGGGAACCCCAAAGCTGCCACTTAGAGCACCACTACACCAGAGACCAAGACTTAACCAAATTAACTGAGGAAATCACAGACCCTAACTCTTGCACACACACAATGTGAGGCCACACAGAATCTTGCTGTGTACTCCAAGCTGGCCTCAAACTCACTAAGTAGCCCACACTGACCTCAAACTTGAGGTAATCCTGCCTTAACCTCCCAAATGCGGAGATTACAGGTGTACTCTGCCACATCTGATGCTGACAAGATAGCTCGCGCAAGTCAGTCCCTTCTTTTCTTATGACACGGTGAAGCAGCTATCCCCATGTATCCTCTCCACTCCACGCAGGCAGAAAGCAAAGCCACCGTGGTCAAAATGCCCCACTAGCCACAGTCCCTGCGAAACTGAGAATCAAAGTTTTCAATTCGGCTATTATTTTGCTATGTGGTAGAAAGTCTGCACAGATACCTTTGCCCAGATATTTAAATGAGCATGGAAAAAAAACAAATTCAAAGTAAAAGTGTGTGAGCTGGACATGGTGGCCCATGCCTGTAATTTGAGCACTTGGGAGGCTGGAGCCAGAGGATTACAAGTTCCAGCCACCTTAGGCAACTTAGCAAATTAGCAAGATCCTGTCTCAAACTGGAAACATGAAAAAGGGGCTGGGGATGTAGCTCAGTGCAAAGTCCCTGGACTCAATCCCCAGGACTGCAGTAATAATGATAACAACGTGAATATTACTACAAAGAAGGAAGACATGGATAGCTTGGGGCAACCAGAAATATTATAGCTCAGCAGCACAAGCACCTGTCTGGCAAGCACAGGTCCTGAGTTCGATTCCCAGTACAAAAAAAAAAATTGTGTCCATCATAAATATTAGTCTCATGCCCAACTTTCTGCGACTTCCCTGTCCTCCCAAGAAAAGCAGTAAACCCAATAAATGAGATGCTTGCTTGCTGAAAACTCGACGAGAACCAGAGGTACAGAATGGCTCTACTCTAATCTCGCACCTCGCACCCAGAGTGCAGCCCCCAGGGGCCCGTGGTTCCCACCTTCCAGGCAGCACCTCTGCATGTTAAGGAGCATGCATGACGCAGCTTTGTGCCCATTATTTCTCATCACTACATTGCTGGTCTTTGCCAGAAGGTTTTTTTTTTCTTAATTAAGGAAACAGGTTTGGGAAATAAAACTGCACAGAACAACAGAAAATAATTGCATCTGAGATGTGGAGGTTTAGAGCATTGTCTGCTTATCTCTCCTCTGGCTTCCTTCCTCCAGCAATGCTGCGCCCCACCCCCGCACCCCCGCCCCTGCATGTGTGCTCTGGGAGGAATATTTTAAAAGACAGCAGGTAATGAAGATGTTTTTTGGTGCAGAGTAAAAGTAAAAAATTCCCCATGATTTTTCATACTAGAGTGGGCTCAAGTGCATTTCTATGTAGGAAAGAATCACCCTCAGCCGTCAAGCAATCCAGGAAACCAGAGTGGTAATTGTGGGGCAAAAGTCAGCATTTCAAAGTGCTAAGAAACCTGAACAGCTCAGCTTCATCATGTCATTTTGCAGGAGGTAAACTGAGGCACAGAAGGCTGAGCTGAGTGCCACCAAATAGGAGTGCCAGAGGAGAGAATAAAACTAGGTGCCCTGGCTCTGGGCTCAGCAGGGATCTGCTTCACTGAAGAACTGAAATCTCTTGTACACGGGCTGGTCACAAATGCAGTGTATGTTTAATGAAGAAATTTACTACAGTAAAAGACACATGGCCATGAATCTCTTCACAATCCTCCGCCTGCTTTGAACGCACTCATCCCATTATCCTTGGTGCTTTCTGCAACAGCTCTGGAGTCCTCTTTCCTGAGGGTCTTTACAAGGTCTGATCAAAAATGCAGTGACTGCTGCTGCGCAGTATGATCCAATGGAAAAGGAGCTCATAAAAACATGATGCTGTGTCCCCATTCATCTTAGTCGCTAGATCTGACATTGTGTGACTTCTGGCTCTTCCTCAAAGTTGAAATGACCATGAAAAGGAAATATTTTGACTCTATTCAGGACACTGAGGCAGCCAAGACAGCACAACTAAAGATAGTCAGGAGGCTGAGGCAAGAGATGACCATAAGTTCAAGACAACTGAGGCTACATAGGGAGGCTTTGTTTTTCGTTTTTTTGTTTTTGCTTTTTTTCCTGTACCCGGAATCGAGCTCATGATCTTGTGCTTGCCAGGCAGGAGCTATGCCGCTGAGCTAAATCCCCAGCCCCAGAAGGCTTTGTTTTGAAAGAAAGAAAGAAGAAAAGCAGATGGATGAGTGCAGCATAGCTCCTCTGTGATGAGACAGGTTTAGGGACACAGCTTGGCAGGCAGGGGACAGGTGGCAGTGGTGATTTTACAGATGTCTTCATGGTGGCCTCATTTCTCTTGGCAAGCTGGGCCACAAGATCATGGGCTCCTTTGTCTTGCAGAACTAGAAGAGGTGGTAAACCTGAGAGGACAGGGAAGGCCAAGGTTGGAAATGTCCTCTAGGCCTCAGGAGTGATCCCCCGACACTGAATCACGCAGTTACGGGCAAGGCTGAGGCAGAGGGCTACAAGGTCTGCGCCAGACCCAGGCTGGACCAGAGCAGGAAGAGAAGAGGTTCCCAAGTGCACCTTGCTTAAAGCTTTGTGCTTCTCAGGCAGTGACTTGCTGGCTGCATGGCAGCTGGTTTGGGCTCATAAATGACACCGAGAAACATCTGCGGAAGCGCAGCAGTGTGTGTGACTGGGATTTCTGCTTCCACGTCCGGTCCAGAGCAGACACTGAAAGTTCTCTGGCTGTGACCCCTCTTTGGCCAACTCATTAATATTGGATAACAGCAAGAAATGACCTGTGTGTGTGGGGGTACACAAACGGGGAAAAAAAAAAACTATTATTGGGGTTGACTGGAATCCTCAAAGGTGTTTATCCTGCTGGGCATGGTGGCTCCTGCCTAGAATCTCAGCTGTCTTGGAGGCTGAGGCAGGAGGAACTCAAGGCTAAGTCCAGTCTGGCAACTTAGTGAGACCCTCTCTCAAAATTTAAAAAAAGGAGTGGGGATGCAGTTGAGGGTGAAGGTCCTGGGTTCAATTCCATTGTCCCTACCAATCAACCCGTTGTTTATCCAGAACTCTTTAAAGGTGAGCAGAGAGAGCTGGCCCTGGCCGGGATGCAGGTGGGGGTGACTCGGGGTGGAATTCTCAGCAGGAATTCTCAGAGCAATTCTTCACAAAGTCAAATGTGGGCCATTTGAATGCCAATGACCTGCCCCCAGGCTCTACCTCCCCTGGGGATGGAAAAGCCCTTGCCTTATGCAAGGGGAAAGCTGGTTTCTCAGCTCAGCAGAAGACTTATGAACCTCCTGTGGGTCTCTGGCCTTTTGGGGTGACCGCCCTCTAAGTGTACCCCATGCCCAGCATCCCTGCCCTGGTGTCCCTGTCCCTTCTGCCACCTGTGGCTTTTGAACTTCAAGGCGGTCAGCTTAGGTCACTTTCCATGAAATCACACATTTCTTTGAAATGCCCTCTTCCGGAGGACACACGAGGGTCCCCACCCCAGCTCCTCAAGGCCTTCAAGACCGTGAATTGGCCGTGAATTTCCCTTTCTCAGGTGTGCTAGGAAAGGTCACTAAGTGAGTCCTAACCCACACTAATTACTTCCCGTATTTACATGGCTTTAGGGTCAGGCTGAGTGGAGTTGGGCTTGGGGTTCCCTCACACCTCCAGGGAGATAAAGCCCTTTAGGAGAGGACAGGAAGGACAGGTGCCAGGCTCCGAGCTTCCTGGGTGCTGAGCTGAGTCTTCCCTTGGACCCTGGGGTCGAAGGCACACCAGGTCAGACAGTCAGCACAGAAACCCACAAAACACACCCATCCAGAGGACTTTGCGGCTAGCCGGCTTGACATAAATGGAGGTGACGCATCTGTGCCATGGTCTCTTGCTTGGCTTTGGTCATTTGTTTTCCTCTCAAAGAGAGTGCAGTTACACAGATTTTGGGGGTGGCAAAGTTTCAAAGAAGCCCTTTTCCTGTAGAATTGTCCTTTGCCTGTAATGTGTCTCAAATTCCACAAGAAAGGTTTCAAATTCAGCTGAATCTCAGAGTGGACACTTCTTCTAAATATAGCCTTGTAAGTGTGGGTTTTCAAGGGATTGAGACGAGGTGTTTTATTTTTACTTTTTGAGACAGAGTCTCTCTATGTAGTTCAGGCTGGCCTTGAACTCACTCTATAGTCCAGGTTGGACACAAACTCATGGTGATCCTCCTGCCTCAGCCTCCTGAGAGTGCTGGGATTATAGGCATGCATCTCCACATCTGACTTGAGAAGTTATTTTATGGGCATTAGGTTCAACTGACTGTAGAATTCCATCCAAAATGAAGAAAATTTCACAAAATATTTGCTTAGCTGGTGTCCAACTCCCTGTTTATAAAACAAATAGATGGGTGTGATGGCACAAAGCCTGTCATCCCAGCACTCTGGGAGGCTGAGGCAGGAGAATCACAATTTCAAGCCCAGCCTGTGTAATTTAGTGACTTAACAAGATCCAGTCTCAAAACCAAAAATAAAGGAGAAGGGGCTTTGGATTTAGCTCAGCAGTACAGCATCTGCCTGGCAAGAGCAAGGTTGTGAGTTCGATTCCCGGTCCCAGAAAAAAAATAAATAAATAAAAATAAAGAAGAGCTGGGGATGTAGCTCAGTGCAAAGGCTCTGGGTTCAATCCCCCGCAGCTCAAAATAATCTGTTAATTAATCAAAATTTTAGAAATAAATCATGCAAATTAGTCTGGGAATATCATGAAGAATAGGGCTGTGTTTTGTCCCTTTTTTACCCATTGTCCTAATCTACCTGGAATTCCAAACTGGTTTTTGGCTGCCTTGCATTAGGGGAGCAACTGTGCCAGAAATGCTTAGTTATTTCTGCAACAGCTCAGAGAAGCCAGTATTCATTAAAAGCCCTATAGGCCAGATGCCACTAAGGACTCTTCTGCCTGCCTTAGGGGCCCATCTTATGTAATTGTTCCCCAACCCTGAAGATGGGTGATCCCTGGCAGTTGTGTTGGAGCACGCCTGTCAACCCAGCACTCAAGAGGCTGAGGCAGGAAAGTCTCCAGAAGTTCACGACCAGCCTGGGCTATATAGGTTCTGGTTCTTGTTAAACAGTTTCTGGCTAAATTTAATCCCAGTCTGAATTACACAGTGAGATCTTGTCTCAAACAAATAAACAAATGAATGACTTTTTTTTATATAAAAGACAGCCCCTCTGAACCTGACACAATTCATTACAAACTACAGGTACTCCATAAATAGTACTATTACTACTCCAGTTTTATTTTTCACATTTTTACTTGTGCATATTGGTTGTACAGATTGATAGGTTTTATGTTGGTAGATTAGGTTCTTACACATAACATTCCTTAATCACCCCTCATGTCCCCTAGCTCCACTGTCCTCCCAGATTCACATTTTGGAGGTGTTATTTTCTTTTATTTCTGAAATAGGTTTCCACTGTTGGCCTCCAACTCGAGGCAATCCTCTTGCCTCAGCCTCCGAAGTGTTGGGAGGGGTATTTTACATTACGAGTTGTTCTTTTTGTTATTAGTAATAGGATGTGACACTGAAGTGTACACTTGTCTATATTCAAGAAATAAAATAGAAGAATTGAGGAATGAAAGATTAGGTTATTCTAACAAGGACGGGGTGGAAGCATTAGTCTGTCGGATTGTCCTGCTCAGAGGACACACAGACGGAATGGAAAATACTCAGACGTCCAGCTTGCCTCAGCTCCCGCTAAACAAGGCTGAGGGGGGTGGTGACAGTTTCCAGAACATGGAGCCACAGCCCAGGGAAACACACAGGTCCCTGAAATGAGCCACAGGTCACCAGCAGCTGGAAGAGGTTGCTTCTGAGGAACAGATGCGAGCATAGGAGACCCATGCCCTGACCCAGGGCTTCCAAGTCCTACCGGGAGAGTGGGCCAGGCCCTCACCTCTCAGATTTCTGCAGCACTCGCCTCTTCTGCCCAGCGTACAAACCTGAACACATGACTATTACTCTACCCACAAGGGCGATTTCACTTTATTTTTTCTTTTTCCAGGGCTGCAGATTGAGACAAGTGCCTTCACACTAAGCTCTGTCCCCAGCCTTTTGTAAAAATTTTGACAGGGTCTAGCTAAGTTGCTAAGTGGCCCACACTGCACTTAAACTTGTGATCCCCCTGCCTCAGCCTCCCAGAGTGGTGGGATGACAGGCCTGTGCCGCCATGCCTGGCTGGAATTTCACATTTTCACCTCCCCATTTCCTCATAGCTTGAGCAGCTTTGATGGCTCAATGGAGAAATGAGCCTTTCAGTCACAACTCAGGCAACATGCGTGTACTCCCACATGCACGCACAGAACAGGCATTTATGGAGCAAGGCTTGTAGCAAGTGTGGGAGTGCAGGGACCAATGGCAGCTTGGAGTCAACCCGTCTTCGCCCTCACTGTGCATCAGGAGACAGAAAATCAGACGTGTGGCATCAACTCAGGATGACCAGAGAGAGCTCCCAGCCCCACAGCGTGCAGCCAGGAACTGTGGCCCAAGTTGCAGATTTTGCCGAAAGAGACAGTGAGGTAGTACTTGCAGGACAGGTGCCTGGTGTTGGCCGAGGCCAGCCAGGACCAGGGCAAGAGGGAGATTGAAGACTCCGAAAGGTGCTGGAGACCTCAGGGGCTTCTGAGCTCAGAGTGGCCTGGGTAGATTTGAAAGGGAAAGACCACCCTTATTGGAAGGAGAGATGTGGATGGAGGCTCAAGGGCAGGAGCAGCAGCTATACTGTGAGCAAGGGAGGCTCAAGGATGAGGAAGAGGAAGAACTGGGGTGGAAGAAGGTGGGGAAACCAGCGACACCATAGCAGTGGAAAGAAGGGTGGAACAGGCACTAGGAGTTCCTAGGCAAGGGTCACCTTGCCTGGGGATCCCAGGAGTGGAAGGAAAAAGCACAGAGAAGGGACTGATGATCTCAGGTGTGACTATTGACTTTGGAAGCCTTTCAGAAATCCCAGAGGAGAGGGCATACAGGCAGTGAGAGGTATACGGCTGCTTTGGTGTATCCTGTCATCCCAGAACTTTGGAAAACTGAGGCAGGAGAGTTGCAGGTTCAAATCCAGCCTGGGCAACTTAGTAACTTATTAAGATTCTGTTTCATTATAAAAGATATGCAAGGACTGGAGATGTAGCTCAGTGCACCTCAGAGTAGGACAATCCGACAGACTAATGCTTCCACCCCATCCTTGTTAGAATAACACTAATCTTTCATTCCTCAATTCTTCTATTTTATTTCTTGAATATAGACAAGTGTACACTTCAAGGCACTAGCTTAATCCCCAGTATGGGGAAAAAAAGCCATTGGTAGGAGCAGTTTTATTCTTATGTGGTTACAATTGGTCTGTTTTGTTGTTGGCTGTGGTTAAAATTGTTCATTTTTTTTATTGGCCATGGTTATAATTGTTCTGTTTTGTTATTGGCTGTGGCTACAATTATTCTGATTTGTTATTGGCTGTGGCTACACTTGATCTGCTTTGTTACTGGCTGTGGTTACGATTGTTCTGGTTTTTTATTGGCTGTGGTTACAATCATTCTATTTTTTATTGGCTGTAGTTACAATTGCTCTGTTTTGTTACTGGCTCTGGTTACAATTATTCTGTTATTGGTTGTGGTTACTCTCTTACTGTGTCTACTTTGTAAACTGCAGTTTACTCCAGCTCTCCCTGCAGAGTCTACACAGGCTCAATACCACCCACTACCCGCAGGCACCGGTGGGCAACAGGGTTCTGGAACACAGTCACCATGGAGCAGGAAACACGGTGGTCCCTCCTTGTTTCCCAGGCCCACGGAAATAGTGCCAACAACATGGTATCTTACACAATGAGCATCTGGAGGCTGAGGTCTGAGATCTGGGTCCCTGGGGCTTCTGGTTTGACCCCATTTGGGCTGGTTGGTGGGATAAAGCAACATTGTCTCGGCCTTTATGTGGCGTTCATCCCAGGTGACACCCAGATATGCCTTCTGCTAAAGATAACCCCATATTTGCTCAGGGGTTACTTCATCTTAACTTGATCCTCTTCAAACATTTTGTTTCTCCCAGCACTCTGGGAGGCCTCTGGCAGGAGCGTCATAAATTGGACCACAGCCTGGGCAACTCAGTGACTTAGCAAAACCGTGTTTTAACAATAATAAGAACAACAACAATATAGTAGTAGTAATGACAATAATAATGATGATGATGATAATAATAATAATGATGATGATGATGACTAGGAATGTCGCTCAGTCAGAAGGCTCTGGGTTCAATCTCTGGCAACATGAAAATAAATAAATACATACATACATAGATACATAGTTTTTTTTGTATAAGGTCACACTCACAGGTATAGGAAGGGGGACTTGAACGTGTCTGGAGATTCTTTGTCCAGTCTGAGTGAAGAAGCAAAGGTTTGGTTGTTCCCTTTGTTTTTATTGTTTTACTTTGTTTTCTTGTGTGTGTGTGTGTGTGTGTGTGTGTGTGTGTGGTACTGGAGAATGAACCCCAGGTCTTCATACTGAACTATATTTGCTCCCATTTACATTTCTTTTTTTAATTTTGAGGCAAGGTCTCATTACATCACTAAAATTCTCAGGCTAGACTTGAGATCCTCCTGCCTCAGCCTCCCAGAGCAGTGGGATGACAGGCCTCCATGATCCCACTGTTGGAGGGCAGGAGCAGGGGGACAGACATATTCTGAGTCCTTACATGGGGCCTCAGGGAAGGTACACAAAAGAAACATGTGTGTGAAGTCTGCTTGTTATCCTGAGGCCCCTGGCTCACAGCTCTTTCTGTGTCACCCTTGTGGACTGTCCTCTCTTGACAGGTCCTGTCCCTTACTCTGAACTACGCGTGGGAACTGAGGGAAGCTGAGAGCGGGAACGCCCAGATCGGAGGGCCCCAGGGCAGCTGGGCACACCCTTTCCTCCCTCACTTCCCACTGTTCACCTCTAACCCTTCCAGGGAATCCCTAGTAAACATTTTTAGCATTGAAACACAGCTGCAAGTGTCTCTAACACAGGGCAGGCGGTGTCATTCCACAGCCTGGGCCACTTGAGGGAAGAGAAGAGAGATTCCTGATGAGAAGGAGGGAGAGGTGTCAGGTTTCTAGGTGTGTTTCCTGACCCCGCGGGGCCCACATCCTGTCCTTTATCCCCATAGATGGAGAAACACTACAGAGGAAGCCCTCGGATTCCTTACCTGGCTCAGGCAGGTCACAGGTGTGCACTTCCTGTTCCCTGGAATTGTTGCTCAGGGACCTCGCCCCTGGCAGGGCCTAGTGGAAAAAGAAAACAGAAGTATTTCTCTTGTTATTCTCATTATCATCTAGGATATGTATCAGCATCCTGCTGTATAATTTTATATTATTGGTATTATTATTATGTTTTTAAATTTTGTTTTCTATGTAGTTCAGGCTGGCCTCAAACTCCTAGCAATCCTCTTGCCTCGGCCTCCTAACTCCTGTGTATCTCTGCCACATTTTTATCACCCCAAAAGAAAACCTACATCTATGAGCCATCACAGCCCAGCCCTGTCCTTGTAACCCTTCATCTGCTTGCTGCTTCTGTGGATAAAGAGGAAGGGTTAGCTTGACAGATGAGCTCGCCTGTTGAAAAAGGAAGAAATACAAAGAACAAACGTTAACTCGGTTCACTTTTCTGGGGAAGCATTCTGTGTTAATAAAGGAGAAATTGTGAGAGTGTTTCTGAGTAGGACTGATGAACTGAAGTTTTGCAAATGTTACCAAGAGATGAAGGGAGGCCGGGAAGGGACGGAACAAGAATTGAGATGCATTCTGCGCATGCACCAACTCCCCAGGATGAATGCGATCATTATGTACTGCAAACATGGACTCGTAAAAATAAAAATTGAAAAAGTCCTACTGAGAGGCGGAGAGAATAGACAATGGGAGAGGAAAGCATGGATGCCCACCCTGAACACCCCCTCATTAGGCCCAGGGTTAGAGCTAGGGTCAGGGTTCGGGTGAGGGCTAGGGTCAGGACCATCACCTGTGGGCGCCCCGCACTGCACAATAGCGACAGATCTGGAGGGGCGAGGGGTCCCAGGGCCGGGCCACTCCATGACAAACTCGCCCTGAGCTCAGCCCCGCTGATTAATTTCCAGCGATAACAGCGGTTGGGAGGGCCAGGCGCTGCGGAGGTGAACCGCGGGGCAGGACCTGAATTTCGAGTTTCTTCCAGCACTGGGGCCCTGTGCTGTGCCTTTGTGTGCCTTGTGAGATGAGGAATTGGAGAAAAGTTTTCCAGTGGCGACTTAGCAGGGAGCGGTCAGAATTCCCAGCAGGGACGCTGGAGACTCACACATTTGTTCTCTGTCAGTATTTGCTGGTGATTTTCATGAACAGCACACACAGGCCACAAATGTCTGGGGCAGGAAAATCCAAAGGAGGTGTGGACACTGTCCTCAAAGACCTCACCCTCACTGGGTGTGACTGCGCAGGCCCGGAGTCCCAGCAGTCTGGGAACCTGAGGCAGGAGGATTCAAAGTTCCAGTCTGTCCTGAGCAATGTAGCAGTGAGACCCTGACTCAAAATAAAATAGGAAAAAAGGACCGGGGATGCAGCTCAGTGCAAAAGCTCTGAATCATCCCCAGCTTCACCAGAAGGAACGGACAACACTTGACAGCAACTTTGGGATCTGTGTGTGTGCATGTGCCTGTGCATGTGTGTGCGTGTGTGTGTGTGTGTGTGTGTGTGTGCCTTTCCCAACAGAGCAGGAGAAAGGATTCGGGGCAGAGAGCAAGTGCCGGTGGGAATGCAAGGCTTACATTAGGAAGAGGTTGTGTCCACCAAGGAAACACATATGTAGTCACACATGCACACAGTACACATATTCACACTTACGTGTCACACAAGCACACATACAGACACATGAAAACATGCACACTCATGTGCAGGCACATTCACACATATACATTCACATGCACATTAGCATGTGCATTGTACACTCATTTGCATGCATACATGCACACTCACATGTGCATACATGTACCCAGCAATCGTTCACACCCATGCACACTCATACACATGTATACACACATCCTCAGCACACATTACACCCATGCAGATAAGCACACACCTGTATGCACATTTACACATTTACATGTGTGCACACCTATACACTCACACACTTACATTAATAAAACAACATAGGAACTGAGGGGGTGGGGATTTAGCTCAGCGGCACAGCGCCTGCTTGGCAAGTGCGAGGTTGTGAGTTCGATTCCTGGTACCGGAAAAAAAAACAAAAAAACAAAAACAAAAAAAATGAAAGAAAGAAAAACAAGATAGGAATTGAAAACTAAGAGTGGAGTGGGATGGGAATGCAGAGAGAGGAGAGGGAAGGGGTACAGCAGAGCACGAGTGGAGCTAGAAGGCGGGCTGGGCTGAGCAGAGCAGAAGGAGCGCGTCTCCTGGGCCTGGGCTGTTACTTAGCTGTCTCTAGGCCCCTACAGAGCCCAGGGTCCCACATACAGCTCTGCCCTGGCGAGGAACCCGGGGAGCAGCACGTCCTGGAAGGATGACTCTGGCCTGTGCTGCAGTGTGTGGTCGGCTCTGTGGTTTCCTCTTCACCAAACCCTTTCTTCCCAGACAGACTTCGGCTTCTTCTGCTAAGCACCCTGGTTCCTCTCTGGTTCCAGAAGGTTGGTTTTGAATCTCTGCTCTGGCACTCACCGGGTGAGTGACCTCGGGGATCACTCCACTCCTCCACGCCTTGGTTCACCTGTGCTACAGTAACATCACACTTTACAGGTCTGAGGGCTTTTGTGAGCATCAACTGACTGACTGCTGGTAAATCGGCCACCTAGAAGAGCACTTGGCAGAGTAAGTTTGAAGGCATTTGTCATACCTTGGGTTTAAAATAATAAAACGTGCAATATACTAATCATCAAATTCATCTAACTATGGTGAGGGGGTAGTCATTGTATTTACAAGGGTTGACTCCAGATTGTAGACTCACACATTATTTTATCATGCTGGGAATTCAACTCAGGCCTTGCACATACTAGACAAGCATTCTACCACTGAGCTACATCTTCAGGCTTAATTTTTATGATATTTTTCCTTTTGCTTTTTTTAGGTGTTTGAAGCAAGGTTTCATTACAGAACCCAGGCAGGCCTCAAACTCACCATCTTCCTGCCTCAGCATCCTGAGTGTTGGGATGGCAGGTGTGTGCCAACACAGCTGGCCAGCCCTGTCTTACTGGTGCATATTTTCTTAATGTGCAGCAATTAATAATGAGGCACTTCCACAAAGACGGCAATGGATGCAAATTATAATAGCTCTTTCATGTTGTGAAATAACATATTAGTTGTTTATATCCTGTTTAAAGGTTTAGAAAAATGTATATATATTCTTTTGTCTGAACTATAAACCACCCTACCATGACTCCCCAGTCTGGGCAAGGTGAGTATGAAAGGGTGAAATGATTTAAATTACTTTTCCAAGGATTTAGAAGGTATTAATTGGTCTTCTGAGCAGCCAATGCCTTTTTTCTTTCCTTCTTATTTGCAGTGAAATACAGAAATACAGCCAGGTGGTGATGGCAGACACCTATCATCCCAGCACTTGGGAGGCTGAGACAGGAGGATCACAAGCTTCAGCCCAGTGAGGGAAGCTTAGTAACTCAGCAAGAGCCTGTCTCAAAAAAAGAAAAAGGGCTTAAGGATTGAGCTGAAGCCCTGGCTTCAATCCCCACTACTGCAAAATAAACAAATAAGGCCTTTCTAAAGACTATGTCATTAGGACTGAGAAGAAGGGAGAGATTAATTACAGCATAGCACAAATAAATTGTTCACCTTTGGAAACCACTATGGAAAATAAATTGTCATATTGAAAACCTACTCCATAATACTGGGTGGATAAAAGGGATGGAGGGTAATATTTAGCCTGGTGCAAATTTTACAAACTACTGTGCCTACATCTGTGTTTCTGTGTGCTCAGAGAGGATGAACACTATATTGATACTGAACAGTGGTTGATGCTGAACTTGTACTTCTGTGTGGGTCCTGTTCTTTTGCTTTATCATTTGCATATTCCAAACTTCTCCATAATGTCTGTACACAGCTCTCTATAATGTATATTTCTATCAAAACACATTAGCTTTTGCTTTATTCCCTCCTTCAACAGTACCTCAAGTAAGAAAAGGATTTTATGGGAGATTGGTGCATTTTTGTTGTAGGTTGGGTTGTGTGTTTGTTTTGTATTACTGAAGATTGAAACCAGGGCCTTTGCATTGAGCTATATCACCAGCCCTCCACCTTCTTTAAATAAATTTTGTGACAGGATCTTGTACCTTCTCTAAGTTACCCAGGCTGGCCTGTTTACCATCTTCCTGCCTCAGCCTCCCAGAGTGCTGAGATCACAGGTGTGAGCCATGACACCCAGCTTTGAGTAACACTTGGCTGGATCACATAGAAAGAAGAGCTTCCACATTCGTTTTACAGATATACAATGAAATGGATACTGGTATGCTTTTTTTTTTCTTTTTTCCAATGCTGAGGATTAAACCTAAAGCCTTCACACTAAGCTACATCTCTACCCCTTTTCTTTTAATTAATTAATTAATTAATGATGACATCTCATTGAGTTACTGAGTGGTCCATGCTGGATTTGAGCTTGGAATCCTCCTGCTTCAGCTTCCCCGGGGGGTGGGATTACAGGTGTGCACCACCACACCAGGATAGATGCCAGCTTCTGTGGCACTATTTATCTCTCATTGTGCTGGGGGATGCACACCCAGGACAGTGCCCTGAGTTCAGTGCCCTGACCTGTGAACGTGACACCGGATGTCACAGGCCGTCCTCCTGTTCTCACCCAACTGCAGATGCCACATGCATTAGACGTGTTGATTTATTTTTATTTTTTATTATTTTAAAGAGAAAAGAACAGAAAATAACAAAAACAAAGACAAAAAGAACCAACACAGAAACGATAAAAATGATACAGAATTTCAAAACAAGATGATAGGAAATCAGCAATGGTTGTTGTATTACTTATTGTTATCTTCAAAATAGTTGCTCAGATTACCAGATATAGGTATGCAAAATTGACTAAACAATTAAACATTAACTGTTCCTTTCAATAAACTAATAAAAATTAGTAGTACAATTATCTTAGCTGTTATATATCTATATATCTATATCTATCTATGTATATATATATATATATTTCCCTTCCTTCTTTCTTTTCTCCTTTCCCTCATCCCCGTTGTTCCTTCCTGTTGAGCAGTTTCTTTCCCTTTCACAATATCTACTATACCTTTCAGTTTTATTCACTCTTTCAGGTTCTTACACTAGAGAGACAATATGGTGTTTACACGTGCCGGAGACCTGCTGATTTTGACACTAAAGACCTGGATAACTTCTGTTTAGAAAGCCTGAGTTGGTTAGTGAACTCCAGGAAGGGGTCAAGAAAAGTAATACATGGTAAATATTTTATTAGCATTTTTGAATCTTATTAATAAGGAAACCAACTATTTCAAAAGCAAGAACACCATTCTGCCTCCAACCATTTCTTGGTACTCAGCATCTGTCTTTGGTGGGACAGAGAAATCCAAATAGAATTATGTGGGTAGCCAAGAATATTTTTATTTTTCCATTGTAAGCCATCATGTTACCTTCCCTCATTATTTGCCTGCATTATGTATTCAGTGCTAATTTTCTATCTATGGCACTTGTGAATTTATGGCTATGTTAATATGTTAATATTTCTCCATCTAGGAAATGAAATGGATGCTTTTAAACATATTTTGTTTTTTTAAAAAATGAAAGACTAAAATGGATTAAATATAATAATAAGGCTCATTATGCGATATCGTTCATCCTAAAGATTATTAGGGACTTTTCCAAACCAAAAGAAAAATAGCCAACAGCGACTACCAAAAACAAAGCTCAGGGACCTGCAATTCATCACGGAAATAGAGCTATGATTGCTTTCTTTTCTGAGTCAATTTGTAAAAGTTACTTCATAGGGGGAAAAAAGTCAAGTTTAAACTATTAAAAAAAATTACCATTTTTCTTCTCTAATAATTAATATGATTTGCTAATTCTCTTTTAAGAAGTGTTTTTGTAGAGTTTGGAGTTTCAAGGATGGGGTCAGTTGGAAAAAGGCCAGGTGTGAAGGAATATGCCTTTCATCCCAGCAGTGTGGGAGGCTGAGGCAGGAGGGTCGAAAGTTCCAGCCCAGCCTAGGCAGTTTAGTGACAGCCTATCTCAAAATATAAAAGCAAAGAGGGCTAAGGATGTCACTCAACATGAAGGCCCTGGGTTCAAGCCCAGGACTGCAAACAAAGCCACCTCAGATGAGAGATTTCCTGTTTCTCTTTCCGGTCCTTCTCTCTTTCCTTCATCTAAACACAATGAAATTCCAACTTTGCCATGGTTTTTCTCTTGCCATGGTTTTTCTCTGACTGGCTCCCTTGCACCAGGACTGGCTCCCTGCATTCCAGCAGGCCTTGGGGCCCTGTGTCACCTGCCTTTGTCCTCTCTTTTGCATCACACAGACATGCACTGAGGGGGTGGCTGGGGCCAGGTGGTCCGGGGGACACAGTCGCAGGGCTCCGCTCAGCCACTTGGGGTTAAGCCAGTGGCACTGGCCAAGCCACTCTCTGTCACCTGCTGCTAATGCTCAGACCCCAAATCCTCTCACTTTGAAAATCCTCCCAGGTGAACAGAGTTCTGGCAAAGTGATTCTTGCAGAAACTCTTAGCTTTACCGTGCTGAGGAGAAATATAGTAAAGCGAGATCCCCTACTTCCCTGCTGCCCTAAATAGACAATGATAAACCCGACCCCAGCGTTTCTTGATGACTTGGTGTTGCTCTTACAAATGCTGATTTGTATAACATGATAGAGGACAGTGATGTGCTCAGGGATCACTGGAGTAGGGCCGTTTATCTTTACACTAAATCATCCCAGATGTGGAACTTTTGGTTCACTTTTTGTAACTTCTGTGTTAATCTCTTTTTTTTTTCTATTTTTTTTTTTAGTTTACTGTCTTATGTTCTCATTTCACCCCTCAACATCTATTCCTTCTGATATTCTACATGATGTGTTAGAAAATTCAAATATTAATTGATACATGGGCAGCAAGGCAGTGCACACTGATGATCCTAGCACTCGGGAGGGGAGGCTGAGGCAGGCAGAGTACAGCTAGTTTGAGGTCAGCTTGGGCTATACAGTGAGTTCAAGGCCAGCCTGAACTACACAGTGAGACCCTGTCCAACAAACCAAAAATAAGTAAGGGGCAAAATAGGGACAAATAGCATTTGAGACCCTCTTTATTTTAAAGATGCCATTTTCAGGCCCAAGAGAAACAGTATTTCTTGTCTGGCAGGAATGTCCTGAGGACTTGGACCTCAGAGCCCATGAAACACCTGAGACAGGAAGGCAGATCTTGTGTGATCCTGAAAAGGGAAAAGGGGAAAACAATTCTCAGAAATATTTTAGTGGAACTATTTCTTAAAAATACATCTAAGGCAGGCATGGTGGTGGCACACACGTGTAATCTTAGCACTCTGGGAGGCTGAGACGGGAGGATCACAAACTCGAGCTCAACCTGGGCAATTTTGGACCTTCACAAGACCTTGTCTCAAAATAAAAAGTAAAAATAAAAAAGGGCTGGGAATGTAGCTCAGTGTGAATGTTCTGGCTGCAATTCCTAGCAACACAGACACACGTACACACTCTAAAATTTAAGGGAGAGAAATCTGACATCATATTTATGACTATGAAAATGCTCAGCATTTGCCAGGTGTGATGGCACATGCCTGTAACCATAGCACTTGGGAGGCTGAGGCAGGAGGATCCCCCTACCTCCCCCCTGCTCCGTGGGTTTAAGCACAGCCTGGGGTACATAGTGAGAACCTGTCTCAAAAAAAAAAAAAAACCAAAATAAACGAATGAATGCTCAGTGTTCCTTTTTCTTTTTCTTGTGCTACTGTTTTCAACTTTCAGGAGGCTCACTAAACTCTGTGGATTTCCTGATGTTGCCCTCCTAAGACTTCAGCTATTTAATTCTTTTGTGTATGTGTGTGGCGGGGGGCGGGAGGGGATGCGTCTCGCTGTGTAACTCAGGTATCTTTGAAATCACTGTGTAACCTACACTGGCCTTGAGCTCCGGGCGTTCCTCCCACCTCAGCCTTCTGAGTGCTGGATTAAAGGTGTGTACCACCACACCTGATTTATCTGATTCTTTTTTGTAGTTCTACTCTACCGGTGCAAGAAACACAGATTCCTACAAATCATCCCAAGAACACAGGACTGTGCTCTGCTGTGGAGTAAGTCACACGCAGGAGAAAGGGCTCCCTGTGACTTCCCCACCGTGGACTCATGGCCAAGCTGGGCAGAGGCTCAGGGCTGCACATCTCCCTCTCCCTTCATGGTCCCCAGGTAGAGGTCATACGCGTCCAGCCTGGCTTCGGAGAAGGGGGTGTCGGGGGAGAGAGGCACAGGGGGCCTCCTGTTCGGGGTTTGCCAAGCTGTCTCTGAGCAACTTTCCCCAACATCTCAGTGCCCAGCACCCACCCTGGACCCTTCTCTGTAAGGGAACATGATTCCGTAGCCCAGCTAAAAGACACTTCAAGGCCAAGGCAAGTTTTGGTGAGCAATGAAGATCAGACTTGGACCCTCAGTGTCAGCCACAGAGCCACTGTGGCCCGGTCATCAGGATTTGCTTCACCTTGGCCCCTCCCTGGTATCCCGATTCTCCCTGATGTCTCCGCCTTCTACCCATCACTACCCCAGACTTCAAGTCTCCTCCTGGACCTCCAACTCAGCTCAGCCCCCCCAACAAGGTCTGTTTCTTTTAGACCCAAATCTGGTTCTGAGGAATCTTGATTTGGATCTCAGCTCTAGCTCAGTGCTGTGGCGCACACCTGTCATCCCTGCACTAGGGAGGCCGAGACAAGGGAATCACTGTGAGTTCAAGGTCAGCCTGGGATGCATAGTGAGACCCTGTCTCACAAAAATAAATTAAACAAAGCACAACAATAAAAAGGAATCCTGGTCAGCTCCTGAGACAAACAAGTGAGCCCAGGATGCCCAGAAGTCCACCCTCCAAGCGATTGTTCTGCCAGTGTCCACACACTGGCCATTATGTCCAGCAGGAAACGGTAGTATCCAAAAACTTCAGAAAGGGGCACGGGTGGCAAAAAAGATTGATGCCTCTGGCCTGTAAGTGTTGATAAACTACATATTAGTGATTTCCTTTCAGAGAGTGAGCAATCTAAAGGGCTGAGCTCTTTAACAAATTCGCCTATTTTTTCAAATTTACTCAGATGCTGCCCATTATGAGTAGATGGTCAACCCCCCCAATTCTTAGCGCAGCAACTCAGTTCGACTGGCAACAAACTATAAAGTGGCGGACTCAATTTGTGGGGACTCCCTTCCACGCCCATTTTTCTGCTGCTATCCAAAGGACATTTGTAGTAAAATTCTGTGTGCTTTGGTCAAAGTCAAAATAGAGATTTAATTATGTCAGTGCTCCACACTAAACATTTCTTGGGATTATTTACGTTCCAGTAGAACCAAGGTTTTTCTGGCAAGAATATTTATCATCTATGTTGGGTAGAGACATTGTGTGAAGGTAGGAGAATTTCATAGCGGATTTTAGTCAGGGCAGAAGCTTTTACTTCAAGATTTGCGGGGAGAAATCAGCCAATGTTTTCCCAGTTTATGGGGTATCTTTAAAGCAAAGAACCTTTGCCAGGGATATAGCTCAGCAGCACACAGTGCCAGCCTCGTAAGCAGAAGGTCAAGAGTTTGATTCCTAGTACCAACAAAAAAAAAGAGACATAGAAAAAAACCTTAGCAGGGATATTTTAACCAGAAATGCCAATGAATTTAATTATTGAATTAGAAAATTTAATTTAATTATTAAATTAAAAAAACCCATATCAAATAGCACAAATGGGTCTGATGAAGAATTTGACCCATATTGAAGAACTTTTTGGGTTCCTTTCAAGGAACTTCTATTGCTAGATGAAACTTGTTAGGGCTTATTTTTTGTTCCCTTGGAAGTATACACAAAACTCTGACCAAGGTGGAAGATATCCTGTAACACTCAAGAATGAGGTGAAAACCCTGTGGACGTATTTCATGAAATTATTGGAGTGAGTTCTCACCTTGATCCTTTGGTTTGTAGCAGACAGAAATCAGTATCACGGAGAACCCCAGAGGGGTGTGTCCCTTGTAGACTTGGATTTGTTACAATACAACACAAACGTTTCTACAAAACCAAATTTAATATACAACAAACACTCACCATGTAAACACATCTTTAAAAAAATCTGATAATAATTCCAAGGATCACTTACAGGCTTTCATAAAAGCATTTTATATCAAGAATCTCAATACAGAATGATTTCTATGTCAAAATACATTTACACTGTAAATCATTTAGAGAGAGGAAGGTGTGGGTGGTAAAGGACACAAAACGATGGAGTGTGCTGGCATTGAATTTAATAGCAGCAACTGCCCTGATAAACATTTTTTTCATCTTCTACCTCATCCATTTTGACAAAACATGATCCTCTACCCTTCTATATTATGACTATGCTTTTACTCACTCTATTGGCCAGATAAAAATATTGAGACACAATCGCCATGCTTATTCCAACTGTCACCAGCTCTCCAGGCTGCCTAGGGCCTCTATTTCCCCTAAGGGACCTGTTTCTGTCCTGTCTACAAGTGGCTTTCGACACTGAGGCCCCCAAACCTTGCAAGCCTGTCTTTCACATCAACTGTGAGACAACAGGAATCATCCAATGCAAAACTGGAAAAAAAAAAATTCACATAAAAACCACGAGTTGGAGCTTGATCACACCATTTTTATTAAGAGTCTTTTGAACAAATCGTGTTCCTCTGTGAAAAAACTCTTGCAAAAGCGACATGGGAGTGTTACTAATTTCAACCCTGAGCGTTAACACTGCATACCGAGAAGGGTGGTCGAGAAGTTGGTTCCATTTGAAGTACAAGCACAAGCCACTGATATTCTCTATGTGATCAGGTTTTTACAAAAAAATACATAGTTTTCAATAAATAATGCTTAATTTTACAACTTTGATACAGCAACGTCATACACTGTTTTAACACACTAAACTCTGCATGCTATAGATAGTCTACCCAAAGACACAACGTCCCATGCATTTTCTTTTCCCTAGTGCTATCAAACACTTCTTTCTCCAGCGCATTGTCTCAGGTAGCTTTTTACCCTCTTTTCTGTTTCACAGCAACCGGTCCTGCGCTGACATGCAAACCCTAAAAAAGGATCCCCCCACAAACCACTCAGACTTCTAAACAAAAGGGCTTTTCAGCCTTTCCGCTCCCAACCCTGGAGTGGCTATGAAAGTTTAAGTTTCATGTGGCCTTGAAAAATACACACTTGTTCACAGGGCCATGCTGAAAATGGCTCTAAAACATCAGGTCACCCTGTACGGGGTGGCCATCCGGAAGCGCTACGCAATGCCACAACCACTAGGAGTCCCAAACCTGAAAAATAGGCCTCCGTTTTAAAACAGTTCATTCAAACAAAGGTTTCACAAAACAAATGCAAGACTCTTAAACCCACAACATATGTACAACAGCAAAAGTAGACAAAGTGAGGAATCCATGGTGATGGCGTGGAACGATTTTCCCTGTGAGACTCAGGGACGAGGCATACTGTGTTTGAACATAGGCTGGGTGAAGAAAAATGAGATAGAGGGCCCACTGTCAATATCTATTTGATCAAAATTCTTTCTATGGCATGTTATTTATTATTATTTCCAGTTGTTCCTTTTGGAAAGGGGGAATGTAATGTGTTTAAAATAAGCATCACATTTAAAAAAAAAAGAAAAGGAACTCTTTGAGGACCCTGGAGGAAACTCTAGTTTTGATGCATTTTCAAGCTTGTTGTCATATTGCTTTATTTTACCATTGTCACAGAAGAGAAAAAGCTACATAAAAGAAGTTTGATCAAACAGTTAAGCCGGGAGCCTCTCTCTCTATATGCACATCCAGGTTGCTTAAAAATCACCAACTGCTCATTGGAAACCAGAGCTCAACTTGATCCTATTGCTCTTTAGTGGTTTGTTTACTCCTCAGAGAAGTCATCTTGCTTGCAGCTGCAGGCAACCAGAAGTTCCCAAATCATTTAAAACCGTCCTATCTGTCCACGGGCAGAGATACTGGATCTGAAAGACTATCTCTACCCAATACAATTATTACTTTTATACATGGAACCTTATGAACTTATGTTTCCCTTTGTAAGCCTTCTTATACTTTCTGCACTTTTGTGCTTTTTATTGAGTATAAAAATAGGTCTCCTTTAAAATTCTGTTTTAAGTTCACTAAAAAACTACTTGTTTGTGAAATTCTCTTATAAATCCACTGCATCCACATGGAGATAGAGAAAAGAATTAGGCAGCTGATGGATATAGGTAGTGTTAAAAAAATACGATGAAAAGAAAAATAAAGGCATGAAGGGGTCAGGAGAAAGCAGTCAGAAGTAAGGAAAATGGAGAAGAGTTGGTTTTGTGAATCGTGTTTAAGTTTTATTGTGGTTGAGAACACAGGATCCACAGAAAGAGGAAAAGGAATCTCAGAAACCAAAACCTGAGTTATCAAAGAGCAGAATTTTGTAGATCGTCAAACCGAAGGGGAGATGGTAGAATAAAGCAAATAGAATGAACAGTAAGAAGGAATTGGGAATCAAAACAAAGTCAAATCTCAGAAAAGCATGTCACGAGGCATTACATGGAGACGGTTATTTGGGAACTTGGATTCTTGTGATGCGATACATAAGGCTCATTCCTGTTATCCTCACAGGCCGTAGGCTATACAAAGGGTTTTTGAAACTGACATTCCTAATGGAAATTTTATAAAATTTGGCCCTTAGAATAACTGAGAAATATCCTGAAAAAAGTTTCCCTGAAACTGTAATAAAGAATGTTTTTTTTTTTATTTTTATCTACTGATAAAGTCGACAACTCAGTAAACTATTTTCGCTGGTCTTCCCACATAAGAAAAAAGCACAAATATAGTTGCCTTAGAAATCTGTTAAAAGCAGAAGACCTTGCAGGAAAAAGAGCATAAAGATTCTATAAATGGGAGAGTCGAAGAAAACCCTCTCTCCGAAGTGTCCACAAAGATACATATGCCCGTTAGGAGAAAAAAGTAAGAATATACATACTATTAATCATATCAGAGAATAAAAAAGTTACGAGTGATATAATATATTTATACTGAATGACTACTTTAATATAGAGCAAGGTATTTGCTTTATTTCTCAGATTCCTTGGGCAAGTCATCTAAATTCGGACACAAAAAACTAATGTCCATTTCTTGTACTATCCCAGTATCAAGAGGATGGTGGTTTTCAATTCCCAGAGAGAAAAATAAATCTTGCCTTTTGAGCCTTTTTTTTTTTTCCTCACAAAAAAACAACTAAATCATCCTGATGGCTACAAGCATGCATATTCAAATCCCTTCCCTTTGATTAACATTAAAAAGAAACACCTCTGGCCCAGGAGTTGCAATGACTCTTTTTTTCTAGCTAAAGGATAATAATTCTACAAATAATTTGCCCAATGATAGTCATTCCAAAGAGACATAATATTTGCAAAGCACAGTTAAGTACACTGCCTTTTATTAGCATTTTTTAATAAAAAGGATGCATATCAGAGTGTAGGAACTGGAAATTATTTCCACAGCTTAAAGAATGAATAAGATGTTGCTGGTTCAAGTTCTTAAGGATGGAAATCTCACCAAAATGTATTCAGTCTGTGAACTAGTTACAAACAGCAGGGTACCCAACTGGCTGGGCTTCCAGCAACGCCCACCCCACCCCCACATTACCATTTTTAAGATATTCTGTCAATGTTTAGTTAAAAATAAGATTTACTTAAGCGACAAAAAAAAAAAAAAAAAAAACGCAGTTAAACTTTTATTATTGACGCCTATCCAGTGGCAAGAATACCTTGTGTATTATATTGTAGACATTCAATAAAGAATTCATTAAGAATGATTTTCACAATGCATTCATCAAAAGAGCTTTAAATATTGTTAAAAGGGCATTCAAGTGCCTGTCCTGAGTTCTAGCAGATTTTCAATTTTGATCGCCAACCAGCTACTTCTCTCTTATTTTCCTATTGAGAATTTCGGCCACATAGCTTTAAAAAATAATGATAATAAAATCCAGGCCAAATCAAGGCATGTTATGAACTGACTTAAATTTTCTACCTCATTACAGAAAATGTCCAAGATTCTGCCATGATTTAAAATGCAAAGTACATGCAAAGCCCTCAGATCTGCAGAACACATAGAATCAGCCTTAGCCATGGGCTTTGTGTTTTCAGTAAGTTTTACAACTGCAGCAGGGCCCTGCCACGGAAATTCACCAGCAACAAGTAATGGTCAGTTAATTGTAAACCGCTGGTCGAAGAATTCGTGGCTAAAATAAATGTCCCACCCATGACAGGACTATCCTTGGGGGAGTGGGGAGACTAAGGTAAACAACTCTAAATATCCAGTTCTACATTGGGAACCTTGTTAACCCCATCGTGAAAGCTTGCCTTTCCCAAGTGTACTCCTGCAAGCTGATGGTTCAGCGACAGGAAGGAGAGCCACAAAGAAGAAAATCTGTCCTCTGCAAAGAGGGCTGGCTGGCTTTGCGACCCGGGGTGGGGGTTGGGGCACGGCTCGTCCTACACCGAGGGAGGCGGGGAGGCCGGGAAGGAGGGCTCAGGAGAGGCCCGCGAGGGTGTGGGGAAGGCGGGAAGGGCGCAGGGTCCCTCTGGCCTAGAAGCTCCCGTGAACACGCGGAGGCTTCCCTCGGATCTTGCTAAATCTCAGTAAAAAACGCAAGGGCCCATCTTCCTGAATCACTAAAGTAGATGATGATTTTTGCACCGAGTTTCAATTAGCCATTGCAAACCTCCTGCATTGTAGGACCCGCCGCTCGTGGGAGCTGAGCTCCGCGGCTGACGCACTGGGCCCTAAGTGCCTCCCTGCCTCTCTCCGCCTGCCACCGCCCCCCGCCCCCCGGGAATAAACGTGGCAAAGAAACCGAGGAAAGGGGAGGGGAGGCTTGGAACCCCTCGATGGGCGCGCGATTCCCCCCGGTTTCGCCAGCCAGGCCCTGCTCAAGGGCTGGGGACAGGGTCAGGTATGGACAAAAGGGTGGGTGGGTGGGGTACTACTGGCTGAGCAACCGTCCTCAAGGAGCAGGGCGCGGGCGGGATGGGTGGCCGCCGCTAACCCCCGAGCTCCAAGGAGGTAGCTAGCTGGAGGACATCAAGATGCAAGAGCTACCTTGCCTGGAGGCCCACCAGCAAGGAGGCCGGGCACCCAGGACGCCCTAGACCCGGAGCACGCCTGGGGAGGCTGGGGGGGTGGGGCTGGCGCCCGCGGCGCGTCATCCCCGGCTCAGCTTTCTTCTTCCCGCCTCGAGACCTGGTAGCTCCTCTCCCCACCCGCCGCGCGGGGAGCAACGGCACCCGCAAAGGTGGGGTCCGGAGAACCAGGCCAGTCCGTAGGCTCCACGCTTGCAACTCGCGGCCAGCCCAGGCGCCCCCTGAAGCCCACAAGTCCTCTGGTAGACTAGAGCGTCACACTGGCAAAGCCGTGCAACGTAGGTTGCCTGCTACCACCCGCCGTGTCTTCCATCCCTCAGCCCCCACCAGGGCCACCAACGTCAACAACCTGTGCTCTGTCCGCCCCCTTCTTCCTGGTCACCGCGAGAAGCCAAGAACGGTGGCGGTGTTCGTCACCAACATCTACCTCTGCGCACACGCAGGGAAAAAAATTCAAAAGTCCAAACGGCCGTCTCCACCTTCCAAGATCCCGAGGACCGCAGTCCCCGCGAAGCACGATCGGTCCCCGCACCCGCGCTAGAACTCACAGCCCCAGCGAGCTCAGGACCCCGACCGTGCGCCCCGGTGACCAGGGCCTTTCCAAGCCCGCGCGTCCCCGACCCGCAGCAGAGCCCTGCGCGTCCGGTGGGTGGAGAGGAGGGAGGGAGGAGGTGAGAAAGGAAATGGGGGTGGGGTGGAAAGGAAAGCAGAGAAAGAACACTTTTTCCCGGTCTTGCACAACTAGCGGGAGGAAGCGGGAAGAAATTCTACTAATTGAACTCTCTGCAAGTCTGGCCTCTCTCCGGCGACCCCTCATCCGAGGCCGAGCACCAGTCAGGCCACCGAATGCCCTGCGACAAAAGCACACCATAGACTTCCAGAGAGACTATGGGCCATGCGAGTTCTTATCAGTCCCAGCTGATTTATTAAAATTACCAAGATACAGACTTCCAGCACAAAAAAACCCCAAAATCAAAACAAAACAAAACAAAAAAACCAGGCAATGATATCGACAGCGCATTGAGTCTGCCTTGCCACCATTTGCTACAAAATATGCAGATGGTCTGTACTTTATTTAGATTATATTGCACAAAATGAGAAACTTTTTAAAAACTATGTGCCTTTTTCTTTTTTGCTAAAAATCGAGAATCCAGTTTCAAACCTTCCACCTGGGGCCCCATCCACATATCACAGCGTATGAGATACATAAATTCCTACTATAGTACAGTACATATACAATCTTTAAACTAAGATAACAGCTCTGAGGTCTATATCACCATTTTCAATAAATCTTTACCTACAAATATTGAACAAATCTCTACTATAGCTGTACAAAAAAAAGTTTGCTTTTCTTTTTAAACCACAAGGCCTTTAGATGCAAGGATTACTTTAAAATTTTAATCCTTTTTAAAACCAGGATATAACGTACCAACAGCATGCTAAAAATAAAAAGAAAAAAGAAAAAAAAAAAAACCAGGAAAATAAAAGAAATCAAAAGGAAAGAAGTGCCTGAAAGTCTTACTGAAAAAACACAGCAAGAATGTTCCCTTTTCACTGTACAAAAATACGCCTGAAAATATATTAATTTTTAAAAAAGACTGAGGTCTGTTATGTATCAAAAATGTTTCAATACCTTTGTACTGAGGTTTAGGCTGTCTGGTATTCAATCAAAGAGGTATAGGGAACAAGTTACAAAAAAAAAAAGTTGGCAAGTAGAAATCACATTTGTAAAACCATAAACAATTTTGATCTGAAAAGTAAACTCTGATCTTAGGTCAGTTCACAGTTTTTTTTTTTTTTTGTAAGCGTTTGTACAGTCTGCATTCTTCAAGCCCCCTGCAGTTTTGTTAAAGAATCGGATGCATAGAAGACATCAGTTTTCTCCCTCAAAAAAAAAAAAAAAAAAAAAAAACAACCCATAATAATAAAATAAAATAAAATTTAAAAAGTTGCAATGGTCCCTTTTTTGTTCTTGTATTTTTTTTCTTAAAAAAAAAAAAACAAACCCAGTTCTTTAAGATCTCTTAAGAAACAAAATCACCAACTCCCTAGGGTAACAGTTGTGCTGCCAAAGGGAATCACGGTAGACGTCTTCTACTTCAAACACCAACACTTCAAACAGCGCCTTTCCGGAGCGGGTCCTGCCTCCCCTCCCCCGCCCCGCCCCCTAACCTTTGTTGCAATCACGAATTTCAGGAAAAAGAAATAGTAATTACAAAAACACATTTTTGGGTTGGGTGTGGGAAAAAAAGTCATAACTCCAGACTAGGTATGCAACTATCTTGAGAATACGATCAAAGAAGGAAGGGGAGCGGGCAAAAAAAAAAAAAAAAAAAAAAGGAACAAATTTTAAAACTACTAATTTCACTTTAGCTCCACCAAAAAAAATCATCTTTTCCAATTTCTTTGCGTCCCATCTTAGCAAAAGCATCAATATCTTCTTTTCTCTCCCCTCCGCCCTCTTAACCACCACCAACTATCATCATCATCACCATCATCATCATCATTATCTTTATCCTGACCGCTACGACCTCCTCCCAGGGAACCCAGCTCTGGAGAGAAAGAGCCTGAAGCGGGGGGCTTGGGGACGACCCCATTTTTCAATACGTGAACACCAGGTCGGAGAAGTTCGCCTCCAGCCAGTCCCCCGCGATCATCTCGCTCAGCTCCGGCGTGCAGTAGTCGGGGAACTCGAAGTGGGACCCCAGGCTGCCCTCGCTGAACGAATCCAAATCCTTATCCACCAGCGACAAGGACAGATTCCCGGCCGCCGCGCCGCCCCCCAGCTGCTGGTCGCTGGCGCTGTGCGCGCTTTGGGAGAAATTCAAGCTCAGGTCGAACATTAGGTCGTCGGTGTCGTCGCCCGCGCTGCTGCTGCCACCGCTGCTGCTGCTGGAGGACGAAGACGAGGTGGACACGGAGCGCGAGGACCCCGGTGACAGAGCGGGCTGCGCCAGCGGCGGCGGGTGCTGTTTGGTGATGTTCTTGAAGCTGTAGTAGAGACGGCTGCCACCTCCAGCGCCCGAGGTCGCGCCCGCCCGCACCTCGTCGTACAGGCTGGCTCCCTCGGGGGACTCTGCCGCGCTGCTCAGCGTCGGGCTGGCGGGCACTTTGGCGACGTTGTAGCGTCTCAGAAGCTGCGGCGGCTGCTGGTGCCCGGGGGGCTGCAGGAGCTGATGGTGCGCGGGCTCCTCGTCCTCCTCGTCCGCCTCCTGCTTGATGCGCATCTGCAGCTCGTCTTCGTCGTCGTCGTCGTCGTCGTCCTCGTCCAGGAACACGCACTTCACCGACTTCCCTGCGCCCCCGCCGCCTGCGCCTCCTCCTGTGCAGTTGGCGCGCAGGCTCCCCAGCGCATAATCGTCGCCGGCGCCCCCGAAGTCTCCGGGCTGGGTGGCCTTGCCCGTACCCGCTTTGGCGCCGGAGGCCGCGGGGGCCTTGAGCTTGGCGCATTTCTTGCTGGAGCCCTTGGAGGTCTTGGCGCCGCCCGAGCCGCTTGCGCCCGCGCCGCTTGCGCTCGCGCCGCTTGCGCCCCCGTTTGCGCCGCCGCCCGCCGCGCTCTTCTCGGGGCTATGGCTGGCGCTGGGCTTGGCCGAGGGGTCCATTTTGGGCTTTTTCCGGGGCCGGTACTTGTAGTCGGGGTAGTCAGCCATGTGCTTGAGCCGCAGCCGCTCCGCCTCCCGGATGAACGGGATCTTCTCGCTGTCCTTCAGCATCTTCCACCGCTTGCCCAGCCTCTTGGAGATCTCAGCGTTGTGCATGTCCGGGGATTGCTCCATGATCTTCCTGCGCTCGATCTTGGACCACACCATGAAGGCGTTCATCGGTCTCTTGATGTGGCCCGACGCCGTCTTGCACCAATCCGGGTCGCTCTCGTCCAGGGCCACCGGGCTGCAAGCCATGAATTCTCCCTCCTCCGTGTCCAGCGCCTCCCGGGGCAGGTTGCTCTCCGCTTCCAAGCTCTCCGCCTGCTGCACCATGATCCGCTGCGGGGCTGGGCGCGCCAACCCGGGCCGCTCGCTGTCGTGGCTGTCGCGCCTTGATCCCCCTCCCCCTCCCGCCCCTCCACCTTCCCGGGCAACTTGCAAAGTCCTCGCGGCTCCAGGGGTCCGCGGCGGCCCCCCCTCCCCCCGTCCCCCCTTTCCAGGCTGCGCACAGCGGCTGCGGCCGCGTGCTGGAGGTGGGGGCTGAGTCCACGACCGGAGAGGAGGTGACGGCGGCGATGGTGACGACGACAGCGGTGGGGCGGTGGAGACAGCTCGGGACCCCTCTTTCTCTTTCTCTCCGGCTCGTGGCTCCAAGCGCCGGACCGGTGCAGTGCACTTCCAGACGCGCGCGCTGCTTCTGCAAAAAGTTGCGGGCTCTCTCTCAACTCGTTATCAGGGTGTCATATGGGTGACGTCACTCCCACGGCCAGCCAATGGCGCGTCGTCGGCCCTGCCCACTTTCCTTTATTAACCCACCGGTCCCTCCCCGCGTCCCTCCCTCGCGCCCCGCCCCCTGGGCTGCTTTGCAAAGATGGGGGCGGGGAGGAGGGTGGGAGGAGGCAATGTCTAGAAATGTGTTATTTTTAAAAAAATCCGCGTGTGCGCACAGATGCGCCTCTCCCCGGGATGCTCAACAGCGGCGCCCAGCACCGGACCCCGGGAGAATCAGGCTGGTACCGGTGCCAACAAGAGGATCAGGTCCCCGGGGAGGCTCAACGCCCCTTTGTGCCCCGGAGGCTAGGCCCTGGCAGCCGAGGTGGCTCCTGGTCCCCTCTCCAAGGGCGCGCACTCTGACCTACGCAAGACTGGGACACAGGACGCCCCGAGAGTGAGGGTCCGCGGTTGCCTGGCCCTGCCCGGGTGGGCTCGGCAGCTCCTCCGGCGTTCGGCTGCTCCCAGCGCGCCCAGCCCGCTGCGCCCCGGGCCGGCGGAAGGTGGCGCTTTAACACAGCCCCCTTCTGCGGACACGTGGGTGTGTTCTTGTCTCTTTTTCCAAGGCAGGCAAAGAAATCCATTTGTAAAGCTGGCAAGGCGTCTTTCCCCCGTTTGCATTATTTATTATTATTATTATTTTTTAGTTTCTGCTTTTGTTTTGTCCCTTTTCTCCGTGGTTGCCTTCCCAGGACGCACGCGTTTGGTTTACGTTGTTGTGCGCTTTGGCTGCGCCGCGCCCCAGTCTTGCGCCCCGCCCAGAGTAACGGTCTGGGGGTTCAGCCGGTACTGGGTCCTCGCCTCTGATCTGGACAGACAGGGACCCGGGGGTTCGGATTCCCACCCCCACCCGGCGAGCTACTCCTGTAGGTCTCGCTCTTCCCAGCTCCACGCTCTCCTCCCCTCGTCCCTACCGGGCTCCATCTCCTTCCTAGTCCTCCCTTCCCCTTTGTCCCTTCCCCCTTTGTGGGTCACCAACGCCCTCCGCAGCAGTCTCCTGAAATTTCGAAATTGCGAGCTTCGCTAGCCTTCTAGGTCACTTGCTATTTTAGCTCAACGACAGAAAGCAAAGCTGAAAGAAGGTGCATTCGAGTTTGCAGCCCAAAGCTTTCCGATCGGCGCGCGGAAGAGGAGGGCTGAACAAAGGTGGGCTGGGCTGCGCGGCGAGGCTGCACGACCAGCTATAGCCCCCTACCCTGCCGAGTTGGCTGTGCTACTGAAAAACTCGTTTTTCTTTGTGTCTTCTTGGTCCCGGTTACCTGTTCGGGGCTATTCCGGGGCAAGGAAAAACAAAACCGCCGCTGATCATTTAAGGTCTGTGGTCGCCCCTGTCTTCCTCATCGCCCTGCGTAGCGCTGGGGGCAGGCGACTTGGAGTGGTTCCTGCGATCCTGCTCCTCAGCCCACAAGTGTGCACAAGAAAAATCAGCTGCTCGGAGCGGGGAGAATTACCCAAGCCCACTTCTCTCCAGGTGCCCTCTCTGTGAGCAGCACTACAATTCTTCTTCACTTTTGCTTTGTTTCCTTGGGGACTTGAACATAAAACGGTACCAGGTTTTCACAGATACTCATTTGCAAAAAAAAAAAAAAAAAAAAAAAAAAAAAAAAAGTAAAAAAAAAAAATTGAAGTACCATCCTTGTATTTCATTCCCTTCCCGGATTCATCCTAAAAAAATAAAAAACTTCTCCAAATGCTTCTAATATTCAAGCCAACGTAAATCTTCGTAATTCTGGGATTGGATTTGATTTTATTTAGAGCCGTGGGAAGGGAAAGAATTTGTAGCCTTTCACATTGGGTGATCTAAAGACTGGCGACATAAAACCCAGGCAGTGTGTGAAATCCGTCTTCCCTCGCGCGAGGAGAGCTCTGCTTTCTTTCTTACTTCACACATTTCCCTGCTGTGGGGACACCACGGAGAAGGGGAGGAGCCAGTAGTGAATCTGCGCTCCCCTCCCCCAGGCACGTGTGACAAATCCACGCTCCAGAGCGAGCAAGCGAGAGAGAGAGAGAAATGTTTGAGCTCAGCTGCGTTCTGCGTGTGCAAAGTCTAAGGGCACCTACCATTTCATACTCCAGCAGGGAACACATTTGAAGTTCTTGGGCAAATTCCATGTCGATGTGTGGCCGTGGCTGTGTAGATGAAATCCTGTTCAGCTTTAGAAAAGAGGCTCAAAGTAGAGGACCGTAACGGGGGTCTCCTCTCAAAATGCTGCGATCATTTGGGAAGAAGTAGACGTTAAAGATCCACTCTTTCAAGTAACACATGTAATTTTTGCTGTTCAAAGAAAGATGATCATGTGTTGGAAAAGACAAAGTTGAACAAAAGGGGAGCTGAAAAGGACAGAGAGATCTCATGTGTCTTCCAGACAACATCCTGCAGGTGCCTGGTGTGTCCTAAACCAGATTCTGTCCCCTTGGCACTGGCAGCTAGAGACAATTCTCACAAAAGATGAGCCCTGTTGCTATTTTGGGACATGGCCCCACCTCTGCGAGTTTCATGTTATCTGAATTTGGTAAGGTTTTGAAGAAGGAAAGGAAAAGAAAATTCAGTGACCACCTGGCACACTTTTTTCTTTCCGTTTTTGCTTACTAAGATAAATTTAAAAATAAACATAACTATAAAAATTAAGAACATGTTTGAAAGGTTATGGGTGCGGCTGGGGATATAGTCCAGTGGCACAAGTGCCTGCCTAGCAAACATGAAGTGCTGAGTTAGATTCCAGGTACCCCCTCCCCTGCAAAAAGAAAGGCTATGGGCTGCTTAGAGGAACAGTATTTACTCCTGAAAAATGGGTGTGTGCCTTGTCAGCAAGAACCAACTACCTGAAGGGATTTTAAAATCACAAACAGAAAAAAATACTAGATAGCTGGATGTACATTACTGGGGATTGAATGCAAGGCTTTCACACTGACCTACATCTCCACCCATTTATTATTATTATTATTTATTTTGAGGCAGGGTCTCACTATTTTGCCCTGGCTGTGCTTGAACTAGCAGTCCTCCTGCCTCAGCCTCCCAGGGTGCATGTGTGCATCACCCACTGGGCTGTGGCCTGTTTTAGTAAGGTATCTCCTGAAAATCTAATTTAGTAAAATGAGAATGGTTCTACCTTTTTTAAACCAGTGCATGTAAATGAGGACGAGGTCCTTCAGTTATCTTTTCAGAGGTGTTGTGCACTTGAGTCTTGTCTCTATTTTCGTTGATGGCTTTCTTTCTGACAGGCATACAGCTTCCTAGAAACAGTGAACACTGTGGGATACATAGTCAGTATTCACAGCCTTAATAATCACCTATGACTGGAGTCTCGGATGGCTGTATTGTTGTGGTGATTATTATCTTTTTTAGTGCATTTTTCAATAAAAGATAAACTTTGCTTGTAAAGATTATTACACAGGAAGGTAAGATAGTACACGTCATCTCTCAAAATTATAACACATCTGAATAAATAGGAGACACTCTTTTTTCCTCTGAAGAAGAAACATTTGGGAAGGCAAATAATAGTCTACAAATATCACTAGGTAAATATTTGACTCTTTTTACTGAGCACCATTTTTGGGGGAAGCCAGGAAATGGCACACTTACCTTGTGTTCTCTTTCCCTGCTCTCCCCCACAATGAGTTCCTCCATTCTTCAGGTTCAAAGGCACCCGTGTAACCTGCAGGCACTGAGTTGTATTTGAAAATCCTATCTCCTGGATGTTTTACGTCTACCAGCTGTTCCACATTAAATGTCTTTAGGGGCAGAGGGGTCTGTGGGGAACTTGCTTGTTCTACTTTGGGGCACATGCAGCCTGGGCCCCTTCATGCATTTCCTAGCTCACTGACTCTTATCACTTCTCACATGGAGATAAAAATAAAAGTGAGGGGGCCATCTGCACTCTTCACCCCACACGCATGTACTGAAACACTGAGGTCTCTGTAAGGTTAATATTTTTGTCTTAGAGGATTCTGCCACCCCTGCAGGATCTGACACCTGTCTGTCTCTAAATATGTATTGCTTCCTCCTGCTTGCTAGGCTTTAGCATTTTGAATTTCATTTAATTCTCCTTACCTAGAACCTTCACTTCCACTGGGGGAGCAACTCCCTTGTTGCATTTGGGACCAGGTGCTCTGCTGAGATAAAGTGGGATGTCTTCGCACATGCTCATGTGCATGCGCGCGCGCACACACACACACACACACACACACACAGCTGACATATGGTGTTATGCTCTTGCATCAGGGCACTTCAATGGCCCAGACAATCTTAATCTTTTCATACAAGTATTCTTCCGGTAACTAAGGTGAATGAGGACACAGTGTCATGTTTTCATGAGCTGCCTTTTCACTGAATGGGACTCAGCAGCATCATTCACTGTGTTTTCTTCCCACTTCATAAAGACCCTCAGGAAAGAGAACTTCAGAGCTGTTGCAGAAAGTGACAAAGATGATGGCGTGAGTGTGCTGTAAGCGAGGGGCAGGATTTTGAGGGGAATTCACAGCAATGCTTCTTTTACTAGAGATCGCAGTCCATTAAAGTAAGGTTAGAAAAGGGTGCAGTTCTCAGTGGGGCCTCAGAAACATTTTCTGCCCACATCCTGAATTATGAAACACCTGTGTCCATCATGGCCCAGGACAGAGGCTGCATAGAGTACAGCAGAACAAGGGTGCCACAAACCCTTGTCTCTCCTCCCTCACTCTGTGTGACACTGGCTATTTCCCAGTCTATTCTAGTCCATCCCACTCCATTTCTTTAACGATTGGTTAAAAGCCTCTGAATTGCACCACTGATATATGAGAAACTCTAGCTTAGGGGTTGAGAACTAAAACCTTGACTCATTTGAACTGAATATTCTGGCTCCAGTGCCTATCTCTCTATCTCTCTGTCTCTGCCACTCTTGTCTTTCTTTTTTTCCATGGATCTTATCATATGTCCCTCAATGTTTAACTAACAATGACCAGAAAATTCTATACATTCGCTGCCTACCAAATCAACATCTTGCCTTCTTAAAATTATTCAGCTGAACCATATATACACTGGTACCCTGGTCTATGAACTT
This sequence comes from Chinchilla lanigera, assembly GCF_000276665.1. Lineage (NCBI taxonomy): Eukaryota > Metazoa > Chordata > Mammalia > Rodentia > Chinchillidae > Chinchilla > Chinchilla lanigera. The sequence continues at coordinate 2,685,999 of NW_004955487.1, forward strand.
AATTTGTTTTGCAACTTTGGGGAAGATGACTGTGTTTGTCTTTATGTGGGGAAGACTACTATGATCCCATCTGCCATCTGATAGCGAGTTTGTGAATGGAAGTAAAATTTTGCTTCATGCTTTTGTTTGCAAACAGAAACATTTGTGATCTGATTCATATATGTGTATATATATGCACATATATGATTATTTTTATGAGCAATTTTTGATTTACAATAAAATTGAGTGGAAATTACCACCCCATCCACAGTGGTGCATTTGTTTTTTTTTTTTTTGTGTGTGTGTGTGTGTGTTTTTTGTTTTTCTCCGGTACCAGGGATCGAACTCACAACCTTGCGCTTGCCAGGCAGGCGCAGTGCCACTGAGCTAAATCCCCAGCCCCAGTGGTGCATTTGTTAATGATCGTTCAACCAAGCAACACATCCTGTCCGCCAGATGCCCACGGTTTACGTTAGGGTTCATTCTCAGTGTTGTGTGTTGTGTAGGTTCTGCTTGTACCCTCAAGTGATTACTGTCCTAACTGCAGTGTCACTCAGAGGGTCACATTCTCCATGTTTCACCTATTCACTCCTTCTCTCTCTCCAGCGCTGGCAATCACCCATCCTTTCACAGACTCCACAGTTCCCCCTTTTCCAAAATGTCAAATACATGTATTGGAGCCGTACAGTGTGTGACCTTTGCAGATTGGCTTCTTTCACTTAGCAATCTGCATTTTAGATTCCTCCCTGTTCATATGTTTTTAAGTGCTTATGTATTTTTAGCCCTAAATATCTTCCTGGTGTGTGGATGTAGCAGGGTTTATTCACATATCTCCTGAAAGACATCATGTCTGTGTCCCAGTTTTGGCAATTATAAATAGATCCACTGTAAACATCTTTGTGCAGGATTTTGTGGGGCCATGCATGTTCAATTCATATGAGTAAGTACTGAAAATTGCTGTATTGTGTGGCTCAAGGTGGTTTAGTTTTATGAGAAACTTCCAACTTGCCTGCCAAAGTGGCTGGAATACTCCCCATTTAAAACAGTAAGGAAGGCAAGTCCCTGTTCCTCCACATCCTTGGGGTTTGGGATTTTGGTGTTCTAATACGTGTGTAGGGCTGCATGTTCTTCTAATGTACATTTTCCTTAAAAACATACAGTGTGGAACCTGTGCTGTTCAAATGCTTACTTGCTGTCTGTATATCTTCTTTGACCATGTATCTGTTTAGATTTTTGGCTTATTTTTTAATCAAGTTTTCATAACTTATTGTTGAGTCTAAAGCACACTTCGAATATATTGTATAATAGTCCTTTATAAGATATGCCTTTTTTTTTTGTTTTTTTTTTTTGTTTTGTTTTTCTCCGGTACCAGGAACCGAACTCACGACCTTGTGCTTGCCAGGCAGGCGCTTTTGCCACTGAGCTAAATCTCCAGCCCCTATAAGATATGCCTTTACAGGTATTTTCCCCTAGTCCTTGGCTCATCTTCTCACATGCATGTATATACAGTGTACATACAGAATTGAAGCTTGCTCGGCATGGTAGTGCATGCCTATAATCCCAGTATTCTGGGAGGCTGAGGCAGGAGGATCACTAAGCTTCAGTCCAGCCTGGACAATTTAGTTGGGCTCTGTCTCAAAATAAAAAATCAAAAAAAGGATTAGGAATGTAGCTCAGTGTGAAGACCCTGGGTTCAATCCTCAGTAACCCAAGCAAGTAAATAAATAAACCAATAAATATATGTAAAATAAATTGGATGCTAACAACAAGCAAGGTGTATCTTCTTCTGTACCAAATAGTTTTATGTGTTTATCCTGCTCTGATTGAACATTTTCCAAAATCATATTTCTTGCAGTTGAAGAATCTTTTGCTTCAGTGCCTCAGGAATAGTATGCTAATATATAAGGAAGTTGAATGCCAGGTCCCTAAAGCATGTGTGTTGTCGGTTGACTAAGGAGCTGTGATGGGGACAGTTTCTCCCCAGGCAGTGCTGATGTTGACAGGGGCAGCTCCTGCTCATCTGGTGCTCTGCATAAGAGCTGACACAGCCCTGGATAAATGCTGGATGTACTTCAGTTATGTGAGGGAGGAGACCTGGTCCAAGCACCCGCCACCCTGTGCAGGATCTGACAGTCTCTTGTCTTTGTGATTTGGATCCTTCTTGTACACTGATTTTGTATTCTAGGAAGTATGATAGAAAAAAATGGTGAATGTTTAAATTTTTTACACTTATTACAGTAAAAGTCACATTCCCTTTGAGCACTGAGCATTGTTTTGTTGAGCATTGTTTTCCCCAAAATCTTCCCCCTAACTTTGAACACACTCATCCCATCATCCTTGTCACTTTCTGCAGCAGCTCTGGAGTCCTCTTTCCTCAGGGTCTTTAGCTACACTCTTCTGGCTGTCTCAATGTCCTGAGGTATTAAAAATATTTCTCTTTCCTGGTCATTTTTTTTAAAAAAAATTTCACTTAAAAGAGAATAAAAGCTAATACAGAATTTCAGAGAACAAGATGATAGGAATTCAATGACTTTGGAGAAGAGCCAGGAGGAGAGCAGAGGCAGATCCAGTGACTAAGGTAAATGAGGACACAGCATCATGTTTTTATGAGCTGTCTTTCCATTGAATGGGGCTCAGCAGCAGCATTCATTGGGTTTTGTTCCCACCCCATACAGACCCTCAGGAAAGAGGACTCCAGAGCTGCTGCAGAAAGTGACAAGGACGATGACACAAGTATGTTGTAAGCAAGGGGGAGGATTTTGAAGGGAATGCATGGCAAAACTTTAACCATTTACCACACAACTTAATCACCTCTTCCCATAACATCTTTCAAGAACTTTCTGCCATAGTGGGTTTCTAGCCTTTACATTTTTGGGCAACACATGAAGACCCCTGAGACATTGGGAGGACCCGGTGCTCCCTGCAGAGCAGGATTTCATTGTTGTATCTTCTGGTATAGCTTCTAAATCCAGGTACTATATTGTCCCTGCTTAGCTTTGAGCAAAATTCTATGAGAACTAGAAAAGTACAGCTGAAATATCACTCAGGCCAAACATATAACCACATCAGCCTAAGTTAGGGGGGCCCACACATGGAAAATTGGCCCATACCAATGACAATTCCTCCCTCTGTCTTCTAAGAGCTATGGAACATTGACATGACATTACAAAATCACATCTCCTGGCCCCATTCTCACATTTTGGGCAGAATGGTGATTCTGTGGTATTAATCCATGCAGTATCACATACCTACTACCTTTACTCTACCATCAATCGTGTCTACACCACAGACTGGCCTGAATCACAGAGGACACTGGGACAGGGTGGAGAGGACCAAGTGATATCATACGGGAAATTCCTCTTGGTTATTTATAAAGACCTGTGAGATGCCACTATACAATGCAGTTCCTCTCCCCATTTTCCTGGTGTATTTTGGAAGCAGGAAGAGATGACAGATACAAGACAATTAATGCACATTTCAGCTTATGCATTTGTCACTATTGTGGCGGTGCCACAGGCAGAATCACAGTGATGCTAGCGCGATCCAGAGAGAAAAGTATTCACATCTGACTGTAAGTTCTCTTACAGAATGAAGCCATTTTTGCTCTGTATTTGCTGTAGTGTTAATATGTCCTAGGCCCTTGGTAGGCATTAATTAGTAGTTCTTGATTCAATCAACAAAGAATGGAAGAAGAAAACCTAGAGGTCAGAGTCACTGAAGAAGCAGTTAGAAAAGAAAACAGAGGACCAAGAAAAAGAAGAGGAACACACATGCTCCTCTTCTCTGTTTCCTTGTTTTGTTTTTGCCTAACTCACTGATCTGGCTCTCTGCCAGAACAATGTACTTAGTATTGCACTATTATCATTCCCCTTGAACTTGGTGGCTATTTTCCTACATGGTGAATGCTGCTGTTTTCAAAAGTTCACCCGTATTCTGGTGAATTCACTCTTACAGTTTTCTCCCCTTGCAAGGGGTTATAGGCTCTGGCTTAGAGAAATCTAAGTGTAACACAAAACGTACTGTACCTCCTACTCAGGCATCTTCAACACCAAGACCTTGGTTGTCTTTTGCTTTGGATAAGTTTTCTAAGAAGACTTCTCCATGCTCTTGTGAAACAAGAGTACAGGGAGCCCTTAAACCTATGTGAATCTGAACAAGGTCATGTAGTTGTGAAACTGGAGGGGATTTCTTGGACCTGAAATTGAGGTGTATGCAGATTCTGTGTAATGGGTAGGTGTGTATAGGACTAAGTGGCAGGGAGAAGTGGAAAAGGCACTGTCCATTCAAGTTCTACTGTAGTTTAAGATTTACACCACTGGATTAATCCAGACTGGCTAGCCAAGTCTTTATCTTCAGGAAACAATAACTCTAATTTCTTCTCAGTATTAAGATTTTTTTACATTCTTCTTAAGCTTGGAGGGCAATCTCTTTTCCTTCATTCTCACAGTCTATCTTTTAGGAGAAGGATGTAGTTTCTCCATACTTTTTTAATGCTCTTCTTGGGATTTAGTTCTGCCGTTCCTAAGACCCCACAGCACATCTAGATTTATCCTCTTGTAAGCAGAGAGCAAGATGGTCTTTTATAGCATTCTGGGTGAATAAATGATCGTGCAAATAAAATGTCACTGTATGTCTATTTTTGGATCTAACTGTGAAGAATAGGATCTGGGGTATAAAAGGAAAGGTATTTATAGTATTTCCTGGCCATGTACTTACTTGCCCAACTACCTCAGCGGAAGCTTGTTTATTGTGTTCATGCTAATTCCAGCTACCCTATAGAATAACATTGTACTCCATACACAAGTGGTCTGAGAACTGCATTATATGAAATATTAATACCAACAGCATGGTGGATATAAAAAGCTCTGACCCCTCTGATGTGGATCAAGGCTAAATCTGGCCATATTTTCCATAAGTGTAAATATGAGAACTATGTTCACTGCCCCCACAGAAAGAACTGATCTGCCTTAAACCCTAAGACTATGTAAGAGAGTTCGTGGACTGCCTACTTAAGAAGGAAGCATAGTACACTTCTCACTACAGCAGGGCTCTTTATTAACTTCTAGGTATGCACCCTGCTCTAGGAGATTTGGGATTGACTAATCAAATTGCTGGTATGTCTCTATGACTGCTATGCTCTGAAAAGTACAGGCTTATGTAGGATACTTACAGTGCAAAATTCAGTTGGAAGTTCCGCATGGATGGCTGGGAATCTCCGCTCTGAAGTTTGGCGTGTGTCCTGTATGGCCTCTGCTTATGATTAGCAAACTGGCTCTGCACCTCTTACTTGTGTCTAGGGTTATTGTGAGATTGGTGAGAAGACGAGGAAATGCTTTATGTGGCTCCTGTTTGATTGTAAAGTATTCTGGCAAAAGTGACCCATCCATGTAGGATTATAAAATATCTTTTTCCAAAATTAAGCATATAAGTGAGGTCAAACCCAAGAAAGAAGGCATTTGTGCTATTTTGTGAGAGATACTGTATAAGTATTTTGGTTCAGTCATTCAAGAGGCCTCCAACTATTTCCAGAAAGAAGAATGCAAAGAGAAAAAGAAATCAAAAACCTACCTGATATATCTCACTTAGGAAAAGATTTCCTAATATTGTTGAGGGTCTGAAAATGAAAGACTATAGCAACATGGTATTCCAGGGTGATAATGGTGGGCCCCCATTAATCTGGAGCAGGAGGGGCAGGGTCCACTTTTCCTGCACCCCATTTCACCGCTGATGCTCGTGAATCACACACCGCCGTTTCCTCTCCACCCTTTCCCTGCTATTGGTAAAGTCCGACAATTTTAGCTGTGCGGGGATGATAGAAAACAAAAGATCTCAGTAAATCAGAGAGGAATTTATGGTTGATTGTTCTGATAATAATTGATCACAATTTTGCCTCTCATTTTATGTGGTACCTTCTATCTTCAGCTAAATTTGGGCACTGGAGATTCACAGGGAATTTGCACCAAGGGTCCTGTTCCTATGTGAATGTATGCGTGGGTGAGCGTGGTGGCCATGAGCTGAGATTCCTACGGGCCGCTTGGCAGAGACTAAGTGCCTCATAAACACTAAATGGATATTTGGAGATAGAGTCTGCACCCTTTGTGTTGAGTGTTTTCATGGCAAGCATGGCCTTAGGATGAAATCAGCTAAACTGACATGAAACAGGGACCACCATGAGTGTGTGCCTCAGAGTAAGAGACATTCATCTCCTCCCTCACTCTCTCCCTTCCTCACTCTTCTCTTCCATACTTTCTCTCTTCCCTTCCATCCTACCCTCCACCCCAGAGTTATCTGCCTGTAAACTTATCCCTCTCCCCAACTGTCCTTTCTGCTGAGTCCCTGGCTGACAGGCTGTCCAGGACATGGACATTATACTTCTGTTTCTCAAACACAACCAAAGTAGCACCCAAATTCCCGCCAGCCTGTCAGGGGGCTGCTGCTCCTTAATGACATCCAGGCCACACAGGGAGGAGCAGCAGGTTCCAAACCCGCCCACCTGCACCCAGCAGGAAGCTGGAGAACTTTTATGCCGTGAAAGGAGGTTAATCATTTGCCTCTTTGTACATGGGGACACAGGGAGAAACAGAAAATATTTCCTTGGTTGTGTTTGATGAAATGGCTCCTCCTAAGCACACAATGCTTACATTCCCTATGCGGGGATTTGCACGATTGCTTGGTTTTCCAGTAGCTCTTGAGGATGTGAGATTTTCCACAAGGACATAACATTTTTCAGTAGCTGTCAGGGAAGCAATCATCTGTCCTCCCTAGGAGGCAGAGGCGTAATCTGTAGTCCAGTATGTCTCCTTTTCATGTGTGCTCCAAGCAAAGGCCACACTTATTAAAGGAAATAAAATGGATTCAGATGCTTTCATAAAGACCAAAGAAGTCCTTCCATATTTTGCATTTTTTCTTTGCTAATTAGGCACAGCCCCAATTCATTATATATGAACACACTTATAGATTTTCGATTTATGTCTGCTTTTTGTTTCAGCAAATCATCTATGAATAAAATCTACAGCGCAGAAACTTGCTAGACCAGAAACCCATTAATGCTAATGGTGGAGTAAGGTCCACAGTCACAATTTTTCCCAGGCTGTATGACAAGGGTGCCATGTGGCTCATGCTCACTGCTACCATCTGCCCTGGATGGTGTCACGTTTGAGTTACCACACATTCGGGCTTGAACAATGGTAAAGTTGCTAGGTAAAATTTTCTACAAGCTAACACAAGAGTATGTAAGGGGAAGTCTTGATACTGGGCACTGGACCCTGATTCTTTTTATTTTTGTTTAAAGATACAGAGTTTTGCTAAGCCCCTAAATTGCCCAGGCTGGGCTTGAATTTATGTTCCTCCTACCTCAGCCTTCCCGAGGGTTGTCTTCACAGGCCTGTACGATCATGCTTGGCTTGAATTGTTTCTTTTGCATTTGATTTCTTTCTCTCTTTTGGCTGGTAAACTAAAGCTTACTATTACATACTTGGGCTAGATTTCCCTTGAAAGAGAGAAGGTAGCCATTTCTGTCCAGGCTTTAGGCTGTTATTTCTTGCTGTCTTTTGAATGCCAGAAACAGATACAGCTGAATGGTAAGTAGTTTCTTCTTTTATCACTACCAACAGCATCACTATCACTCTCATCACAATTGTCATTTAAAATTAAATTTCCACAGCCAGGTATGGTGTAAAGTGGTTGACTGAAAAATATGGCAAATGTTTAAATTAAAAAAAAAAATTATAGTAACAGCTCAGTACATCTGTTAACACCCTCAAAATTCTCCCTTCACCTTCAGACACACTGCTCCCATCGTCCTTGCCACTTTCTGCAGCAGCTCTGGAGTCCTCTTTCCTGAGCATCTCTACCAGATGTGATAAAAAATATGGTGAATGCTGCTGCAGAGCACCATCCAGCAGAAAGACGGGGTCATAAAAACATGACACTGTGTGCTCATCTGCCTAAGTCACTGGATTTGGCCCTATGTGACTTCTGCCTCTTCCCCAATGTCAAAATGATCAGGAAAGGGAGATGTTTTGAAACCATTTAGTAAATCAAGGCACCCAGTGCAGCACAACTAAAGACCCTCAGGAAAGAGTGTTCGAAGGACAGGGGAGGATTTGAATATCCCAGAGCTCACCGGTACCTGGAGAGGCCCTGCTAACTTACCTCATAGTCTTGGGTTTGCTCCCTTGTAGGCCTACCTCTTCGCCTTCTTCCTGGAATGATGATTGCTAATACTCTTTATTTATCTGAAATATTTTTTGGTCTATGTTTGTAATAGTTGATATTTTCAGTCACTTTGGGAAATTTATACATACACACCTTGATTACTTTCCATCTCCTTTACCCCTGGATACCCTTTCCTCTTCCCCTAACCTACTTCCCCATCTCCAGCAAACTCTGTTTTTATTTTACTCTTTAATTTACTTATACTCTGGGTTTCTCATATAAGAGGAACCATGTGATATTTAACTGTGTGTGTCTGTTATTGCACTTGACTTTATGATCTCAAAAGGTACCCTGCCATTGCTGTGAATTTATTCATGCTTATGTCAGAAAAAAATGCCATTGTATCTCTACCACATTTGCTTTGCCAACAAACTTCTTTACACACCAACTTCATCCGAGTAGCTACTTACAGAGCTCCAGCCTGGGAAACCCGAAATTCTCTTTCTCCATCATCTCTGATGTCTTACTTTATGAGGGAACAAAGAGGAACTGTTATTTCTCAATAGTGAAGTGTTGTCTCCTATATGAGGTGCCTCCACCTGCCCCCACTCCCTGGAGAATTTCTTAATCCTTTGTTAGTTTCCACCCAATCTGCTGGTGTATTTGAGTGTGTGTGTGTGTGTGTGTGTGTGTGTGTGTGTGTGTGTGTATGTTTGTGTGTCCTAGATGTCCAGGTAGAAGAGAAAGTCCCATCTCAGTCTACATACTTTGGCCACCTGCTGCCAACATGATCCTCATAGTAGTCCCATAGCATAGATCAAGGGTCCTCAATCCAAGGCCACAGACCAATCCTGGTCAGTACCCTATTAGGGACAGGACTGCAAGAGTGAGGGACTTTCCAGTCGCCCCCATCACTACCTGGGATTTGCCTCCTGTTAGATCAGCATTAGATTCTCACAGGAGCACGGACCCTACTGAGAACTGTGCATGTGAGGGATCTAAGCTGTAAACTGTTATGAGAACCTAATGTGAAAATAACAGAGTAAAGTACACAGCATAATCTTAGTAGGAATAGAGTGCATAATAAATCATCCCTAAACCACTCCGCTTCCCAGAGGCCTTGAAAAAATCATCTTCCGTAAAATTGGCCCCTGGTGCCAGGAAGGGGTCCCTGACAGATGAATCTGACGTCTACACTCCTTCTACACCTTCCCTAATGTCTACATTACAAAGCAAGGTGGTCACATCTGGCTGTGCCTTCAAGGGAATCTTCAATGGCAGTCACATCTGGCTGTACCTTCAAGGGAATTTGAGAGAGAGAGACAGAGATTTTTTCTTTGATTCTTTTTTTTTATTTTAAAGAGTAAAAGAAGGATAACATAATAACGGGGGTGCTTATCAAATTACAGACAAAGTAGTAGGAAATTATCAATGGTATTTCTTTGATTCTTTAGAGTGTGACAGGTCTTTCTCTTAGTCCATAACTGAAATGCTGCAAGATCTCTTTTTTTTTTTTTTGTCTTTTTTGAGACAGGATCTCACTATGCAGCTCAGGATGGCCTTGAGCTCACTTTGTAGCCCAGGCTGGTCTCAAACTCACAACGATCCTCCTGCTTCAGCCTCCCTAGTGCTGGGATTACAGGCGTGCACCACCACGCCCAGCATGCAAGATCTCTTTTCTTCTTAATTCTTCTATAGTTCAGTGTCACTGTTTTGAATCTCTCTTCATTCAGTCTGGAAGGGACTTGTCCTCAGACATCTTGGACTGTCTTTACCCTGAAGTCTGAAGGTGCATGTGGAAGACTTCGGGTCCAGGGGTACGGCTGGAGCTGGTGGCCTGTTCAGGACCAGCACCAAGGAGACCGCCCCTGTCCATCTCTGTCACGGCCACCCTGCAGATACCCACCCAGGTGGCCTCCCCTTGGCTGTCTCCCTGAGGAGAGGCTGCCTCAGACCAGGTGTCAGGTGGTGTGGTCTTCCTCCCTGCCTCATGACAGGGCTTAGCCATCTTGTCAAGGCTCCTCAAAGCTCATCTCCTTTGATCTTTTATGGAGTTATTATCTTATCTTGGTTTTGCTGCTTCCTTGGGGTTCCTACTAAGAATCAAGGGGTAGACTCCTACCTTTTACCCTCTGTAACCTTACATCTACCTCTCTTCTTTGTGACAGCTTGGAAGAGCTTCACAACAATGGAGAAGGATGTCAGGAGAAAGGAGAAGCCTAGAGCTTTGACTCAAATCTCCTGTACTGTACTAAGCTATTAGAATCTAGGAACTAAGCCTGGGGGACAGTGATGGTTGCTTCCCTTTCCACACCCTCATATTTCCCCTCCAAGGCCAGGACACAGGGCATCCGTCTGCACAATTACAGACATGAGAAGCAGGATCAGTGGAGGAGGATCAAACAGGCTGGCCAGAGAGAAATAAATCCCAGTGAATATTTGGAATACCTTACAGCACTGCACAGCCATAAGTCCCTGGGGCTCACATAGGGAAACACCTCTGTTTACGGTGCTCCATGGATGTGTAGGAGGTAGCAGTTTTTCCCTATCCTTAAGAGATACATCTTGCCTGGTGTGGTGGCACACGCCTGTAATCCCAATACTTGGGAGGCTGAGGCAGGAGGATCGTTGTGAGTTCGAGGTCAGCCTAGGCTACAAAGTGAGTTCAAGACTAGCCTGAAATGCATAATGATAGCCAGTCTCAAAAAGACAAAAAACAAAACAAAACAAAAAAAGACTGAGAGACAGACACATCTCATATCTCTCCTTTTCCTTGCCTTTTCTACTTACATCTCTGGGCCCAGGACAATGTTTGCTTTACCACAAGTGCACAGAAATGCTTGATAAACTAATAATTTTCAGATTCTTAAAAAATGACAAATGTTAGTCCCATAAAAGACCCAACTGAAAAAGGGGAACTGAAATGAACAGACCCTTCTTAAAGAGGGTACAAATAGCCAGTAAATATCTAAAGAAATGCTTAACATAGTTGGCCATTAGAGAAATGTAAATTAAAACAACACTGAGATTCCCTCTTACCTCAGAAAGAATGGCCATCAACAAGAAATCAAATAATAAATACCGGTAAGACTGTGGGGGAAAATGAATACTTCTACATTGTTGGTGGGAGTGTAAACTAGCGCAACCAATGTGGAAATCAGTGTTAAGATTTCTCATAAAATTAAAACTAGACATTCCTTTTGACCCAGCTATTCCCCTTCTAGGTGTCTTCCTGAAAGAGTTGAAGATGTCACATTACAGGATCCATGCACACCCATGTATATAGCAGCACAGCTCAGAACAGCTAAATCTTGGAAGCAGCCTGTATGTCCATCAGCCGATGAAAGGATAAAGAAAATGTGATATTTACACACAGTGGAGTACTACTCTGCCATAAAGAAGAATGAAATTGAGTCATTTGTAGGAAAATTGGTGCACCTTGAGACCATATTCTTAAGTGAAATAAATCAGATGCACAGGCTTAAATATTGCATGGTTTCTCTTATAGAAAAAACCCAAAATACGAATAAACAGCAAAATAAAAAAGTACATGATAGGAAGAAGAGACATAGATCTTTTGCAAAAGGGAAGATAGAGATGGGGGAGTGCCGAAGGAGAGGAAGGGTGTGTGAAAAAAAATAAGAGCTTTATGTCCATGAACCAATTCGTCACAACAGATTGATGATTATGTAATGCAAACATAGACATAAAAATTTTAAAAATTGAATAAACCAAAAAGTCTATATTTTGCTGCTAAAACAAACAAACAAACAGCAACAGAAAACCCCAGCACCAACAAAATGTTGTCTTCGCATGGCGTCCTGCACACGTCTCTGTCTGGGTGGTAACAGAAGTGTGGACTTTGGCGGCTCTAGTGGCCAGAACTGCAGCGCCCTGCAAACGCTGGCCCGGGGGGCTGGGCATCAATCAACCTGCTAGGGCTGGAGCGGGTCCCATACGTGCATGGTACACTGTTGAAGATTTGCTGATTAAGTCACCCAAGCCGAAAACAGTTACAGTAATTCCAGCCTCCAATTGGATCCTGATGTCAAGGCATCGCGAATGATTATTCGTGGGCGCTGAGCTCGTGGAAGCCGGTAAGAAAACAGCGCAGGAGAGCAGTTTGCTCTCTGCACCCGTTTATTGCTCCAACCTCGCGTTCATTCAGATTTGTGTCTAGCAAATCGCACATCAAAATGCCATTAAATAGTGCTGTTGAATAGGCTTTCACAATTGACTATAATGTGACCTAACAGATCTCGTTAATACTTTGGTGGAAATTTATAGTCTCTAAAGAGCGTCCTCGGAGTCCTTTTGTGTTTTTCTTTGATTCCAGGAGAGCTGGTTGCAGTGGAGGGATGGGAAATATGAATTCTAAATGTGGAACCCATGGAAATTCCAGCCCAATACAGTAGCTATATGACCCTGAAAGATGACTGTGAAGGGGAAGGGGATCTCCGAGGGGCCCCCACACTCCAGGCAAAGTCAGTTAGGGCCTGGGGCTCAGGGCTCACTTTGACACCTGTGGTCGGGAGCCCTGGACAACCCAGTGAAATATTTCTGGATTTCCCAACAGTTCTTTCTGTGCAATACTCACTACACTACAAGTACACATAAATATGTGTAAAATAAATGAACTAATAAACAAATCATGTTTAGAATCCACAAGTTTAAAGAGAGAGGATTTTCTCTGGTTTCTATGGCTTTGTAAACAACAAATGCCGTTTTATGGTCTTTTATTTCCTTTTTTGTGTGTGGTAATGGGATTGAACCCAGGGTCTTCACACTGAGCTACATTCCCAGCCTGTTTTTCACTTTCAGACAGGGTCTTGTTAAGTTGCTAAATTGCCTAGGCTGGACTCTAACTTGTGATTCTCCTGCCTCAGCCTCCCAGAATTCTGGGAATATTGGTGTGGACTACCATACCCAGCTTGGTCTTTTTCTTAATGATTTACTCAATGACTTCTTACATAGGGATGAAAGAAAGTAATCTGAGACAGCTTTGAAAGACATCTGGCTGTAGTTGAGCTTAGCGGCACACACCTGTAATCATAGCATTGGGGAGGCTGAGGCAGGAAGATCCTTCCCAGTTCAAGGCCAGTCTGGGCTACACAGCGAGTCCAAGGCTAACCCAAACTACATAGTGAGACCATGTCTCAAAACGTAATGTCAAATAAAGAAATAAAGGAGAGAGAGGGGAGAGAGAGAAAGAGAGAGAGGATTAAGAGAGAAATCAGGACATCCAGTTCTAAGGATTCGGTGGGAAATGTTAGAGAATAAATTTGCAATCAGAGCTGACTTCATTTCTGGAACTGTTTTCTATTAACATTATTGCCTTGGGCCGGTTTCTTCCTTTCTGGACCATGCTGTCTCTCCACAAGAGGACGAGTTCTCCTCACATGAAGTATCGTCCTAGGATGAGCCATAGCATGCAAGTCAGTTATCACCTTTGCCCCATGGTGGATGCTCTGTCAATGGTGGATGACTTCATTAATAGCTGTGAAGCTGTCAAAGTAAATTAACAAAGCCAGGAGAGGCGCTGAGGAAGCCATATTTTATAGAATTGTAGGGCTGTCCAGAGGAAGAGGCACCTCGGGCAAGGGCACCTGTGACGGCCAGCCTGCCCGAATCTCCCATGGTGTGAGTTTGGGAATCATTGAAGGCAGATGGGATCTATTCTTGACATCCTGTTTCTTGGCATATTAACTCCACACTGTCCTTTTTAAAGTGAATATATTTTTAAGAGTAGTTTTAAGTTTATCAGAAAGTTGGGCAGGTGGTACAGAGCTCCACATCTCTCTTCTCAGGACTCTTTAGCACAGCGTGAGGAACCAACACTGATGTATCGTCAACTTGAGCCCATAGTCTGTGGCAGGGCTTCTTCTCGGTGTGGTATGTTCCATGGGCTTTGAAAAATGCTGGATGTCACATATCTGTGGTTACAATGCACAGCATAGTGCCACTGCCCTAAAAGTCCCCTGCACGGCACCTTGTCACCATTCTAAGCATTGACACACATTAATTTAAGGCTTCCATCCATACAAATGCTTGTGGCAGCTTTATCCACAGTTGCTCCAAACTAGAAACAGCAAGGTTGTCCTCCAATAGGTGAATTAACATTCAAACGATAACCTTACTGTGGAATATTGCTCAGTGATAAAAAGAAACAAACTCTCAAGCCACAAAAAAGGAGGAAATATATTCCTTATTAAATTAATGCTGTATTGAAATCATTTTTCAGTGAAAGAAGCCAGTCTGAAAAGGCTACATATCATATAAATCCTACCACAGGACAATCTGCAAAAGTAAAAATTACAGCCAACAAAAAGAGACACAAAGGAGGACTGCAGGTTTGAGCCCAGCCTTGGCAACTCAACAATTTAGGGAGACCCTGTCTTAAAAAAAAAAATGAAAAAGTGCTGGAGACGTAGCTCAGTATGAAGGCATAAGGTCCAATCCCTAGGACTGAAAAAGTCAAGCAGTCAGTTGCCAAGAAGTGGTAAGGGACATGCAGAGGAGAGGGTAGGATACCCAGAGCATAGCTGAGTGCTAGGGCAATGAAATGATGAGACCACGATAGAGGAAATAACCCACTGCCAAAATCCACACAATGCACCATCCCAAGAGTGGTCACAAGGGTCAATTTCAGTTTTTCATCCAAACCGAATCCCATAGGAATGCATGGTGTCCACGAAGTTTTGATAGGTGGGGTGGCGATGGAAGCAGGACCGCTCCCTACATTCTGTGCAATTTTTCCATAAACCTAAAAGTGTTCAGAAAAACATAGTCTATGTAAAGTATATATAAAGCTACTTTAAAGGTGTTGTTACAGGAGATTGCAGAAATATGTTTTATATGGGGTTTTGTGCTGAATGGTATATAGCATATTCTACAATTTGTGTGTATTTGCGTGCAGGTTTTTTTTTTTTTTCCTTTTGCAGTGCTGGGAATCAAGGCCCTCATTCACAACTAGGCAGCAGAATATGCATTTCTTTGTGATATACATGTGCTTCTGTGTATGGCAAATACCCATGTAAGGATGGACAGAAAACTATAACTTTTCACACAACAGGGATAAAACCCAGTTTACTGTTATTGTATGCTATTTTGTATCATTTTGAATTTTGTTTTGTTTTTTGTTTTTTTCTTGTACCGGGAATCGAACTCACGACCTTGCGCTTGCCAGGCAGGCGCTGTGTTGCTGAGCTAAATCCCCAGCCCCTGTATCTTTTTGAATTTTGTAACATGTGAACTTATTACCTATTCAAAACCATAAAATAAATAGATGTAATTAGCCAAGAACATACAAGACACACATAAAGAGAAAATGGCAATGAAGTGATATGAACTAATAAAATATAATGGCAATAAAATGGAGGAACTAAACAATCAGATCTGCTAGACAATTTAGAAAGCTAGAGTAATAAAAATAGAAGCATAAGATCACTTAAGAAATTATATAAGAACATGGTTCTGAAATGTGATGATGATTTAAATCAAAGAAAAATGGAAAAATAGAAAAAACATGTTTTGATGTATATACAGTGCACACACACTGTATATTACATATATATATAAATAATACCAGAAGAGCTTATGTGTAGTGTGTGTATACATATTTATTTATAGCACATATGCTGTTAAGTATGAAATAAATCAGAAGAATTACAGTAAAATATATAAAGGAAGGAATTTTATAAAGAGGCTGTTGTACATATATTTAAGAAATATTGCCTCAAAAACTTCAGATGCAGAGTTCAAGTATAATTCATATATTTCCAAGAAGTATTTTGTATTTTTAGGAGACAGTTGAGACAGAGTCTCTCTATGTAATTCATACTGGCCTTGAACTGTCTGTGTAATGCAGGCTGGCCTCAGACTTGCAGCAATCCCCCTGCTTCAGCCTCCTGAGTGCTGGAATTACAGGTGTGGGACATTATGCCCAGTTTAGAGTTGTGCATTTTTCTATTATTTATATTTTTAGAGTCGTGCATTTTTAAGACCTAAAAATTATCTTTCTTTATATATGTATTTTAATTTTTAAAATTATATTTTAACATGTGAGTGTTAACATTTCAAATCATGGAGGACTTTTGAAAAGCATGTGATTTCATTGAAGCCATATCTCGGATGATTAAATTCAAGCCTTGTGTGGAATCAGAAAATAAAAAAGATAAGTAAATAAGAAATCACAATGGTAGGTTTTCCAAACAGATTTTTGAGATAGGGTCTCTCTGAGTCACTAAATTGCCCAGGCTGCGTTCTAATTTGCAATCTTCCTGCCTCAGCCTCTCAGAGTGCTGTCATTACAGACTTGTGCTACCATCTCTGGTTGGAGGGACATAACCAAGCATGAAGTGACCTGAGGTTTTGGCTACAGAAGTGGGAAAAGAATAAATTAGCGTGGATTTATGTGATTCTTTTAATCTTGGGAAAGATTTAGCAAGACCTGATTGGCATAAATTTTGTCACAATAAGAAATTGAAACCTTATCAGCCCATAATATAATTAATGCCAAGGATTAAAGCATGCTTTAAAGAGTAGAGTTATGTTCAAAGAAAAAAATGCATGTGCATAAAAAGTGCCAGCTTTGATTTTGTGACAAACAAACTCTGTGTTTTGTTGGTGACCTGTAACAGAATTAAGAGAAATGATCTGTGTGAGGAGCTGGGGCCACTCAGGGTGGCCGGGAGCGGAAGAGGAATTTTAGCACTTTCGGGTGTGATCACAGATACAGTGAATGCTGCTGAGCACCATCCAATAGAAAAGCAGCCTTGTAAAAACATGACATTGGGTCTTCATCCACCTTAGTCACCAGATCCGGCACTGTGTGCCTTCTGGCTCTTCCCCAAAGTCAAAATGACCATGAAAGGGAGTTGTTTTGAATCCATCCAGGACGTTGAGGCAGCTAGGACAGCACAGCTAAAGACCCTCAGGAAAGAGGACTCCTGAGCTGCTGCAGAAAGTGTCAAGGATGAGGGCATGAGACTGTTTGAGTGTCATGGAAGACTTTGCCCCTGCTCCGAGCTAGGGTGCCTGGGAGAATCTGCCTGTGCAGGGTGTTGAGGGGTAGAGACAGGGCATGATGCAGTCTCAGTGCTCCCCAAATCCTAATAAATGTTACCAAGAAGCAAGGAAGACTTTTTTGGTTTTTGCCCAAGACCTTCGCATTGAGCTACCTTCCCAGTCCTTTTTATTTTGAGAGAGGGTCTCACTGAGTGACTAAATTACCCAGGTTGGGCTTCAACGTTCAGTCCTTCTGCCTCAGCCTCCCAGAGTGCTGAGATTACAGGCATGTTTTCACAAGTCTGGCTATTTTTGTTATTTTTATGGGAAAAACAGCTTCCTGCCCTGCTGTAGATATAGAATAGCTCTATACCCTGGATATTGGCTTTCTACCCAGAGGGAGCTGAATTGTTTCTGTCCCTCACAGCGAGACTTAGGGCCCAGCCTAGGGATAGTAAATACCAAAGGGGAAAGTGAAGATCAAGAGTATCATACTTTAGGTGTAAGTATTCAGGTTCTGAGAGAGCTTTTGTGGCGTCTTTCCAAACAGCAAAATGTGAATCTCAGTGCACTGGT
Source organism: Chinchilla lanigera (assembly GCF_000276665.1). Classification (NCBI taxonomy): domain Eukaryota; kingdom Metazoa; phylum Chordata; class Mammalia; order Rodentia; family Chinchillidae; genus Chinchilla; species Chinchilla lanigera. The sequence continues at coordinate 2,703,717 of NW_004955487.1, forward strand.
TTTAGGACATCTTTTGTGGTCTGCTTCAAATCTGTGTTGCTTCAATATTATTTTTTCCATGTATGTATCCAAGTATGCCACTGAAGGGCCTCTCTGTAGATGCTGCTATAAACAGCAGCTGCTATAAATAGGTAACATTGTCACAGGGACCTTTTGGAGACCTGGCAGGAGGAAGTGGACTGAATGATCCCTTTGGATCAGTGTAGGAGTTGGCAATAACTCTGAGAAGCCATTGTGGGGTCCAGACTAATGGAAGAGTTTCTCTTTTGTTTTGTTTTGATTTGAATTTTGAAACAGAGTCTCCCAATGTAGTTCAGGCTGGCCTTGAGCTCACTATGTGGCCCAACCTGGACTCAGACTCACAATGACCCTCCTGCCTCAGCCTCCTGAGTTCTGGGCCTACAGGTGTGTGCAACCACACCTGGCTCAGTTTTTTCTTTCAATTGTGGCAAGTATTTTAGATCTCTGTGTCTGTTTCTTCCCATGTACATTAACTCCTGACAATTTAAGGTGAGATACCCCCAAAAGAGGTTATTTACATGCAGTTTGGAGCTTGTCTATTTTTGAAACCCAATGTACAAGTAATGAGAAGTAACTCATATTTGGAATTCCTGTTGCAGTGCAGATGTGGCCCCATTGAGGCCTATCTAGGCTCCTAAATTCCCATAGTCACACACCCAACCTCCCACGCGGGGGAAGATACAGGCCAGCAGTGCCTGGACCAGAAATAGCTGGGGCCCACATTCCTTGCCAGGCTTAGGAGCAGCAGTTGCAAGGGGCAGAATCTATGGTGAGTGTTGCCTAAGTGATATTTAGGCAACCATTTTTCTTTCTGTGAAAAGAAATGTATAGTATTTGTCCACTTTTCCCCTCAGCAAAGAAACTTTATTCCATACCAAAAAAGTACGCATCTTAAATGAAGCAATACAAGTTTCCCCAAACCACATCACCCAGACATAATCATTGTTAATAGTTTGTTTTGTAAGATTTCAATCTTTTCCCCATCAATGAAATGTTTAAAAACCAAAGAAAACCATCTACACGGGGCACACTGGGTGAGCTGCTATCAGAATTCCTCATCTAACATATTAAAAGTAATCAGTCTCTCACTCCTCAGCCATGATACTTTTTTGGGGGCCTGGGGGCTGAACCCAGGGACTTTGGACTGAAGTACATTCCCAGACCCTCCCACCACCTTTAGCTTTTTTAAATTTTGAGGCAGGGTATTGTTAAGTTGCTCAGGCTGGGTTTGCACTGGATACACTCTTACCCCAGCCTCCCAAAGTGTTGAGATTACAGAGCAACTTACATTTTTTATGTCTTACTGTTGCCCACATAAAATTGTTTGTGATGGTTTAGTCTGATAGGCTGTTCTGTGACCACCATGCTTGCAGCCAAATGCTTATATGGTATGTGTGATGGTTTCCTTAGTACAAATTTCTAATTGCAGAGTACCAGGTGAAAGGGTGTGTATGATATAAATGTTCTGGCACACATCCTCACAATGCTCACAGCACTGTGTCTAAAAAAGACATGCTGATCATCACAATGTGAGTGTCCAAGTCTCTGTACACAGATTGTCAGATTATTCCACACATTTTCATCTCTTCTTTCTTTTTCTTTTTCTTTCTTTCTCTACCTTCCTTCCTTCCTCCCTTCCTTCCTTCCTTCCTTCTTTCCTTCCTTCCTTCCTCCCTCCCTCTCCCTTTGAGACAAGGTTTCCCTGTGTAGTCAAGGCTGCCCTTGAACTCACTGTGTGACACAGATTGGCCTGAAACTCATGACGATCCTCCTGCCTCAGCTATCCAAGTGCTGAGGCCACAAGTGTGCACCACTAAACCTGGTAATCTTTATCCATTTCATAGATCACTTAGGCTATCCTCTTGTTAACAAATTTAGCTTTAAAAAATATTCCTCTCCACTTTATAGATGGATAAAAGATTCAGTAAACTTAACTATTATCCAAGGGTGCATAGATGCTGAAACCATCAGATTCAGTTTCTAGGACTAGATGTCATGTCTGGCAGGTCCAGTGGAGACAGGAGAAATTCAAACCCAGGATAGTGTGGTCCCTGGCCTAGCTGAAGTCCTTGATGGGAGGCCAAGTCGGGGCCAGACAGGTGCATGGAATGAAGAAGGAGGCTCCTGTGGGTGTGGAGGGGGAGCTGCACAAATGGTACTGAGTTGAAGAAACAGGTGAAGCCAATCTTGAGAGATGAAGAGAAGGCCGCAGGGAGGAGAGGAAGCTGGAGGGCCCCAGGAGGAAGGTGGAGTGGATGGGCCCAGATGACGTCTTCTTGAGGTGTGGTGGTCCCCAAGCTCCAGTGCACTAGGACCCTCAGATGTGACTGCAAGGCAGCACTCCTAGGACCTGCGTAAGTCTTAGTTGCTACACTGCAGAGTGGAGTGGCGAACAAGAAGTGGAGCCCTTTCCTTATGAACCCCAGTGCTGAGCCCTCCAGCCTACTATAGGGAGCTCTGGACACGGGGCTCTATGGCCTTCCCAGAGTTCAGGTTGCCCTTCCTCGGGCTGCTCAGATGCTGCCAGTTCTCCCTTTGGTTTCAATGTGTATAAAAGGGAGATGTGGGTTAAAGGATATAAGGCTTGCAGAATTTCAAGCATGTAGAAAACACAAGAAAAAAGATCTGGCACTGGAGCTTGGGCCCCTTCAGTCTCCAAGTGGCCCTGGGAACTGTGGGCAAAGAAACACAAAAGCTCTGGGTGGCAGATCCAGAAGCAGGTGGAACCAAAGAGCCAAACTGAACACGGATTTCCAGCTGGGGAAGGAAGCTATTCTGCGGGACCTGGCACAGCACGGTGCCCTTCCACTGGCTGTGATTTCATGTTCCTCCACTGATGTAAAAGAAATAGCATCCTTTTCTGTCTAAAGTATGATGTCCTGTTATGAGCCATGCTCTGGTCTACTTTGAAAGAGATGATCCTTTCCCATCTTAGATATTTATTTCCTCTTTCTCCAAGGGAAACTTTTAGAGAGCTAGAAAAAGAAGTTTAAAGTCTTTGGGGAGACATTTTAACCACTTGCTAAAAAATGTGCTAAAATATTTAGTACATGTCTTGAATGTGCCATGGCCCTTTAGAGCTATTTCTCCCAAGTGGGAGGATCATAGCTGGATGATTTTATGTCATCGTCATAACTTTTATGTCCATGAACATGGGCCCATATTGGATGAATGGGAGAGGTCCTTTTCCTTCTAGTAAAGAACTTGGAGTGGTCTCATGCTTGACTAGAACCTGGAGTAGGAACAGTCACATCTGGTTCCCTCAGCACCTTACCCATTCCAGCAATGACTGCTGGTCACTGTATATTTGTTGATTGGTTTGCCTGAAGAGCGGAAGCAGCTGCTAGCTTCCATATGCTGTAGCTTGTCCACCACCCATCATCTACTGGGAGGTATTTATTTCTCCATCCCACAAGCTCCATGTCACATATGGACGGAAGAGGCCTCACTGCCTCCATGTCCACCCTAATGGTAGCTTGACTGGTTTGAAGCCATTGGTCTGGCTCAGAAGAAGAGAAGGGAGAGGTTGGGTTTCACAGTGTCCTTATTTCTCAGACCCCTGAAGTGAGAACTCCGAGGAATCCTGAAAGGATCAGAGTGACAGTCTTAGGATGGGTATACTTAGTTCTATTTGTGTTACAGTAGAAAAAGAGAGACAAAGGAAGACACAGACCTTCACAACCTCCTATGATCGCCTTAGCCCTGGGAGTGGAGAGCTGCAGACATGAGGGACATGGTGGCCTTGATGCTGGCAGCCTTGACGGTGGGAGATACTGGCAGGCACAGTCTTTAAAGAACCGAAAGAGCAGGCTTGTGGGGCCACCAGGGATCATATGGTGCCAAGACCCCTGGCACTAGGGAGCAAGAACAGGAATTCCATGAGCACACAGGAGGCAAATGGATGTGAACGTGGGTGTGTGCAGGGGCACACTTTAGGTTGGGAGCAATAAGGACTCATTTATGAAAGGATGGTTATCTTTTGAGCCTACTACTCTTTTAATTAAAAACATTATTAGTCCATGTTTGCAGTACACGGTGATTACATTCATCCTCATTCTGGGGAACTGATACATGTACGTGACATATCTTAATTCTTTTACTTCCCCATCCCCTGCCTTCTCTGCCCACTTGTTCCATCTCTTGGTCCACTTCCTACTTGCAAAAATTCTATCTCCTTGTTTCCCATTATTTGTATTTTATTTTGTTCTTTAATTTATCTATAGTTTGGGTTTCTCATATAAAAGAAGGTGTGCAATGTTTAAGCTTGTGTATTTGATTTATTTCATTTAACATTATGGTCTCAGTGTAAATCCATTTTCTTATAAATGCCTCAAATTTTATTTTTCTTTATGTTAGCCCTAGTGTCGCTAAATTTTCACCACATGGTTTTATATCTAATGCACGGGAAGAACTCTGGTCATATTAGCCAGTGATGTTTGTATACATAGATGGATGTAGTCAGCAGGTGATCAAAATACTGACAGGTAAAGCATTCGATGTGTTACCAGCTAACTCACACTTCAGAATCCCAGGAGTGTTATTGTGTGGAGTGAAGACAATTTTTAAAAAATGAATTGATTAAAAATAATAATCATAGATAATACTCAAATGTGGCTTTTGGGGGGACTAGATTATATTCTTATTCCAGTTTTTCTTCCATTAGTTTAGAATTTAAATACTTTGGAGCTGTTCATTTGGTGGTTTCTCTGAAAACCGCAAAATGCATATGTAACTTTTCAATATCCTAGTTTCAATAAAGTAATAGACATCAGCCGTATACTTATCCCAGCTATCCATATATATATTTCCCCTTTCTTCTTTCTTTCTTTTTCTCCTTTCCCTCATCCCAGTTGTTCCTTCTCTTTGAGCAATTTCTTTCCCTTTCACAATATCTATTGTATCCTCTGGGTTTTATTTACTCTTTCAGGATCTTACAACAATATGCAATATAACAACCATTGGTGAATTCCTATCATCTTGTGTAGTGAAGCTCTGTATTGTTTTTAATGTTTTTTTAAATTATTTTTTATTCTCTTTAATGGTTTGATCAGTCTTGCATTGTTACATCTGCTAATCTGAGCAACTTTGTTGAAGATAACAACAACCACTGTTAATTCCTATCATTTTGTTTTGAAATCATGTGTCATTTTTATTGTTTTTGTGTTGTTTTGTTTTTGTCTATGTTGTTGTTATTTTCTTTTCTTTTCTTTTCTTTTCTTTTCTTTTTTTTGGTTTTGGTTTTTTTCCAGTACCAGGAATTGAACTCACGACCTTGCGCTTGCCAGGCAGGTGCTGTGCTGCTGAGCTAAATCCCCAGTCCCCGTTGTTGTTATTTGTTATTGGTTTTTTAAATTCTCTTTAAAATAAAAAAAATCCAAGTTTCACCTAAAATTTTATCCCCCTCTTGAAGAACATGTCACTCATGGCTCACATTTATAATGGACTTCTCTCCCAGCTGCAGAGATTGTTACTGTTGTTTTTACATGTTTACCATGATTCACCTTTCTTCTGATTTAATTATATTTTTCTGAGAATTTACTGTTGGAAAACTCCATTAGTTTTGTCCAAACACATCTGTGTGTCATCCTTTCCTCTAAAAGTATTTCCTTAGAAAGTCTAGGCTAGTGTTATGTTTTGGCTCACTGGAGACAGCTGCCCATTTGCATGAGACCTTCACTGATCCAGCTGAGAAGTCGGCTGTCAGTCTTAGTCTACTCTCTTGAAGGAAAGCGGCTTCCTCTCCTGCCTTGTGTCTCTGTGTATATATGTGGCTAGCTGTTCTGGTTCTCAAATTTTCTCTTTGGTTTTTCTGGTTCATTACAACTTGTGTAAGCATAAAGGTGGGCCCTGCATTACAGGGGGTAATTTTACAATCTCTCAATATGAGGGTAGGGAAGTGATGTGCTTTCAGTAGGACCCATGTCTAGGATTTTTCTTTAGCTAGCAATGTAGAGTGCTGCTCTCTCTCAGTTCAGCAGTCAAAAGAGGAAGTAATGGCTATTCTACAAGGGAGTCTCTTGCCAGTGAATTTTGGACATTATATTTTGTGTCTTCCTCATCCCGTAGTATATGCAAAATTCCCATCTCACTCTCCTGCATGTGGTCAGAAAAGCCTTAGTCCTCAACTCATGGCCAGTCCTTGTTTCTGTGAGATAACTTTTCCCAGCACTGGACTCATGTGAGTGTTCTGAGATATTGAAGGTAGGGCTGGGTTACACATGAGTTGGCAGATTATGCATAATAAATACATTTTCAACTTCTGATGTTTTCAACTTATGATGGATCTTTTGGGACATGATATTTTCTTTCTTTTTTTAAATTTATTTTTAAAGATAAAGAATGAAAACATATTAACAAACAGACATAAACAAAACAACACCCAAACAATGGAAGCAGTACAGAGTTTCAGACAAGGTGATAGAAAATTAACAATAGATATTGTATTACATATTGTACATATTGTTATCTTCAAATTGGTTACTCAAACAAATATAGGCATTTAAGGTTGATCAAGCAATTAAACATTAACTGTTCCTTTCAATAAAGCATTAGAAATTGGTAGTATGACTCTCTCAATTACCCTGTATGTGTGTGTGTGTATATATATGTATATATAAGTTAAAAACATCATAAATTAAAAACATCAGAAGTTGAAAATGTATTTATTATGCATATATATGTATATATATATATATATATATACACACACATACAGGGTAACTGAGAGAGTCATACTATATATATATATATATATGCACACATACACACATACATATATATATATATACACACACACATAATTTTTGGGACATAATCTAAGGGCATTTTTGATTTTAATTACCCTGTGGTGGATTTTTGGCACTTCCTGTTTTCTTTCCTTTGATATGGGAAATTCTTAGTTGTTATCTTAAAATATGACTTAAAATTATTGCCTCTGCTCTATGTAATTTCTCCTGTCTATTTTGCAATCCAGTTAAGTATATGTAAAGGTTCCTCATGGTCTTTTTGGTGTTATTATGCTCCACACTGATGCTGTACCTCTTTGTTTTTATACTTTTTTTTTTTTACTTTAAAGAGAAATGAAAACAAAAATGTGATAAATTTCATGTAATTTCTTCTGATCAATCTTCTGATTCACTGATCCTACTTTAGCTGTTGCAAAACAACTACTGAATTTATAAATATATTTATTACAACTTTCTGTTTCAGATGCTTTGTTTCCTTTTTCTTATATGCTGGATCTTTTTCTTTTAAACAGATCTCCTTTTTTGAGGTCATTTCAAGCTTATTATAGTTCTGTTCATCATGAGAAAAAGTTTTTGTTTTTTTAAAAAATTGATTATTCTCATATATGGAGTGTTTATTGAGCTGTTTGTTTCTCTGTTATTTCTCTACAAGAGTTCTTTTTTTTTCTCTGGCTTTTATTGTTTTGTGTTGTTGGGATTGCTTATTTTCTTTGGAATATTGTTATGGGAATTCTTCAGGACCAAAAGGAGCTGCATATTTTTTTTTTCTCTCAGATACCATAGACTATTTTATACTAAATTTGTAGCTGCAACTTTGCAGATTATAAATATATGTAATAGCAGCAATCTTCCCATGTTCTACTTAGTACCAAGTGAAAATTTCCTTGCTCTTACATGGAAGTATGGTAGTATAGACTTACTTTTGGTTTATCCTTACTATGAGTTTATGGCTCTTTTGGGTCTTGTTTTATAGAGCACAAGTCTCTATTAGTGTACATGTGTTGGTGGGGACTTCAGAGTTAGCTATTTTCATATTGTACCACAAGGCCTTGAAATTTTAAACTCAAATCACTGCTTTGGTAAATTTTACAAGGGTAAAAGAAAATTCAAAATGCAATTAGCTTGTCTTTCTGGGATTATGACACTGTCTTTTGATAGACTTTGGTTTTGTAATTTCTTACTGTCCTGTACATTCTTAATACTTTTAGGAAAAAAATTATTTTTGTTTGGAATTTCTAGATGTTATATTAGGAGTGTAGATCTTAATGACTGAACATAGTATTCAGCTAGAAAAGTATAGTCACATTTTTAGGTGTACTCCTAATTATCCAGAGGTTCTAGAAGTAATTGATTTAACTCATTAGCCAACCAAGACTTGTACTTATTCCAGAAATTGCTTATGTATTCTTGTTAACCTATATGATATTTTAAAAATTTTGATACATAAATGATAATAAACAAAATATTCTCCACTACAATTGGAAAATTGTTTAGAACATTGCAATCTTCCTGAGTCCATCAAAATGCCAGGGATCATCAAAAGGTGTGACAAATTGAGGTGTTATGTGTAAGTGGCTAAGTCTTGGATGCATGCAAACTGTATTTTAATAGTGTGTCACTGATTCTCCATTGTCTTAGGTGTAGTAGTTTTGTGATGGCATGAGGTGGTGAGTTTTGGTCACAGTCTATCCACCCACATGGAAGAGAGAGGGTATATCTCCCTGTTCTTCAAATGAAGGTATTTTCCTTTGTCCAGGGGTGCTTGGTCAGGTCCCCTGAAGCACTGGGAACAACATTAGATATGAGAAATCACACATATGCTTTGGAGCCCTGGATTTGTATACATATTCAAGTATAGTAGAGAAACTTATAAGATAGAGAATAAAGAGGGAAATAAAATTGAGTTTTTGTGTTTCTATTTTATGGGTCCCAGGAAAGTTAAAATCCATAAGAATGTTGCTGAGGATGTTTTCTAGAGTTCCTTTGACTGGCTTCCTTGGTATTCTACAAAAGCAGCTGTTTGCAAAGATGACACTCAGGCATCCAAAAAGAACTTTTTACTTCCTCATTGCTGAGCCTTTGATTTCACTATGCACTCAGTATTTTTCCTGGAAATTATTATGTCTTATGTAGATGTTATGCTGCTGAACAGGTCTTATTTTATTTTTGAACTGTGAGGCACCAATGCCAATGATTGCATGTTTAGGAAGAGCCTCATGGGTTTTATACTTGTAGGAGAGCACCCTGGGAAGGTCCTAGCAGTCTAGAGGCTGCATGTGTGATCAGTTCGCTGCAGCTGACTTTGTACCAGACAAAGAAAAGGGCACAGACATAGCCTGGCATGGTGCCACACACCTCTAGTCCCAGTGCCCTGGGGGATGAGGCAGGAAGAAAATTCCTTGAGGCTCTTTCCTTTGGGCATCAACCTCCTCCCACTCCCAAATCCAAATGGAGGACAAAACCCAAAGAGCCTGGATCATACTGTTCATGGAGGCCCAGCCCATTTTGGGAGGAAGATGCAGGGGGTGGGTAAAGAATGAAGAATGGTGGGGGACACTCTCTCCCCATAGCATTTGCCCTTCCTGTAAAGATATCCCATTCAGCTGAGCTTTTATTAAAATGGGCATTTTCTGCTTGCCCAAATATCTCCACTCTCAGGGAAATGGCTTTTATTTACAATCCTTCTCCTTTTCTTTAACTTTCCAAGGCTGCTGTCCAAACTCCCGCCCTCATGGCTGCTGACCTAGGCTGGAAGCTTGGGTGTCACATGCGGCAGCTCTGTCTTTTATCTGTAATCTCGGTGCTTTTTCTATGTTGACACCCAAGGTCTCCCTGAAACACTGCATGGTGTTATTTTCCTGCTTAAGACAACTTGACAAATACTCTTTGCTGAGAGAACAAACTACTTAGCTTAGTGGCAGAAACTTCCCATCTCCTGGGCCTAACAGACCTTTTCTGCTTTGCACTCTTAACTCATTCACATCAACACAGTTCAAGAGAAGCCCAACCTTTCCTCTCTCATTGCACCAATCCAGTCCCTTTATCCAGAGTGGGCCATCAGATTTGCCTGAGTGGATTTCTCCATAGCCCAGGCTGATCTCCATGTGTCCATGCCCATAAAACATAGCCTTTTACTTTGAACTTCATTTTTCCAAATGGATTTGGCCCAAATGGACTTGACTTTCTATTCTGAGCTGTGGTGTTAACCTTGTAGTTGCTAATCTAGGAGTCTTGAGAGAAATCTTGGTATGGGAGAGGTAGAGTAAAAGTATGCTACGAGTTTGCCAAGCAGAATATGTGCACCAAGTCCACCCAGTGAGTGTTAGCCTGTCTAGGAGGTGTAAAAGTTACAATGAATAAAATTTCTCATTTATCTTTCCATGAGATGTGTTATAATCCTAGATATTAACAGCTTCCTTATTTGTCGAGCCCAGGAAGCAGATGTTTATAGGCTTTATAGTCACAAAGCTAAGTACTGTGAAGAGGAGAAAGATACTGACTTTGGGATCCATGGATGTGCTACAGCTCACCTTCCACTCTGTTCTGTAGCTGTGAAAGGTAGATCAGAGAATGGGTGCATGATACCTTCTCCACGGGTCCTCCAGGGATCCCTCTCCATCAGACCACATAGATAGTGGAACTCAAGCTACCTAGAACAAGCTAATCTGGAAGGCAACAGGTAAAATGAGCTCTTGATACAGTTTGGGCAGTTATCAAGGAAACAAGGAGATCTCTTTGCTTGAATCAAGTAACTGGCAGAGTTTGTACCATATATGATTTAAAGACTTTCCATTTTATGGACAGAATGAACACTGCAGAAACACATTGTAAAATGACAAATCCAGCAGTCACAATAAAATAGCATGTGTTTTTTGATGTATGTCATAAATACCCAGAGTGGTATTTCTCTGATCACTTAAAAATTTGTTCTATGAATGGAGTAAAAATCTTTGATCTGTGGAGGAGAAATGCTTCCTAAATGTGTGACAGATCCCAGGGACCAAAGCATTTTTGTATTTTTTTTCCAGATAACTATAAACACGCAGACATTCCATTTAAATAAGTAACACACGTCTAGCCATGCTTTTATGTTTACCTCCAAGACAAAGAATGAAACATTTTTAATGTCACTAGAGTTTTCAAGATCCTATCCAATTTCTAAATAAAATATTATATGCTTAGCCTGCATATCTTACCAGAGAAACAGGTATGGAATTAAAGACCCAAAGATAGCAATGAGATGTGAAAGTCCAGTCCCCAACCAGATCCCCAAAGGGATAACTTAAAAAGCATAATAGGAGAAAGTAGAATAGGGTAAGACTTTTAAACAAGAGCAACACATTGCTCTCCCTCTCCATGTTCCTGGTTTCTCCCGTGCTATTTGCCTTGTCCTGTGAGATCGAAATGCCACTTCCCTTCCCCAACACAGTTTGGAAGGAGAGAAACAGACTGCCTCCATTCATAGGGATGAAAATGGGTGTGGGGAGATCTGCAAAACTAACAAGTTTACATCCTTCTCTAGCTTGTGGTGATGTAGATGCTGAACACATTGACTTTGGCCTTTGGTGTGTTGGGACACAGCAAATTGCTGTAGTCTCTTTTTTCCCCCTTCCTCCTCTTCCTCTTCATCTTCCTCCTCCTCCTCCTCCTTCTTCCCCTCCTCCAGGACTTTAGCCATCTGAAAACACGCTCATGGCTCCTTAGGCTCCCAGCCACAGATCAGGGGACCATTATCAGCCTGTTGTTTTCTCCCATCAGCCGTTTGGCCGATCTTGATTCTATCACGCATGTCCCCTCAAGTCCTGTTCTTCTTCCTCCCGGGGGAACTGTACTAAAAATTCCCTTTAGGATTCCCCAGTCCTCTGCAATTCAACCTGCAGCCTGCACTTTTGCCCTTCTAGGTGCCGGGGACGGAGCAGGCAGGAAAACAAAAAAAGCCCCAGTCTGAGGAGTTGTGTCTGGCAGAAGAAGACTGATAGTAAATGAAACAAATAGGACAATGTGGATTTGTGGGGACCATTGATGTAGCAGGAAAGACAGAGCAAAGAACTGGGGATGGTTGAGCTGTTGGAGGGGGTGTCATTTTATTTTTCTTTATTTAAATTTTGTGTGTTCATTGGACCCCAGCGCCTTTGTACTGAGCTACATTCCTAGCCCTTCATGAATTTTATTTTGGGACGGGGTTTTGTGAGGTTACTAAGTTGCCTGGGCTGAGCTAGAATTTGCTCAGATCTTCCTGCACCAGTGTCCCAACTTCTGGGGGTTATAGACATACACCACCATGCCTGGTGAGAAACATATTCCAACAGATTTCATGCAATGTTCTTCACATAGTATATACTTTTTCAAGATATAGGTGCTTTCTTGTTTACTGTGAAGTAACCCTTTTTTAATCTTAAAGGTTCAGACCACAAGTGTAGTCATTAGGTCTACGCTGTCACATACTGCTGGGAGCCACATGCCATTAGAAAAATCTCTGCAAATTTCATATGTTCATTTTCTTGTAAGGGAAGAACACAATATTGTTTTTTTATGTTAAATTATTATTTAAAGTAATCTGCTAAGAGAAAACTAGCAAAGTGCTATGTAAAAGAAGAAAGAAAAAGGATTTTTCATGGGCACTCCTTGCTTTTCAGTAAACATTTTTATTAAAAAGTATTTGTCAGCTGGCACACAGTGGCACATGAGTATAATCCCAGTGCTCTGGGATTATGAGGCAGGAGGATCATAAGTTGCAACCCAGCTTGGGCAACTGAGTGACTTTGAACTATACTTGATCTTAGCCAAAAGGCTGAGAAGTGATGTGACCTCCAACTATACCACACTTCTCCCATGTATGATCTACCTGAATACTGATTCCTCCATGTATTTGACAGCGTTTTCTCTACATTTTTTCCTGGTAGGTGAAGGCAAAGAAATGGTATTCCTATGATGGTAGATAGACTCACATTTTGTTTATGCAGTTTGGTTTTTTCCGTATGTCATTTTGTCTGTTTTGATCAGAGCAACAGGAAAAAATAAGCATTTCTAAAGGATGAATTTTCTCCCATTGTAAGTGGCTTTTTGCCTTTTGCTCTCTGGCAAGAACTCTGAAAACAGACTTGTGGATTTAAAAAATAATTTTAATTAAATTTTTAGGGGTGCTGATGATGTCCCATGGCTTTAAGCCCATATGCACTAACTGTTCATGTTTTCTGAATTCTTTTGTTAACTTTAGAACCAGAATTATAATAGGGTGATTTGATATTGGCAACAGTGGGTGCAAAGCATCTTTCTGAGATACCTTCCTGGTACTTGAGGATTTTTGTCTGACTTGCCATGTGTTGAAACTTTGCTACTTTGCTGACCATGGATATGACTAACTATAGAAATAGCCATTGGACATTTGCTTGTGCTTATATTATTATATTATCTTAACTTAATATGTATATATATTTTTTGCAGAAAACCTTTTATGCCACTTAACTTGTAGGTGAGGTTAATTTAGTTAAAACTAGACAAGCTAAGACAGACAGTGACCCCAGCACTCTACAAGGCTGAAGCAAGAGGATCATGTTTGAGACCAGCATGGACAACTTGGTGACTGAGAAAGACCCTGTATCAAAATGAAAAATAGAAAAAAATAAAAAAGACTGGAGATGTAGCTCAGGGAAATAGCCCTGGGTTTAATCTCCAGTACACAAAATAAAAATTAAAAAGTATGCAGTTTAATGCTTAGTCTCTCCTACCTGGGATGGCTGGACTGTATTAACCAGTGACAGCTACAATACTGCCAGTAAGTGGAGGCTTTGGGGACACCAGCATCTCCAGTGTCCATTGTTGGATCTGGAAGGCTGTGAGGTCACCTACTAGGCCAATCTCTGCCTTTCAGACTGGATGGAGACCTTCAGATGGGTTCCCACCTTCAATGTCAGCAAATCTCCTTATTTTAAAAATTAATAGAGGGGCTGGGGATTTAGCTCAGCGGCAAAGCGCCCGCCTGGCAAGCGCAAGGTCGTGAGTTCGGTTCC
>NW_004955487.1:2717593-2720384 GCF_000276665.1 Chinchilla lanigera
AAAAAAAAAAAAAAAACAAAAAAAAAAACAAACAAACAAAAAAAAAATTAATAGAAATGGAGATGCAAATAATTTATTTCTTGCAGCAAATCAATTATTTTTTTATATCCATTTTGAATCCCTTCTGGCTAGTGGACCAGGGAGGGCCACATGGCTTCTTGGTCTTTACTGGGGTTTGATTCCCTTCTGAGTTTTGAGTGTAGCAAACTCCATCACCCACCACTTGCTGATGATGTAGCAGCCTTTGGTCTTGGGTGTGGGGTCATAATCAGTAGCTGTTGTAACTAAAGGTCAAAACTCCACTCCTTGACAAGAAATCTTCTAGACTGGCATCAGTGTAAGAAGTGTCAAATGTGACATCTAGTACTGTATTTCTCCCAAAATAAGACCTAACTGGAAAATTAGCCCTACCATGATTTTTCAGGATGCTTGTAATATAAACCTTACTCTCAAAATAAGCACCAGTGAACATCGTCAGCCAGACAGGCCTGCTTAGTTCATCCTCTGTAACACATAATGAATGTGTTGACTTATAAAATAATAATATATAAGTAAGCACAAATAAATAATATCATTGACATTAATACTTAAAATATATTCATATGAATTATAATTATTCATAAATGCCCAAGAGCCCACCTTTGGATGAAAGGTAAACATCTATATTAACAGATGAACTTGAGACTTATTGCCAAATGATAGACATAGCGTCTGATTAATGTATGCACTTAAAAACCAACTGACACAGTGTGTCTAATATGAATCTTCATAATTCAACATATCCTGTGTCGTAACGATCTACTATGAGCAGGCTATATGCACAAGAAGTGCTTGTTTAAGGAGACTTCTCCTGCTGGACAGGACAGACTGGGGCCAATGATTCTATAGGAAATGGAGTCCTGAGAAATTCAGACCTGAATTCAGGATTTGGAGAGTTATAATGGGGTTGGGGATATAGCTCAGTGGCATAAGCTCCTGCCTGGCAAGTGCGAGGTCCTGAGTTCAGTTCCCAGACACACAAAAAAGAGAGTTATAACGATGTTCCAGAAGATGACTGTATTTGAATAAATGTAGATTTTTATACATGAAGAAATGCAGATGGTTGTATAGGAAGAAAATAAGACATTCCTGAAAATAAGCCGTACTGTATCTTCTGAAGCAAAACTTCATGTAAAACTCAGTTTTATTTTCAGGAAAATACAGTACGTATTTCTCTACGATGTGGCCGTACATGAGGACTTGTCAGACCACCATTCCACGGTGGGGAATGAGACCAGACTGAAAAATACCAGAATACCATCTTGGACCCCAAGTGTATAACATAACTCACATATATCAAAGGCCATTTTTTCCTCCCCAAATGGCTTAAAGAACAACAACAAAAAAGTATGGATGTGATTGTCTTGTATGCAAAGGCAAGTTGGAATTTGTAACCTGTGTAAATGCCATAATTAAAACCTTGTTTTTCCATGCATCCATTATGTTAAATTTTCCACTCATTACTGACATTCTCTTTAATGTATACATGTGTGGAACATGAGGGTGTGATTAGCTGGAGTTAAAGTGTAAGGAGAAAGAGCATATTCCTGGTTTTCCTTTGCCTTTGCTCATTCCAGCCTTCTTGACAGATAAAACTGGCTTATTCTAAGTTCAGTGTACTATGCAATTTCTATAAGGAAGGAAATGCATGGAAAATGTTTGTGTCCAATTCTTCAGTGACAGCCTCTCTCTTTGGGTGGGTTCCAGCAGCTCCTGAAAGTACAGAACAACTTTGCATGAGCCACAATTGGCTTCTGCAAATCTCTGTGGTGACAAGTGTCATGGTTTATACCTAGGAGTCTCATGCATTCAGAGGTGGGGCTTGTGGAGGGTGAGTGACTGGATTAGAGGGACAGTCACTTGGGATTGACTTGAAAGAGTATGTTCTTGTCCTTGGCTTCCCCCTTCTCTCTCTGCTTCCTGTTGCCATGAAGTGAGCAGTTCTCTTCTGCTAGACCCTTCTGCCAAGATGTTTCAGCACTGGAGCAGCTAACCATGGGCTGAATTATCTGAGACTGTGACCCAAATTGAACTTCTCCTCCTTCCTTTTTTTTTTTTCCCTGTACTGGGAATTGAACTCATGACCTTGCGCTTACCAGGCAGGCGCTGTGCCGTTGAGCTAAATTCCCAGCCCCACCTCTCCTCCTTTAAATTGTACGTGGGGAACATTTTGTCCCAGCAATAGGACAGTGACTAAAACAGGAAGTTTCCTGAAGTAGGGGAGCTCAAGACCTTGGAAAGGAAGGGCCAGAAAACCAGAGCTAGGCACATCCAGAAGACACTTCTAGGCATCAATTTTAATACCCAGAAAATACAGCAATTCAGGCAAACTCTAGAAGAAAAGATTATGGGGCATTTTGTACATGGGGGTGGGCTGGATTCTCTACTGTTCATTTGCAATGAATGTTTTTCACTGCAGGAATCTTCTCAGGGTCTCTTTTCTTGAGCATTCAATTACCTCTACTGTCTTTGATTTCTTGGAGATAATAAACCCATTGAGAGATCCATTACTTTGCTTTTTTCCTGCCAGTTATATTTCTGCACAGGAGTTCTGGATGAACTGATGTCTGTCCCCTTAGGTGGGCAGTTTTCCCTAGGCACAGAGAAGACCTCCCCTGCTAGGAGCTGTGTGCAGCCCTTCTGGAGTAAGGGGGTCCCCATCTCAGATCATCCCCCCGCATGCAAGAGATTGGCTCTCCTGCTTGGATCATTTTGGGTTTTTTTTTTTTTTTTTTTTTTTTTTTTTTTTTTT
>NW_004955487.1:2720484-2794106 GCF_000276665.1 Chinchilla lanigera
GTTTTTCTCCGGTACCGGGAACCGAACTCACGACCTTGCGCTTGCCAGGCAGGCGCTTTTGCTGCTGAGCTAAATCCCCAGCCCCTTGGGTTTTGTTTTATTTTACTTCCTACACTTTCCCATTTCTAACTCAGTAGTCTCTTTTTCTAATTTTTCCCAACATATGTAACAGGAAGAAATATCCTTATGGAATTAAAACCAAGTTTTGTAAAATTTCATGTAAGCAGAATTCACAGCACAGGAAGAATTTCAATGATCCTGCTCCAAACCCGCCAGGCAAAGGCAGAGTGGGCTTGCTCAGTTTTCAGTGACATGGAACCTACCAGGACAGCCAGGCCAGGGGTCCCTGTGATCTTGCCTGACCTCAGCTCTCACCTAAGTATTGCATCATTTTCCTGACAATTCTACACTTGGTGAAGCCATAGAGAATCAGTTTTGAAATAAAATTTCTACACTTGATTTTCTGTGTCACAAATGATTTAATCCTGTGGTCCTCTAGTTTTAACCAGAAATAACCTTCCTTCTGGCTGGTTCTGATTTTGTTTTCTGTCCCAGCTATCTCTGCTTCTGACAAGAAATAATGTCTTATTCTATGCAGCATCCACCAACCACTGTCTTCTTCTATGTCATCTCCTCATCTTTTCAACCTGTAGACTAAACTGATCTCATTGAATTGTCAGATATGTATCACACAGGAGCCCTATGTACTTAGGCACATAGATAGTATCTGGTTTTTTTTTGTTTTGTTTTTTGAAACATGATCTCACTATGTAGTTTGGGCTGCCCTTGAACTCCCAGTGATCCTCCTGCCTCAGCCTCCCATGCTCTTGGATTATAGGTATGTACAACCACACCTTCCTGTAGCTTCTAGATCAAGGGATTTAAGTAAGGTATTGGCTACTTCAAGGGATATTTGCTAATGGAAAATGCCTTTCTCATAAGAAATATTTTGAGGTCAGAGAGAAATTTTTTGCTGTTCTTCTGATTATTCAACAATTTAAAATAACAATTAACATCACATAGTATTTCGCAATGTACAGCATGCTTTTCAGGGCTAGTGAAAGGCTCGAGACTATAATCTGAGTGTTCTGAGAGGCTGAGGCAGAAGGATCACAAATTTCAACACAGCTGATTTATAAAGCAATTTATACAGACCCTGTCTCAAAAAATGCTTTCCATATAATCTTATTTTGTCTTATGAAATGTTTGTAATGTATATAGTTTTATGATCTCAATTTTCTAAATGAAGACATTGATAATTAAACTATTGAAGAATTTTTGCAAAGCAAGGCAGAGTTTGAACATGCAGCTATATAATCTGAATTTAGAGTCTATGATCTTTCCCTTAGTTACAATAAAGAATTCTGTGCTTTGCATATTTTCAGAGAAATTGATAGAACACAGCTTACTTAGTAGAAGGATATGGATGTTGTTGGCAAAATATGGACATTGTTGGATAATGCTTCTCCACTCTTATTTATTTTTATTTTGAAACAAGTTCTCGCTAAGTCACTAAATTGCCTAGGCTGGTCTCCAACTTGCTATCTTCCTGCCTCAGCCTCCCACAGTTGTAGAATTACAAGTGTGAGCCACCATGCTCAGCTGAGCTGTGGAGTCTTTTTTCCTTTTTTACCTTTATTTGTAGGGGAACAGGGTATAGATGTTGACAGGAATAGTGCTACAAACCAAGGCAGGAAACAAGTAATCTCTCTGCTTCCTTTTTTACGGCTGCCCTGTGAAGAATTCTTATCACTCTACAAGGAGACCATCAACTGGGGAAACGATTTGAACACTCAAAGCAAACAGATCAGATTCCCAACCTGGAATCTTACTAAAGCAGAGGGAGATTATTTTAGGAGGTCTGCTTTTCCTCTCCTGGTTTCACCCATCAGGTTTCCATGGAGGAAGAGGATTAGTGAGAGGCACAGTCTGGTTTTGTATTCATTTGGGTCTTCCGCCCTTTACTCAAAGTGCAGTTGCTGGTCTCCAGTTCTGGTTGCGTTGTTGTTTAGAGATGCCAGAAAAGAAAAGATGGGAGAAATGCTGACCCACTCTGAGTAACCCTAGGAGCGGTGAAAGATGCCTGTGTCCATCGGGCGGTCTGGTGCACTCTGAGAAAAGGGCAAAGGGATTGAGATAAAAGATACAGATGAGAGGCTTCAACTTTGTCCTCAGAGAGCTCATGACCCTGCCATGGAGGTGAACAAATAAGAGGATAAAATAAAAGCAGGACACAGTGCTGCTTGCCTGCAAATGCTGATCAAGTCATAGGTGAATGTTTAAATAAAGAAAATTTATTACAGTAAAAACATATGACCATCTAGCCCCCTCAAAATCCTCCTCCTGGCTTTGAACACACTCATCCCATCACCTTGACACTTTCTGCAGCAGCTCTGGAGTCCTCTTTCCTGAGTGTCTTTATGAAGTGTGATAAAAAATACAGTGAATGCTGCTGCTGCTGCTGCTGCTGAGCACCATCCCATGGAAAGGCAGCTCATAAAAACATGATGCTGTGTCCTCACCCACTTTAGTCACCAGACCTGGCACTGTGTGACTTCTGGTTCTTCTCCAAAGTTAAAATGACCATGAAAGGGAGATGTTTTGAATCCATTCAGGACATTGAGGCAGCCAGGAAAGAACACCAAAGACCCTCAGGAGAGGACTCCAGAGCTGCTGCAGAAAGTGGCAAGGATGATGGAATGAGTGTGTTCAAAGCCAGCGGGAGGGTTTCGGGGGGGAATTCCTGGCTCTGTGTCTTTGACTGTAGTACATTTGAAAAATATAAACACTCAGTTATGCTTTGGTCACACAGTGTATGTCCTGGTGAATATGGGTGTGTTCCTTCCCATGACCACGACCACAAGAACCTCCTCGGAAATGCCCCTTTCCCTGATCATCTTTTTCTTTTTCTTTTTTATCTTTTTGAGACAAGTTCTCATTATGTAGTTTAGGCTGGCCTTGAACTCGCAGTGATGCTGTTGCTGCAGCCTCCCAAGTGCTGGGATTACCACCATGCCCAGTTTCTCTATTTGTACTTTAAATGTACTTTATAGCCAGGCATGGTGGTATACACCTGTCATCCCAGTGCTCTGGGAGGCTGAAGCAGGAGGATTGAAAGTTTGAACCCAGCCTGGGTAGGTTTAGAACTTATGGAGACACTGTCTCAATGTCAAAAACTTAAAAAAGGGCTGGGGTAGGGCATGTACCTCCATGTGAAGGGCCTCAATTAAATTCCCAGTACTTAGAAAAACTAACCACCACCACCGCCTCAATTAAATTCCCAGTACTTAGAAAAACTAACCACCACCACCACCAATAAAAACAGAAGCAACAAGTATGCCCCAGTAGAGAAGCAATGGCCAGACATTTTATCACTGGTTTCTCAGTCCTGACTCTCTCAGCTCGGCCCCTCCTTCCCTAGATTCAGTTGCTAAAACGCCCAGGGATGAGAAGGAGCTGGGTGATATTTTTGGCTGGGTCCCCGCAGTGCTGCAGACACCGCGGGGAGGGAGTGAGAGGCCTGAGTCAGGCGTCCTCGGGGACACACAGTTGTCCTGAGAGTCCACGCTTCCCAAGTGTCACTTCCGTTCTGGCCACACCCGCTGCTGTGACACTTCACCTCCTCAGCGACCTGCGGCGTGGCCGGGCCACTCCCTCGGCTGGGCTGGGGCATCCTGGTGGCACCCACAGGAGCCTGTGGGGCTGGGGACAGGAATGAGCCGCCCCCTCCCATGACAGCTGTCCCCTGGCATCCCTGGCGCGCCTGTACCGGGCAGCTGTGGGCCGGGTGGGGTCCCTGCAGCTCCCAGCTTGCAGCCTGCTGCTCCAGGTAGCCAGGCTGTGGGGAACTGGGGATCAGCCAGTGACATCCAGCATCCCAGGGTGCGGTGCAGGGAGGAAGCCATATTTCGGAAACAGAAACAGGGTCCAGAGGGTTGAACCCAGGACCTTAGCAGTGAGATAACCTCCCAGCCGTTTCATTTAGTATGTACGTCTTACTAAGTTGTTAATTCCCCACAGTGGCCTCCGATGTGCAATGCTCCTGCCTCAGCCTCCTCAAGTGCTGAGTTTACAAGCTCAGCTATGGGAGGAGGTTTTATTTTATTTTAGAATTCGTATCCATTATTTTACGTTTTATTCGTGCTGGCTTGCAGTACACGATGATTCAGTTCGTGAGGAGCTGGTGTAGGGTATGTCCTCATTCCCTTCCCTCCCTCGCTCCTTCTTCTCTCCGAGCTTTGAGATTCGGCTGTGGATGGGAGAGAGGTGAGACTGTGACACTGGCGCGATGTTGCCGTGTGGTTTGGCTGCTTGCTGCTCCTTCTCCTGCATTGGCCTCTGTGTCCTCCTACCATCCGGGGACTATGGGAAGACTTTGTTAGACTCGGTTAGCATTTCCTGGTGAACTTTGCTCATGAAGGGTCACTGAGTGTCGAGGCACCAGATTTATGTTAAAATCAGATAATTCAGTGTTCCTTGAGATGTGAGAATCCATCCTGAAAAGCACTTTATTTATGTGTCTGTTTATTTATTTATTTATTTTTGAAGGAATATATAGTTCAGGCTTCCCTCAAACTTGGGATGATCCTTCTGCCTCAGCCCCCCAAGTCCTGGGATGACAGGTGTGTGCCACCACACCCAGTAGGACTTTATTTAAACACAGATTTATTTTCATAAGCGTATACTCAATGAACCTGGCAGAGCAATTCACAGTTTTCAAAATTTGTCTCTTTGCTCTTTAAAATTTGGATTTCTTTAAAGACTAATGAGGTTTTTTTTTTTTTTTCTTATTTTTTTAAAAAATGTGGTAAAATGCACATAACATGAATTTACTGCCTTAACCACTTTTAAGGTTAGGGGTCAGTGATGTTAAATACAGTCACACTGTTCAACTGTTGTCACTGGTGCCAGCCATAGAGCTCTTCTGGCCAAACTAAAGGTCTGCATCCTAAGACACAACTCCTCACCCCTCCTGCTCACCTAGTCCATGGTCCTGTTCTCTCTCAGCCTCCATGAATTTCACTGTTCCGGGCATCTGCTGAATGCACACATGCAGCATTTATTTCACTGAACATAATGTCCCCAAGGTTCATCCAGGAAGTGACGTGTCAAACTGTTTTCTTTTTTAGATGGGCATAGTGGTACACTGCCATAACCCCAACCTTCTGGGAGGCTGAGGCAGGAAGATTGCAAATTAGAACTCAGCCTTGGGGACTTGGCAACTTAGTGAGACTCTGTCTCAAAATAAAAAAGTGCTAAGGTATAGCTCTATGCAAAGGGCCTGGGTTCAATCCCCAATACTGCAAAAAACAAAACAACACAACAAGAAAGCATTTTCTCTATAAGGTTGAATAGTACATTTAGTGTCTAGGCACTCTGGTTTGTTACCAGCAATGCACTGCATCTTAGAATTTATATTCCCAGAGAAAGAGTGAAGAAGAGGCATATAAAATCCTATTTCCCACCCCTTAGTCCCTCTCTCCTCTTTCCCTTCTCCTACCTTCTTCCCCATTTCCAAAAAGTCTGCCTCCCTCTTTCCTACCCTCTCTTCTTTATTTTATTCTCTATTCACATTTTGGGTTTCTCCTATAAGAGAAATCATGCATGAGTTCACTTTCTTATCTGAATTCTTTCACTTAATATTATGGTCTCAAGATTTTTAAAATTTCACATTTAAATAATTTGATCATCAATTCAGGGTACCTTGCTAGTCCCGGCTGAATGTCTCAGAGTGCTTGCTGTCTGAGTTTCTTTTCTTGCCCCCTTTCCCCATCCTGACCCCTGCAGACTTTGGAAGTGGGAGCCAGGAAAGGAGGACCTGGTCTCCTCTGCTGAGAGCTGAAGCTGCCAATAACCAGACTGTGGCTGGGAGTGGAAGGAGGTGAGTGTGCACAGGTGTGCTGGGGTCACTTGAACTCTTCCAATAATGTACCTGTTTTTAACCCTACTTAAACATATCCTTCTTGGTCCTAGGAGACGTAATAGGAAATTACAGTGAATGTTTACATTTTAAAAAATGCATTAGAGTGAAAAGTACATTACTATGAATCCCTTCAGAGTCCTTCCCTTACTTTGAACACACTCTTCCCATTTGTCCTTCCACTTTCTGCAGCCGCTCTGGAGTCTTCTTTCCTGAGGGTCTTTAGTTGTATGGTTCTGGCTGCCTCAGTGTCCTGAATGGATGCAAGTATTTCCCTTTCATGGTCATTTTGACTTTGGGGAAGAGCTGGAAGTCACAACATGCCAGATTTAGTGACTCAGGTGGATGAGGACACAGCACTGTTTTTATGAGCCTACCACTTTCTTGGCTGCAGCATTCACTGTCTTTTGATCCCACCTCGTAAATACATTCAGGAAAGAGGACTCCAGTGATGCTGCAGAAATTGGCCAGAATGATGTGGTGAGTGTGTTCTAATCAAGGGGGAAGGTTTTAAGGGTGGTTCATGGCCATGTTACTTTAATGATGATAACTGTTTTAAATTAAACTTTCTCTAAATATTTCCATCACATCTTATACCTACTGATTCTGGATATCTGTTCTCTGCTTCCCAACAGCTTGAAGGCTTTCCTTCCTTCCTAAGCCCCTGAGCTCCTCAGCTCTACTCTTTCACCTCTCCATCCTCTGCCATCTCCTTCCTGAAGTTTGCCCCTACCTCTCCTCGCTCTCTTGAACTTCTGTGCTCTTATTTCAGAGGGTGTCTTTGCTGAGTGGATCACAGATGTGTACCTTGTTCTCACTCCTGAGCTGGACCTGGACATCTGGATTCAGTCTTTCTTGTCCCCTGTTTTGGCAGCAGCACTAAAGCAATTCCACCAGACCAAAGATGAGCTGCTGTTCTTCATAGTGAGTATGAAGACAAGAGTGGCCAAAGAACGCTGAAGGAATAAGACCTTAGATGGCCCTTGGAAAGGCTCCTTTTCCTCTATGTGTTGTCCTAGGAGCATCTTTGAGTAATGAGGAGAACATAGACTTTTTATACTACATCAATTTTTTCCCATGCAGCCTTGAGTTAATTATTAAACCTCTGAAGTCCCCGATTCAAGTAGACAAGCCTATCCTTTTCAGTTGCACAAGATATCAGTAAGAGAGCAGAGCAAGTCGTCTGACATACGGAGAACTGAATCCACTCAGTCGGAGGACTGATGTTCATGCTTTGCTTGGCAAAGGGTCTGTGATGGTAAATTTATAAGACCCTCTCTTAGTTACCTTTCTCTCATTGCTAAGACAAAATACCTGACATCGAAAATTAAGAAAAGTAAGGTTTATTTAGCTCACAGTTTGTGGAGGTTTCAGTCCATACTCAGCTGGCTCCAAGGCAGGGTGGCATGGCTGAGGGGCAACAGTGTAAAGCGGCAGAAGACAGCAAAAGCAATAAGAGCAAAAGTGGGAGGGGACAAGCTTCTTTTCCTCCCTTATATTGTAAGCAGACTACCTGCCCTGAGGCTGATGTAGCACTCACACCATCTTCCTGTCCTCCTCTTGCACATTTTGCTCAGACTGTTTACAAAGTAAGGACCCTGGCACCCTGCTGAGTCACTTATTTAAACTTCTAAACTTCTCCAGTTGACACAATAAATCAACCATTACAACATCCTAGAGCATAAACAGCTGCTCTATGACATGTCCTCTACACCCTAGGATGTAGATCTGCTGTCAACTTCTAAGTTGACACAGGGTATCAACCATCACCATCCCATTCTTCCAAAGCTGATTTAGAGACCAGATACAGAAGAGCTAAGCTATTCTTTACACAAGGGAAGAATATTTAAAAATCAAAAGAATTCCTTATAAGCCTAATAGAAATAGCAGGAGACCAGGAGGCTAGAGTTTTGATGTCTATGGTTAACTGTGTTACTAGTTAAGTCCTCGTAACCTACCGGCATGCCAACCAGGGTCTGTTCTGTTTCAGCTATGAAAACTGCATGCTGGACTCCACTTTCCATTTGTGCTCCACTTAACAGCTCAAAGCAGCTTCCCCTGTATGGCGTAGAAGAGGAATTTCAAATCTTAGATGAATATTCAATGGACAAAATACATGAAACTTCAGATTACACACTAAAAAAAGGCCAAGAGTTTGTTAAAACACTCAGTTTTAAAAAGGAAAGCACATGCCTTGCTAGGATTCCTATCATTCCGAATAAATTGAGCCCAAATTTGGAAAAACCTGCCAAATAATCAGTCCAATAATGTTCACATCCATCTTTGATGCAATGGGACTTGTGAGAAAATAATTATAATCCATAGAGGCTAATGATTTTCTTTCAATTTCATTGATCAGATCCACATTTTGGAAGCTTAACTGCACCAGCACAGATGCACTGTAAATATCTATTCTGTTAATAAGAGATATTTATTAAAATTTTAATCTACATTTCTCATAAAATGTGAAGCTACTCAAGTGCATCATATAAATGGACTCCATAGGGGGCTTGATAAAATAGTAAATGAGTTTCTGAATGTGATGAGCACTTTGAAAATAGTCCGTGAAAGAAAGTTATATTGTTTCCTGGCAAAGCAATTGAATCAGACATCCATCATTGATAAGCGAATTTGAGAAGAATCAGTTATTCTTTGCAGAACCCCTTGTGAGATATTTAATTTGTGTATCAGCAAGCTTGGCTTTTCAGTGCAGGTCACGGATCTCAAAACAGCAGAAAAGAAGCTTCTAGAGTGTTCTAGAATGAACACAGCCTCCCTGAAGAAAAAACTCACACATGAGGCCCAGTGAGAGCTTACTCTGAGTGTGTGAACAGAAAGTGGGCACTCTTATAAAGAAAATGTTCAAATTTTACTTTTTCAGATCATTTACTTTACTAGTCCATGTTTGCTGTACAGAATGCTTACATTTCTTGTGTGGAATTAGTTCATATACATGACACATATTAATTTCCTTTTCATCCTCTTTCTCTTCTCCCCCTTACCCCTCCCTCCATTTCCTTTTTCAGAAAGATCTGCCCTCCTACTTCCTATTATCTTATCTTTTATTTTGTCCTTTATGTATATTTTGGGTTTCTCACAGAAGAGAAAACATGTGATATTTCAATTTGTGAGTCTGGTTTATTTCACTTAACATTATGGTCTCCAGGTACATCCATTTTCCTACAAATGACTCAATGTTATCCTTCTTTGCATCGTGGTAGTACTCCACTATGTGTAAATATCATATATTCTTTATCTGTTCATCTGTTTTTGAACAAATAGGCTGCTTTCAAGACCTAACTACTGTGAGTTGTGCTGCTATAAACATATGTTTGCAAGGATCACTGTAATATGCCGGCTTTAACTCTTTTAGGAAGATGCCTGGAAGGGAAATAGCTGAGTTGAATGGAATTTCTAGTTTTAACTTTTTGAGAATTTCCACACTGATTTCTTAGTAGCTGTACTAGTTTCCATTCTCACCAGCAGTATAAAAGGGTTCCTTTTCTCACCCCCACATCCTCGCCACCACCACTTATTATTTGATTTCTTGATGATAGCCATTCTTTGTGGGGTAAGACGGAATGTCAGTGTTGGATTTGCCTTTCTGAAGCAGGAGTGGCACATAAAGTCCAGTTTAAGACTTTGTCTCTTCCCATTCATAAAACATATAGTCTGAGACTCAGGTCCATGTCTCACTTAACAATGAACTACAAAGACTTAGTAAGATAATAATTACCACAATGATAATCCTTAAAACATTTCTGCTTCAAATCAGACAAAGAATTGTGCAAGAATCTATAATTTTCCAAGGGCTGAATAGACATCAGATTCCTGATGGTTTAGGGTATTTTGCCTCTAATCATAAGGAAAGAGAGAAAGAAATTTATCTTCTGTACTTTGTCGCTCCTTTTTCTCTACAAGAGCTATGCCCAGCAACATTTTACCCTAGACATTTTGTCTGGAAATTTGCCCGGAAGTTGAAGCTTGCAGCTGTTAATAATATTTCCAAGCCAGTGAATATGAGCTATGCCTCTCTCACTGCTGCCTCCAATTGTATCTCGAAATCTGAGCAATTCTACCAAAATACTCCTCTGTGACTCATGGAGAAGTGGTTCAAGGAAGGATATTAGCCGAGGCGGGCAGAATGTGCAGCGTGTACCCACAGCGGATCTAACCCACCAGTTTAGAAGCCAATACAGCAACAAAACCAAGGAGATTAGCAGAGAAAAGGAGAGGCCGGCATTCCAAGGATCAGTGTGAGATTTCTTTCCAGAGACCACCTAGCAGGGCGTCACCAGCTGCCAAGCAAGGGCTGGATCCCAGACCTGGAGCTGGATTCTGAGAAAATGCTGAACAATCTCATTATCAAGCAGCTCATGTGAACAATCACAGTGGAGCAGGATGGTCAAATCAAAGGAAATTTACCCACCCAGGATCATCTGTTCTCCTTGTTCCATCTACACAGCACTGCCAAACTCTATCTCAGATCAAAAAAGCTCAAGCCTGCGCACAGATGTGCTGATGAACTCTGACTGATCGTTACATTTCTGAACTCAGCGTGGTGGACCCCTTGTCCCATTTCTTAAAGTAACTGTGCCATGTTGCCAAGACTTCTACTATCATTTATCAACTCCCTAGGCCTCAAACCCTTCATGAGACGATTTCCCATGGATCCTAGAGGTCACTAAAGGGAAAGCTCCTCTTTCTCTCCCCTACTTCTACCTCAGCACCTGGAGAGATGCCTGTTTCAGCTTTCTATATGTTTGCGTGTGGGAGATGTTGAGTATTTTTGGTGTGAACCTCAGCTTATCCTGGGTCTATTTGAACCTACATATTTCCTTCTTCTCCTTGGGGATCTTCTCCCTGAACTACACAGTTGGAAAATTTCCAAGTTGGATATTCATGGATATTCATTTTCCTCCTTCTCATTTCCCTCTCATCTCATAAACATACCCCATGTTGTACTTTGTGTAGATAAGAACTACCAGAACACACAGTCTCTCTCTCCTAAAGAGTGGATGAAAAACCCATATTACTGGCTTGGACAAAGCATCTTGAGATACAGATGCATCCAGAAATGAAATAGCTCATCCACATCCAATCTATCTGCATCTCCCAGGTTTGATTTCCCCTGGGTTAACTTTACTCTCTGTTGACTTTATTCTCAACACCCAATACTTTGTAATTTGGGGAGAGCAGCAACAGAAAAGAGACCTTGGCTGTAGCTCCTACACAACTTTTGGAATTCATGAAGTTTGAATCTCCCGGAAGCATGAGCCCATTCCTGAACAGTCATGGCTACTCATAAGGGTAACATCTGGGACTCCCTCTGGGAAGCCAGTGGGTCATCATCTGAGGAGGATGGAGCTGTGATCCTTAACACAAAGCCAGGGTTCTGCAGCCAGGAAAAGGGAGTTTATCCTGGGTAGGAGAAACACAAATACCCACACATATTCCCTGTCCCTTTCAAATGGAGTCTCCTCACTGGATCATGGGAAAGCCAGTGTTATCCCATTTCCTGAGTCTTGTTCTAACCTTCTAGACCTAACTTGTCCCCATTTGACTTTTCTAAAACAGGCTGACTTTATGAGCTGAACTCCAGCTGCCAGTGGGCTTTTCTTTTGTACAATCTAATGTCATGGTACAGGCTCAGGTCAGAACTACAGGCCTCAATATGGCCCCCATTGAGGCCTTGGCTTTCACTACAATGGTGGAAACCCACTCCACATGATGAAGGTCCTGCTCCGGAACAATTGCAGAGCTACACCATGAGCCAAGTCAGGACAGGGACAGACCCAGGGAACCAGCCCGGTTGTCTTTAATCATGAATGGCTTTGCAAATTGCTAAATGGAAAGGACTGGAAGAAAGAGGACAAAAGTCTGGATTTACTCAAAAAGGAAGACTGAAGATTGTGAAAGCAAAAAAAGCCTCAAGAAAAAGAAAACTATAGGTGAACTGTATTTGAAAGAATCAAATAAATTTGATTTCATACTGTTGAGTTTATAAGGATCATGGGTCATCTCATCAGAAATATCTAAAAAGACGCAGAGACTTCTGTGATTTATGGAGCATAGGTTCCATGCCAGGAGTTTTACAAAACCATTCTAAGCCTCCCAACAATCCTGTCAAGTGAATGTTTTTGCTCTCTTTTCATATAAAAATGGAGAAAGAAAGATAAGTTATCTTGCTCAGTGTGTGAGAGGCAGATGTGAAATTTCCACCAAAGTTTTGTCCAGCTTGACTGTCATGTCTGGACTCTACCCAAAGATCAAATGGCTTGGGAGTTACAAGTGGCTGAAATCTACCCAGATCTAACCAAATGAGCTAAAGACCAAATCCCTTTCCACAGCAACTTCCTGTTCCTGGTAGTCACAGGCTGTGCTGTAACCTGAAGCATCTGTTAAATTTGTGTACAACTGGGATGGATTTGGAGCACATAGTGCATGGCTGGAGAGGAGCAGGGAATTGGGGACTCCCTGCCACAGGAACCTGCAAGGAATGGAGGACCCTTGGATTCCACCTGCATCAAGGTCTTTCATCACCATCTGGTGTCCCTAATCATGAATCACTTCCAGTTTCTTATGCCAAAACCACAGGGCAAACGTTGCATTCTAGCCCAGCCTCTGCCCAAATTAAACTAGCCATGACCTTTTGTCTTTGTGGACCAGGTAGATATGTTTCACATTATTCTGACACTACCTAGGCAACTTAGTAACTCACAAGACCCTGTCTCAAAAAAAAAAAAATTAGTACTGAGATTCCATCTTACCTGAGAAAAAATTGCCATCATCAAGAAATTAAATAAGGACTAAGGCTGATGAGGCTATGGGACAAAGAAACCTTTCCACATTGTTAGTGGGAATGTAAACTAGTACAACCACTATAGAAATCAGTGTGTAAACTCCTCAAAAAACTGGAACTAGATATTCCATTTAACCCAGCTATTCCCCTTCTAGCAGTCTTCCTAGAAGAGTAAAGACATCATATTGCACTGATTCATGCACACCCCTGTTTATGGTAGCACAAATCCTAATAGATAAATCTTCAAAACAATCTGTTGATTGTCCATCAACAGATGAATGGATAAAGAAAATGTGTTATTTTTCTACAACAGATTACTATTGTGCCATAAAGAAGGATAAACTGGAGTCATTAGTAGGAAAATAGATACACCTGGATACCATCATGTTAAGTGAAATAAATCAGACATAAAAGCTTAAATATCACATAGTTTCTCTTATATGAGGAACCCAAAGTATAAATAAAGAGCAAAGTAAAAGATAGATAATAGGAGACGGAAACATAGCTTCTGCAAAAGGAAAGGGGACAATGAGATGGAGGAAAGGGAGAGGAAGGATACATAAAAAGAATTAAGCTGTGTTGTGTATCAGCTCCCCATGATGAATGTAATCATTATGTACTGCAAATATGTACTGATAAAAATAAAAATTGAACAAAGTCATTTTCAAAAGTGAGGATATAGTTCAATGTAAAGGCCTCTGTCCAGTCCCCAGTACTAAAAATATTTATTCATACTAAACAACAATCAGGAGGAAGAGCCTTATAAAGACCCAGATGCTGAAAGTCAGGCACAGTCCTTATGGGGAAGAAGTTTGCAAACAAAAAGAGCAGAGCACAAGATTCATTTTCTTGCTAATTCTGAGCAGGCAAGTATTTTCCCAAAAGTTCAAATTTAAAATCACTGAGTGAACTCCTAGATTCTTGCAGAGACATTCAGAACAGGATGCAAAAATAGGGTAGAATTCTATAAATGCCAGGCGTGGTGAGAATGCCTTTAAGCCTATCACCCTGGAGGTTGAGGCAGGAGGACTGCTATGAGTTTGAGGCCAGACTCGGCTACATAGTTGGATTTTAGTTACTTTCTCATTGCTGGAGCAAAATACCTGACACTCACAAGTTAAAGAAGGAGAGATTGATTTTAGCTCACAGTTTGTAGAGGTTTTAGTCCATACTACACTAGCTGCAAAGCCAGGTGGCATGGCAGAGCAGCATTGCAGGGGAGAAATAGTCCATGGCAGGATAAGCAGAAGGCAGCAAGCAGTGAGCCTCCCTTTCCCTTTAATTTCATCTAGTTGGTTCCATCCACACCCAGGTTGGTCTTTTCCATTATCCACACCCAGAACTATGCTAAACAGATCAGTGGACTGATTTAGTAATCACATACCTTTAATCCCAATATCACACATTGTAGATCCATCTGCACCTACAAGCACATGAGGCTTTGGGGGATATCTACGTACAAGCCATAACAGTAAGCTCAAGACCACTATAGGGTGAGATCTTGTCTCAAAAAAAAAGCTTTTGTAGAAAAGCTTGATTTCACAGAATAAAATGTTGTCAATAATTTGCACATAAATTTCATCTCTGGTGAAGAATAGCCATAGTACTTTTATCATTCATTATCCCTAAGGAGATATGATTGTGCAGTTGGGAAACCGAGGCTCAGAGATGTGAAAGATTTCCTCATGACCTCAGGAATTTGCAGCTTGAACTCAAAGTCAGTGCCAGTATCCCATGCCTATTACTAATCCCTGAATGATTCGGTGCAAGCCAGACAAATTCTAAATGTTGGAAATATCTTTGCTTGTCTGGCAGCCTTCTCTGTCCATCAGAGTCAACTGTGTCTGCTCACAGGCCAAAGTGCCAAGATGTCCTCATCTCCTGGGCTGTTCCCCCTTCCAGTAACTGAGTGTGCATACCCCAGTGCCTTTGCCCTTGCTGTATGAACCTCAAACTGGGGTTCAGATGTCCCAGGCACAATCAAGCTAAGTCTGCTACACATAACTTCTCACATAACAGATACTTTACTGGCTCTCTTTGTACCCTTGTTCTAGTGGAAAACTTTCCCCTTATCAACCCTGTGCTTCTCTAGGAGCCTTAATGAACCCAGACAAACTCCACCCACCTCAGGCAGTTGTGGTTGCCAAGTGGGACAGACAGATGGGCCTGGAGCAGCTGTGCCTACCTGTATCCTTCTAGGTTCAAAGAAGCCAGGCTTTGTGGACCCTGCCCCCAAGGTGGCCTGTGAGGAAGACTTCCAGCCTTGACATGGGTCACCATGGTCCCCAGTATGCACGACTCTGGCTCCAATGCCATTCATGGGGGCCCAGCACAAGACCGCAGGTCTTGCAGGACATTTCCAGAGAGGGAACTCAAAAGGTGACTTTCGCTTTATGAAAGGGGATTTATGTTTTTGCTCACAGTGCCTAGAAAATTTTACCTTATCACGAATAACATGAAGGAGAGATTTTACTAAGCCTAACTGTGTAAAAAACATTTCAAATGTATTTCATACTGTCTAACAGAGCACCCACTAACCAATGTGGCTATTTACACTAAAATTCATTATAATTACATGCAATTAAAAATCAGATCCATGGTCACACTTGCTGCTTTCCTTGTGCCCAGTAACACCTGTGACCATTGCTACTGTATGAGCTAGCACAGTCATGGAATATTCTCATGCTAGCAGAATGGTCTTCAGGAGAGGGCTGGTGTGCATTATCCATGGTTGGCTGCAAACATGGTCAGGAATCCCTGCTGTCCTTGTATCCAGGCCCCTTTACAATATCATGCAAGTGTGTGAAGTCTCTATGGCAAAGTTATAACTGTTTCTCCACTCCTTACATGGGACAGTGAAGCTACAAGCACAGTACTATGGCCTGTGGAGTCCAGTAGAGTATTGGTGAGCAGAGAGTTTGCTGCCTGGTTGCTCTAGATTTCTATTGTGCCTGGTACATGTGTCTCCTGCGTTCAGGGTATCCAAGCTGTCTGTTGCCTCACGGTTTAGATTTAAAATGTCCTCCCAAAGTCTCACGTGTGTGGAAGGTGATGGATCATGGGGCTCTGTGCTCATCAGTCGATTCATCCATGGATGAGTGCATGACTGAATGTACTGTAGGAAGTGAGGCTTGGTTGGAGGTGGTCACTAGCATATGAGTTGGTGACATTCTTCTCGCCAGCTCCTCTCTTTTCTCTCTGCTTCCTGGCTGCCATAGGGTGAACAGTTTTCTTCCTCCATAGCCTTCCACCATGATGCTTCTGCCTTGGAGTCAGCTGACCATGGACCGAACCCACTGGAAACTGTGAGTCAAGTACACTTCTCCTTTATGTTGTGGGCATTTGGTGTTTTGTCCCAGTGATGGGAAAGTGACTAAGAGACAGGCCTCTTGGCCATCATCTTTATCATTCTTGCCATTGTCCAGCCTCTAAGCATTAGGTTCCTTTCTACTTCTACAAATTGCATCATTTTGGATTCTGCATAGATGTGAGAACATACAGCATTTGGGTTTCTGTCCCTCATGTACCTTTTTGGCAGGCCTCGTTTGGTGACTATCTGTTCTGTATCTACTTTTCTTTATTGGATAAAAAGTTCCCTGAGGACACAAAGCCTGGGCGGTCATCCTTAGGTGATTTTCTCTAGGAATGGCATTTTTAGTCATCCATGGATGATGAATCTTCATTCAGAATCATGCCGCATTGAGGAATTATTTTATTCATCATTTTATAAACTATATGGATATAAACCTTTATTCTTTTAAGAAAGGTTTCTCAGCCACAGGTCCTGGCACACTCCTGTTATCCCAGACTTCTGGGAGACTGAAGCTGGAATTTTGCAAGTTCAAGCCCAGCCTGGATATCTTACTGTCTTAATGAGATCCTGTCTGAAAATGAAAATATAAAAAATTAAAAACAGGGCTTGGGATTTAGCTCAGTGTGAAGGTTCAGGGTTCAATCTAAAATACAAAAGCAATAGAAGTGAAAGGAAATGTTCTTCAAACTGTTTCCCTATGGGGCAACTCCTATTCTACCTGGTCCATCTAACCATGCACAGATGCTGATTATATTGCTCTGATTTTCTTTTTTCTCTTTTTGTCTCACAACACACATGCCTGAATGCACATTCAGATGCACACGTAAATTAAAGATGATTATTTGACGGAGAATTTTTCTCAGTTTTAAGGTTTATATCAATCATTTTGTGAAGGTTTTGTTTTCATAAGTGCAAAATGTAACAAAAGGTTTGACGAATCTAAAAATAGTGAAAGGGAAAGAAACTACTCACAAGAAAGAGCAACTAGAATGAGGGAAAAGAGAAAAGAAGGAAGGGGAAAAAAAAGATATGTATCAACACACAAGACAGCTAAGATAATTGCACTACTAATTTCTATTAGTTCATTGAAAGGAATTGTTAGTGCTTCTGTTGTTTGATCAATCTTCCATGCCTATACCTGGTAATCTGAACAACTACTTTGAAGATAACAATGTACAATATAATAACCATTGTTAATTTCCTATCATCTTGTTTTGAAATTCTGTACCATTTGTATTGTATTTTTGTTTCTTTCTGTCTTTAAAATAAAAATAAATAAAATAATAGCTAATGTTTATTGGGCAAAAAAATCCCACTCAACATTGGATGATATTTGGTTTCTTTATTAGTTCTGGAAGCAAGTTCTTATGGCTGAAATACGGAGTTGCATGTATGCGAGGCAGTCATATTTTTGTACTAACAATGTTCACTTTCATATAATTGGATTAAGTATGAAGGAGCATTCCATGATGTGCTTCAAAGAGGGTTATGACTTTCAAGTTCCCAACAAACCAAATAAGCTTACAGGCCCTTGTTCTAGACTGAACAGACTTGATGTCCACAGTGGATTTATACTGAAGGTGTAATGAGTTTACCCAATGATCCATGGGCAACAGAATTTTAATGTGAAATGTGCATAGTTAAAAAGAAATTACTAGTGATCATACAAGCCAACAGCATTACAGTATAGACTAATCCATTACATGACTCCTACAGTCTTTGTCTTCTTTATTTCTGAACAAACATTTTTTTAACAACAGTGATTGAAAGTCCAAAGTATGAGGGCTTGAGGCAGAGTTTGTTAAAAAGCTAGCTCAGCCATTATTTGATGATAATGCTTCTCTCAGGTCTTAAGAGCCACAGCAGCAGGAAAACGCTTCCTCTGAGCAATCTACTTGTTTTTATGAGTCCATGTTTTCAACATAATGATCATGTTCTGTGTGGAGTTAGTACATGTACCTAACACATATTAAAACTTTGTACACCTCCTTCCCTCTCCTTTCCTTTCCTTTCTCTTCATCTCTTGATTCCCTTCCCTTTTGCAAAGAACCTATCTCCCTGTGCCCTATTATTTATTTTTTATTTTGCTCTTTACTTATAATTTTGGTTTCTCATATGAGAGAAACCTTGTGATATTTAGCTTGTGTATCTGATTTATTTCACTTGACATTATGGTCTCCAGGGGCATACATTTTCCTACAGATGACTCAAGTTTATTCTTTAAAGCAGAGTAGTATTCCATTGTGTCTAAATATCACAAGTTCTTTAAACATTCACCTGTTGGTGGACAAATACGCTGCTCCCTAGTGGCAGCTATTATGAATCATGTTGCTGTAAACATGGGTGTGCGTGAATTGCTATAATGATATCTGTCTTGGTTACTTTTCTCTCATTGCTGAGACAAATTACCTGATGCCCAAAATTAAGGAAGGAAAGGTTTATCTAGCTCACAGTTTGTGGAGGTTTCAGTCCATACTTGGCTGGCTCCAAGGCAGAGTGGCACATGGAAGAGGACAACAGGTTATAGCTGCAGAAGATAGCAAAAGCAACAATAGCAAAAGGGAGGAGTGACAGAAAGCAGCCTCTTTCCCTCCCTCATATTGTATTCATGCTACCTGCCGCAGGACATGTGTAGTACTCACACCCAGATGCCAACACTGGACCATTTATCAATCATAAACTCTAGAAGCCTGCCCCATGACTGCATGAGGATTTAGGGGAACATTTAGACACCAATCATAACAATATCTGTAACTCTTTAGGGAAGATACCTAGACGAGGAATAGCTGTGTTGAATAGAACTAGTTTTAGTTTTTTGAGGATTCTCCATACTGATTTGACATGTAGCTGTGTTAGCAAACTTTCCCTTAGGGCTTTTAGAGTTGAGGCAACATAATTTCTCTTCATTTGTTTAGAGTTTGTTGACATCCTAAGGTACACTCTCTCTCCTTCTCCTCCACCCCATCTCTCTGAATAGAGTGTATTCAGATTGTTGACTGATATGTATTTTAGTAACTGCATGCTGGTCTGACCTTGCCTGCACCTGACCTGAAATTGAGTTTGTCAGACC
The DNA here is from genome assembly GCF_000276665.1 of Chinchilla lanigera. Lineage (NCBI taxonomy): Eukaryota > Metazoa > Chordata > Mammalia > Rodentia > Chinchillidae > Chinchilla > Chinchilla lanigera. The sequence goes on from NW_004955487.1 coordinate 2,739,590, forward strand.
TCCCTAAGGACAAGCCACAGTGGAAGTCCTGGAGGGACCCTTTGGCTCCATGAGCACACCTGCTCAGGAAATCCATGGGAGGGTCCTCACTATGCTTAGAACATAGTGGTTGCCTTCCAGTGTTTTTCCACTGACTCGTACCACACATTGCCCACCGCCTGGCCCCAGCAAGTCTGGATGGGAAAACTAACAAAATTTGGGAAAATTGCATCTGTGTATTGAGTACAAAGGTCTTGCTTTTCCTTTAATAATTGGAAAGCACTTGACAAAGAAAATGCACAGTCGTGCTTTTCCAATAACCAGGAAGATCACAACTTATTAAAGCAGAACCCCATCACTTAGAAGTTGACACTCCAAGGGTTACGAGTGAAAGAGAAACATTCTTGGTCATTCTTGTTTATTCACTTATGCATTCATTCAGTGAGCATTCCTAGAAAACCCATTCAGTTGCTCCCAGCTACAATCAGGAATTCAGAGCCAGACAAACAAGGAAACAACTTTAACCAGTGCAGACATGCCTCATCTGGTGATGTGTTTCTGCTTCCATCTTGTGTAAGACCCACCTGTCCAAGAAGCTTTGGTTTATTTTTATAAGTTTAGAGAAGGGATCTCTGGATGGTACGTTAAAATGATTTTACTCTGCGTGCAAAGGATGCTTTGAATACTTGTCCCATCCAAAGGTAGTTTGCTTTCTTCCCCCTTTTAATGGTCTGCTTTTGCTCTCAGTTGTCTTAATATGCAGGCAGGCCTGTGTTTGTTTTAGTGGGTGGCTTGCCCAGGGACATTCCGCATTGTAACCCTAAATGAATTCCAGCAGAGTGGAAGGCTGGAGCTGTTTTTTTCTTCCTCCTGTTGTGGTTGATCTTTATTAGTCCCTAAGCTTGTGTCATTCATTTTAAAGTCATTAGTGAAAATAGAAACAGAAACATTTGGGTTTGAAAGCACACAGAATTATTTCATGTAAAATTTCTGCAGACCCTTTTGTTGCCTGTGGTCTGAAACTGAGCAGGCCACCAGCCCCCAACAGAACCTCTCTGTGAATGTGGCAAACAGCTTAAGTTCCTCCTGGTCCAGTTAGAGCAAAGCTACCCCTGAATCCTGAGCCTTCCTACTGCCCATGTGGTTCTATCCCACTTTCCCCTAATTACCAGGGCTCCGGGGTGCTACAACCTCTACCCAGAGATTATTTCCAGGTTCTTCTCGCCCTGAACAAATAACTTGACAAGTTATGTGCGAAAGGTAGCAAGAGTTTTCACGTATTCAAGGTAGGAAAAGAATTTCACTCAGCAAAATAAGAGTGCCCATGAAGAAGGAGAGAGCACAAAGGCCATGAAGTTAGTGGCAGCCATCTTTGCTCTTTTGTACACTTCACTCCTCATGCTGTTGTCAGATCTAAACTGTCCAATCAGATACCTGCTTCAGCCAATGTCAGGAGAACTGAAGATGGCATTTTCTGATTGGCCCCAGGTGCAGGGCTCAGGAATTGTTTTTCTGCGCATGTGTCCTGGATCTCCATGACTGATAGGTTACACCCACTTAGCTAGCCAGCTGGTCTCACCCTTACCTCCTGCTTCATTTCTCCTTCTCCTTCCTCCTCCCACTCCCCCTTTTGATCCTCCTCTTTCTCCTTCTCCTCTTTTTCCTCCTAATGGTACTGGGGATTGAACCCAGGGCCTTATACTGGCATATATCCCTAAGTACTTTTAAAATATTTTTATTGTTATTTTGAGACAGGGTCTCACTAAGTCACTAAGTTGCCCAACCTGGGCTTGAACTCCAAATCCTCCTGCCTCAGCCTTCTGTGTGCTGTGATTACAGATGTGTGTCACTACACCTAGCTCCTATTTTTATTCTTTAATGTGTCATGAAATATGGGAAGGCTGTGGTAGATATAATGAGAAGTAGGGTGAATGATAAATACATAACAAATCCATAATGTTGGAAGGATGTTAGCTTCTCTTAGACTAGTGTTTCTGTGTAATATGTTTTAACAGTACAATTCTTTCCCCTCCTGCCAAAAAAAAACCATGGAGGGAGCCTCGCTTGTATAATTGCTGCATATCTTTCCTGTGCCAGGAGAGGCTGTTGGGAACACCATGTCTGAGCTTCTGTTGCCTCTACGGGAACTCCCAGCCTCCCCAGAACCCAGTTAGAAAACCCACTGATGTGAGATAATATTCACATTTTATGTTAGAGGAAACTAAAGTATGGAGAAGTTAAGGGGCTCATCAAAGGTCACAAAAGGAACTAGTTGTGATGGTGCATGCCTGGAATAACAGCACTCAGGAGCCTGAGGCAGGAGGATTGCTGTAAGTTCCAGGGTTGCTTGGCTACACAGTGAGTTCAAGGCCAGCTTGGACTACATAGTGAGACCTTGTTTCAAATACAAACAAACAAAAAGTCACATAATGCATTAACACTTGGGTGGCAGAATAAGCAGCAAACCCCATACTACTTCCACCGCATTCAGAAAGCTTCCCTGCACTGCATACTGAGGTCACAGTCCTCCCTGGGCTCTCCTGGTATCTCTTATCTCTGATGACAGTCACAGCAAGCTCCTCACCTTGCATCTTCCATTGCACAATGATCACAGTGTAGGTGGTCCCAGCTACCAATGACCCAGTTCTACATCGAGTAAGATAGACACACAGCTTTCATCCCTTGCCTCCCACCTGGCACCATTTGCATTCAGCCAATGCCTTCCAGTGGGAAGAGATGTCACCATACTCCCCTGAAAAGTCCTGGGAAGTCTCCAAGAACGGCACTGAGTGGGATGCTCTGCTTGGGTCCAGTCACTCTGAGAGTTTTGTAGGGGTGCAGAGCATGGCTGCCTAGCCTCAGTGCCACCTGCTTGGGTAGCCTATGTGGTGATATCAGGAAATGCAGATTCTCCTCCTCACCCAATCCTCCCACTGGGACACAAGTCCCTGTGAGCTCTGTGGGTGCCTGGTATGGTTTCCTGTGGTAGCATCTTGGCTGCAAAGCTGGTTCTAATTGCCAGTTCCTGGGGGCCCAGCCCTGGTGTCCCTGTCTGTGTGTGCCACCCAGGGCAGGGCACATGGCTGTCAATATTTAGGATGTGCTTTCTGGGGAAACATGATCACTGCCATGTGACCTGTGACAAACACACTTGTGTCTTCCCCTGGGTAGCATGCAATGAATCAGAGCCCTAGGAGGGTGGACGGTTCATCTCTGTAGTTAAATAAGACTCTAAACAAAGCAGAACATTGGGTTGGATCCCTGGTGACCTTGGATTTGAGCACCGGCTCCCTCTCCCTCTGCTCTCTAACTTCCTTCCTGTCCTTCATGACACAAACTTTGCAAGGTGCACACTTATACCAAAAGAACTTTTATTTTTGTTCATCTGAAGTTCAAATTTAACTGGGTGTCGTGTCTTCCCTTCACTAAATCTGGCACCTCAAGTCTGTTTCTCAAAGCTGTCCCTTCAAGACACTCCCTCACTCGGTACCTAGATTCAGACTCTGAATTCTCATCACCCATCTGGCAGGGTCTCTGGCTCCAAGAGTGAGCTCCAATCCCTCTTCCATGTGGGCCCATGGGAGAGCTTGGGAATGACGAAACCAGACCATTGTGTTTTGGTTCAAATTTCATTTCTGGCTCCAACATCAAAATCCATGGCCAAGCTAGGTGCTTATGTGGAGTTCTCTCTGCCCTCTGAGGCCCAGGAAGGTGCATTTCCATGTGCAGGGAGCTTCTTTTGCTTCAAAATGGTCACAGCATGGGCATTCTAGAAGCAAAACTTTCTGCCTTGACATCTAGTAAGATCAGCATGGCCACCACTACCCTTCCTTGAATCTTACTAGCTGGGCTTGTGTCCGTTGGAGTCTGGTTTCTCCTCATCTGTGTCCCAGCACACAGCATCACTGTGGCCCTGGACAGGGCTCTTGTCTCGCCTCTCTTGTCTACTGTCCCTCTTTCTATCCAACAAGAGCCAAAGTAAGCACAGCTTCTTCTCTGTCTACATGACAGCAACAAGGACAGAGTGACCGAGCTCGATTTCATACAAGTCTGCTTTGAAGGTAAAAATAATGAGTTTTTTTCATGGGCTATGACCTTTTGTGGGTAAGCTACCAACAAATCCAAGAAACTCTTTTGCCATGCCTCCTATAGCGTTTTGGTTCTCACTTGCACAGAGAACATAGTGGATCTTGTAGCCTGTGACAATGACCCCCAAAGTAACCAAGCTCATGAGACAAGATGTGCAAGAAGGGCGTCCTGAGGGAGCACAGGGCCAGCTTGAAACCAGGAGCCCAGGGAACAAGCCCAATTCCCATCTGAGCCATTGGCTTGAGGGCAAGCAAAACAAAATAAGGTCAAATTTGTACCTGACCCCCAAACCTGCCCACCTCCTTGCTCTTGCCAACATCCTTCCTGCAAGTTCTGGGTCCCACACCTTCCTGCCTCAGCCCACTCCTCTGCAGGCGTCAGTTTTCTTTCAGGTTTTCTTTTTATTAGCCTGTGTTTGCAGTACATAATGACTGCATTCCTCATGGTAATTGGTGCATGCACATACCACACTTTCATTTTTCATCCCCTTTCTCTCCATCTCTTGGTCCCCTTTCCATTTGAGAAATATCTATCTCTCTACTTCCTGTTATCATCTTTTATTTTGCTTTTTACACATTGGCTTTCTCATATAAGAGAAGCTATGCATAGAGAAGCTCATGTGTCTGATTTATTTCACTTAACATTATGATCTCAAGGTGTATCCTTGTCCTACATATGACTTTTCCCCAAGCCTTTACAGCAGAGTAGTACTCCACTGTGTGTTATACCACATTTTCTTTATCCATTCATCTCTTGATGGACACACAGGCCACTTCAAAGATTTACCTATTATGAATCATGCTGCTGTAAGCACAGCTACATGGACCCCAGTCTAGATTGGAAGCCAGCTTCTCTGCCCCTTCTGTACTCAATGCTCCAGGGGCACTTCCCACTTTCTCTGGGTGACAGAAGGGAGGCAGTGCAGGCAGGAGGACCTGCAGCTACAGACGAGGGCTCACAGCTCACCCTGGTCCTTCCTGTGCAAACAGCTGAACAGCTGGCCCCTGAGATGCCCTGAGCATTCTGGTTCAGTTGCCCAAAGTCTGTGCCACTGACTTGTAAGTGTTCAGGAGCAAAGCTGATGTGATACTAGTGACATCTCAGCACAAAATCCAGTGTGGAGTTGTTAGCAATAAAAACAATTTTAAACTTCTATGCTGTACACTTGTCATCCGCTCCCTTTCTTTTCCCTCCACCTCCTTTCTTTTATTGTAATTTATCAGGCAGACGCGGCTCCATTTGTTCCTGCCTCACCTCTCTGCAAATTCTTCCGGGTCAATCTGGTTCATTTCCGGCCAGAGCAAAGCGAGGGCTAACCTTGTGCTTGTTAAATTGAATTCATTCATCACTGCAGTGTTCAAAGTCTCGGAGTGAAAGAATGAGTGATTCTCTCAGTTTTAGCTCTGGAAGAGGCTATTCGGGGAGACAGGACAGATCTTCCTTGAGAAAGAAAAATCACATGTATTGTTTCTCATTCCATTTTTGAAGAGGCCTCCTCTGCTCTTGAAATATTGAGCTGCAACCACCACAATGTGGTGATTTGATGGCAGATGAAGAAGGGGCTTCTTCCCGAGACGTCGGGACCTATGTACATTTGATCTTTTCACCGGAGCTCACATCTGTCCCTGCAGCTTAATTCTGGTCAGAACACTTCTGCACACAACAGAAGAAAGCAGTGAATCTGTATCCTTTTTCCTCTTTCTGCTGAGGAAACTTGAGATGGAAGAAAACATGGTAGTGCATAGGGTGTAATCCTAGGGCCTTGGGGGCTAATGCAGGCAGATTGCAAGTGCTCCAGGGTGGGGAGCTCAGCCTGCAATCCCAGCTCTGTGGGAGGCTGAGGCAGGAAGATTAACAAGACCATGTCTCAAAATATAAAATCGAAAGTAAACCTGGAAATGTAGCCCAGTGTGAAGGCTCTGGGTTCAATCGTTGTACAAACAAACAAACAGTAGATCCTTTAGCATGCCCCAGCCTGAGGCTTTAGCCAACCTTCACAGCTGGGTGTTGAAAGGAGAATTACACGAGAAAGCAATGGAATGGCCCTGAGCACCAGCACCCTCTCTCTGGATGCCCCCTTTTATACCATCTCTGTTCTGCCGGTGGCCCACTCCAGGACTGACACCCTTTCTTTTCTGATATTCCTGTTTCCATCTCCAAAGTGCTGATGTGTCCTCCCAGAGCCTTGTGGCTAAGAGGGTGGAAACATGGAGCCCACAGGAGGCTGCCAGATGGGTTGGGCTGAAGAAGACACTGCGGAGCCCAGGCCATGGGGTCGGTGCTGCATTGAAACTGCAGAGAGCGGGCTTTGATCAAGCTCCTGGCTGTTGTCATTTTGGGCTCTCCATCTGTCTGATCTATGTGGTGGGTGAATCTGGATTGATGCTGGTGATTCATTATTCAGCCTCTGCCTGCAGAATTCAAGGCATTTATGCACTCATTTATTGGGTTCCCTGGGGGAGAAATTCCCTCCTGTGTTTGTCCCATCCAAAGGTTTTTATTTATTTCTGAATCTTTGACTTTTTGGAGACAGGGTCTCACTATGTGTAGTTCAGGCTAGTTGTAAACTCACGACAATCTTCCTGCTTTAGCCTCCTGAGTGCTGGGATTACAGACATGAGCCACCACACCTGGCTTACTCTGCTTGTCTGTGGGGCTTTGATATTTGCATATTGAAATTAATATTCAAGACTCAGTGGTATCAGGGAACCTGAGTGTTCTAGATAACCTGCTGTTGACTCATACCCCGGAGGCTTATTGATGTCACATACATGGATCATACAGGATCATCTTTGGGGATGACCAGAACCCAACTCAAGCCTGTTGCTTTGAACTAGACAAGGATTTGCCAAGCTTCTCATCCCAGGAATCTCTTATGGTCTTAAAAATTATGGAGGCCCCAAGGACTTTAAGCTTTTGTGGATTACACCTACTGAAATCTTCCACATTAGAAATCAGAAATGGCTGAAGTGTAAGAAGACGAGCATGCATCCCAGTTCTGGTCAAACCAATGATATCATCTAAGGCAAGGTCTGTGATACTGCTCCAATGACTCATTAGAGAGCATGACTACCTGGGCAAATAATGTATATCTTAGCATTAGTAGGAAAGTAATTTGTTTTCATGGACCAATGAGAAGAGCCTTGGTGACTTTGGGGGCCTGGACCACACTCTGAGAAGCACTACCACATTTTCCTAGGATTGATGCTGCCAGCATGGACCCATACATGGTTCATGGTCCACCTCCGTTCAGTCAGATGTCCCTGGCTCTGTGCCTTTCTTGTCACTTTCCAGGGTCCCAGGCCATTCTTGATGCTGCTGACGTGCAGGATAAAGGTGTGGTTCCTACAGTGTTGATCCCAGGCTGTGTGGATACTTTTTTTTTAATTTTAAAGATAAAAGAATGAAAACATCTTAAGAAACACACATACATTTACAAAATAACACAAAAACAATGCAAGAAATGTTGAATTTCAGACAAGGTGATAGGAAATTAACAATGGTTGTTGTATTACATATTGATATCTTCAAATTGGTTAATCAGGTGAACAAATATGGACATGAAAGATTGATCAAACAATTAAACATTAACTGTTCTTTTCAAAAAAGAAATAGAAGTCAGTAGTACAAATATATTAGCTATCCTGTGTATACATGTATACATATTTTTCCCCTTCTTTCTTTTCTCTTTTCCCTCATCCCAGTTGTTCTTTACTTTTGAGCAGTTTCCTTTTGTTTCACAATATCTATTATATCTCTTAGCTTTTATTCACTCTCAGGTTCCTACACTAGTGAGACAATATGGTGTTTACACATGTGGGTCTGATTTATTTCACGTAAAAGTATGGTCTCTGGTTGTGTCCATTTACCTATAAAAGCCCCGAGTTTATCTTTCTTTATAGATGAGTAATATTCCACTATACAAAAATACCACAATTCTTTTATCCATTCCTCAGTGGATGGACATTTGGGTTGCTTCCATGATTTAGCTATTACAAATTGTGCTGCTATAAACATGGGTGCACATATATCACTGTGATACAATGTTTACAGTTCTTCTGGGAAAATACCCAGAAAGGAAATAGCTGGGATGAATGGGACCTCTAGTCCTAGTTTACTGAGGAGTCTCCAAACTGATTTCCACAGAGATTTCCATAGTCTACATGCCCACCAGCAGTGAAGGGTTCCTATTTCTCCACAGCGGCACCAACATTTGTTATTGATTGATTTCTTAATGATAGTCTTTCTTACTGGGGTGCGATGGAATCTCAGTGCTGTTTTAATTTGCATTTCTCGAATGACTAATGATGTTGAACATTTTCTCTTGTATTTATTTGCCATTTATGTTTCTTTATTTGAGAAGTGTGTATTTATCTCAGATGCTCATTTTTGGATTGGGTCTTTGAATTTGCAGGGGCTGATGGTTTTTAAATCTTTGTATGTTCCAGATAGAAGTCCTGTCTGAGGGACAATTGGTTACATTTTTTTTTCCAATTTGTGGGTTTTTTTTTTACTCTGCAGGTGATTTCTTTAGATGTGAAAACACTTTTCAGTAAGATGAGATCTTAGTTGTTGACTCTTTGAAGTATTTCATGTGCAGTTTGGTTTTTGTTCAAGAACTCTCTGCCTACCCCTATATCTTCAAGGTTTTTACCTACCTTCTCTTTCAGTAGATTTAGTATTTCTGTTTTAATATTGAGATTTGTGATTCATTTTGACTTGAGTCTGGTGCATGGTGATAGACGTGGGTCTATTTTCAGTCTTCAGCATGTGGCAAGCCAGTTTTTCTGGTATCTTTTATTAAAGAGGTTATCTTTCTTCCAGTGAACTGGTTTGGCCCTTTTGTCAAAGATCAGGTGGTTGAGTGTGTTTGTGGTTGTAGCTGTTTCTTCCAGTCCATTCCATTGATCCTCAGGTCTGTTTTTTAGCCAGTACCATGTTGATTTTATTATAGTAGCTTTGTAATATAATTTCAGTTCAGGGATTGTGATTCTACCTGACTTGTCCTTGTTGCTCAGGATTGCTTTTGCTATTCTGGGTCTCTTCTGGTTCTAGATGATTTTTAGGGATTTTTTCTCTAGATCTGTGAGATATGCTAAAGGTATTTTAATTGGAATTGCATTGAATCTGTACAACAATTTTGGTAGTATAGCCATTTCCACAATATTGGTTCTTCCCATCCATGAGCAAGGAATATCTTTCCATTTACTGAAATCCTCTTCAATCTGCTTTTTAAAAGTACTGTAGTTTTCCCTATATAGCTCTTTTACTTCTTTCCTTAGATTGAATCCTAAATATTTCAATTTTTTGGATGCTGTGGTGACAGGTATGGTTTCTCTAATTTCTCTCTCATTGTGTTTGTTGTTTGTGTATAGGAATGCTATTATTTTTGAGTGTTGACTTTGTAGTGGATACTTTTTTATCAATGGTTTTTTTTGAGATACAACTTACATAAAATTTACTCTGATACAGTATATAGCTCACTAGTTTTTAGTATAATTTGGGAGTTGTCTAACCATTAACATTACTTTTTAGTTTCTTTTAGTACTGGGGTTTGAAGACAGGCCTATCACCCTGAGCTACATCCCCAGCCCCTTTTGGGTATTTATTTATTTTAAGACAGGGCCTTGCCCAGTCGCTAAATTGCCTAGTAAAATAAGCCAGGCTCTTGAAGCTAAATACTTGACAGACAAGTATCACCTGTCACATATGCGATTAAAAAAAAGATGGCATGAAAATAGAAGGGAGACTATTGGGCAAGGGGAAGGGGCACCCAAGACTAAGGGAGAGAATGGAGAAGAGTAGTGGGAGGTGAGTGTGTTCAGATTTGTTATATGAGTTTATGAAAATACCACAAGGAAACCCCACACTCTGTATAATTAATATGCAATAACTTTCTGTCGGCTTTAAAACAATTTTTTTTTTATTAGCACCTGTTTGCAGCATATGACATTCACATTCCTGGAGTGGAGTTGGTGCTTACACATCACACATCTTAATTTCTTTTTCAATTCCTTCCCCTCCTCCCCCTACCCCTCCTTCCATCTCTTGCTCAGGTAGAAGTGAGAAAGTTCCATCTCTTTACTGATATGAGAAAACTGGCTATCCACATTCAGAAGATTGAATCTAGACCCATATCTCTCACCATGTACTATACTAAACTCAAAATGGATGAAGGAATTAAATGTTAATACACAAACACTGCAGGATAGCAATAGGTAAAACTATAAAGTCATAGGAGTAGGCAAGGACTTTCTGAACAGAACCCTGATTGCACGCACATAAACTAGTACTGAGAATCAACAAATGGGATTGTATCATGTTAACAAGTTTCTGCACAGCAAAAGAAACAAGCAACAGAGTGAAAAGACAATCAACAGGATGGGAAAAAATTGCCCGCTATTCCTTGGACAGAGGACTAATCTCTAGAATATATAAAAAACTAAAAACATTAAGGGTGGGGAATATAGCTCAGTGGCACAAGTGCCTGCCTGGCAAGCATGAGGTCCTGAGTTCAACACCCAGTACCAAAAAAAAAAAAAAAAAAAAAAAAAATTAGACACCCTCAAAATAAAAGAGCCAATAAAAAAGGGCAAGTGAAACAAATAGACACTTGTCAGAAGAAATACAAAAGGCAAATAAGCACATGAAGAGATTTCAGCATTGGTAGCATTAGAGAAATGCAAATTGAAGCAACACTGAGATTCCACCTTACTGCAATAAATTTTTAAAAAACAGTATGGAAGAGGCAGTTCCTCTGGAGGTCATACCTGAGTGTCTGAGTCCATGTTCTACTTAGAAAGAACACAAGGCTGATTAATCATCCAAGACTGGTTGGTTCTTGGGACCATAAATCCTCACAACACAGTGGAAGGACAGGAGAAGATTTCTTAGCCCCTGAACACCGGACTGTACTTGCAGTGGTGCAGTCTTCCCTGGACTGCAAAGAAGACAATATCTCCTAGCTCTCTGGACCACGGATCAACACTATCACAGGGTTTGGTCTCCTTAGTGTAGATTTACAGCAGTAGGACTTACAGGAACTCCCAGAGGGAGAAGAATGCCAGAGTCCCTCTGGAAGCTGGCTGAACTGTAACACGTGAGAAGAGAGCATGAGCCAGTTTTCCTTTACTGTAACAAACACCCGAGACAATTAATATAGAAAGGCAAAAGGATTGTTTTGGCTCAGCTTTTCTGGTCTGTGATCAGTTGGCCTGTAGATTTGCAACCTTGGGTAGGGCATACCTCATGGTGAGACAGCATCGTGGGACAGACCATTTCATCTCATGACTGAGAAGAAGTAAGAGAGGACCATAAAGACCCGGGATCCCACAGTTCCCTTTGGTGAATCCTACAAATGACCCAAATACTGCCAACCAAGACCTCCCTTTGAAAAGATTCCACCATGTTCCAGTCCTGCTGCACACTGGGAACCAAGCCTTGGATGTGGGCTTTGGAAGACAGTGCAGATCCAAAGTACATCAGGGAGACAAGGGACTGTAGCAGCACCATGAATCTCAGAGCTCCTGGGATCTCTGCTGAATGAGTCCTGAGGTCAGTGTGAAGTCAGGCACCTTCATGGCAGGAGAAGTCCTGTGTCCTTCAGGTGAATGGACAAGACCCTTGATGGGTGCACACTCTTGCCATGGTAATGCCAATAACAGGGACAACCTTTAGGAGTTTTCACCATGACCCAAAGAAGGAGGGAGGCTGAGAATGTACAGACTTCTCATTGTCCAAGACAGGGACCAAAGCAGAAATTGTTTACAATTCAACCCTCAGAGATGGAAAGAGGTGGACTGATTGCCCAGGCTGGGTTCCACCTGGAGATCCTCCTGCCTCAGCCTCCCAGAGTGCTAGGAAAACAACCCTACCTGAAAGATCATCATTCTTTGCATAAAATGTTCACTTTCTTGTTGTTTATCATTGGAAAAAAGTAGAGGTCATCCCAATGTCATACTAATGGAATATTTGAATAAATTACAATTTCATCATATGAGGGATATTATACAACTGTTAAAGTAAGAGGTATAAAGAATGTATTAGTATTTCCTGATGGAATGTTGAATAGAGAAGCATGATACTAAGTTGTATGTACAATATTATTAAAGCTATAAAAGTACACGTGGACTTCTTTGACAAATAAAGTAGTTCTAGTTTTACAGGTAACATTTTAATTCAAGAACTAGAAGATATGTCAAGAAAGTAATTAATAAGAATTGGAGTGTGTATACCTGTCATTATTTTGGAGAAACTCAAAAGAAATTGGTTGAGTGACACTATGCTAAAGTTGGCAGAAAAATTTTTTTAATTTGTACTTTTATGAGTCTATGTTTCAGAAAGTAATGATCACATTTCTTGTGGAGAGTCTGGACATGTACACAACAATCTTAGTTCTTTTTACATCCTCTTCATCTCTCCTCCATCCCCCTGTCTCTGTGTGTGGCAGGGTCCAAGTGTCACACAGAACTCAAGCCACACAGCCTCAGGGACAGCTCTCTCTGCATGGTGCCACTGTCCTCATCCAGGAGGCGAACAGGCATGGGCACCCAGGAAAATCATGGCCAGGCTGTGTGTGAGGACAAAGGTCAGAAGATTGGATTTAGGAAAGTGACCTTATACAAGATATGAGCAAAAAATGTGATTAATGTTTAAATTAACAATAAAAAATTATTCCTCTAAAAGACACATTGTCATGAATTTCCTCAAAATTCTTCCCTTCCTTTTGCAAGAGATCTATGTCTCTCCTTCCTATTATCTTCTATTTTTTGTTTTATTTTACTTTGACTTGCTCATATAAAGGAAACCATGTGATATTTAAGCTCATATATCTGATTTATTTCCCTTAACATTATGATTTCAGGGTGCACCCATCATCCCATGGATGACTCAAGTTTATCCTTCTTTATGGTAGTGCAGTACTCTACTGTGTGTAAATACATTTTCTTTATCCACTCATCTCTTGATGGATATGTAAGAATGTAAAAATAATATATGTATTTGTACATTTGTTCAGTGAGATACTATACAGCAATGAAAAAGGTCGTTATATTTGTACCACTATGGATATATCTTAAAAACTATATACAAAAATTCAGACACAAAAGGGTACACAAAAGTACCCGTGCAATCCCATTTAACTGTAATTCAAGGACAGGCAAAATCAACCTGTGGTTATAGAAAAGAAAACAGTGTAACATGAAAGAAACAAACTGGAAAGAAGTAGGAGACTATTTGGTGCTTGGCTTGATGTGGTGGTGTCACACAGGTGAGCATATAAAGTTGTTGACATGGGTTGAAGTTCCTCAACTGAAATGTGAGGTCCATGCATTTTACCCTAAGGATATTCTATTCTACTTAAAGTTGCTATGCAAGAGATATGACCATACAATATGGTGAATGTTTAAAAATGTAAAAATTCATTACAGTAAAAGACACATTACTATGAATCCTCCTCAAAATCTACCCCCTTGTCTTGAACACACTCATCCCATTGTCTCTGATACTTTTTGCAGCAGCTCTGGAGTCCTCTTTCGTGAGTATCCTTGGCTGAAGGATACTCAGCTGCCTCGATGTCCCAAACGCATTCAAAACATTTCCCTTTTGTGATCATTTTGACTTTGGGGAAGAGCCAGAAGTTACACGGGGCCAGATCCAGTGACTAAGCTGGGTGAGGACATAGCGTCAAGCTTTTAGGAGCGTATCTTTTCATAGGGTGGCACTTGGCCGCAGCATTCACCATATCTTTGATCCCACCTCGTAAAGACACTCAGAAAAGAGGACTCCAGAGCTGCTGTAGAAAGAGTCAGAGACCATGGGGTGGTGTGTACAAAATAAGGGGAAAGATTTTGAGGGGAATTCATGACAATGTGTCTTTTACAGGAATAAATATTTTTATTGTTGATTTAAACATTAACCACATTTTTTGCTCATATCACGTATAAGGTCACCTTCCTAAGTCCTACCTTCTGACCTTTGTCCTCACACACAGCCTGGCCATGATTTTCCTGGGTGCCTGTGCCTGCTGTCCTCCTGGATGAGCACAGTGACACCGTGCAGAGGGAGCTGTCCCTGAGACCGTGTGGCTTGAGTTCTGTGTGACACTTGGACCCTGCCACAGGCCTGTGACTAACCTTTCTAAAAATAGCTTACCTGGTGGTCAAACAGTGGGCTGCAACATCTGACTCACAGGACTGCTAAAAGCATTAAAGTTAAAGCCCGGTTAGGTATGATGTTCATCTTACCCAGGCAAACACAACACTCATGCCAATGGACATGCCAGAGAGCTGCATACGTAGGAAATTTTCTATTTACCCCTTGGAGGGATGCTCCCATCTTGAGGAACACATGCACTGTTACTTGTTACTAGCTCTTTTGCAAGAAAGAGGACCCCCAGGCCCAGCAGACTGTGTCCCTCTGGTTCTCACTTGACACCTCTCTTCAGAGGATGAGGATGCTCACTCCCAAGCAGGCAGGCAGCAGTTCATCCAGAACATGACATGGGCTCCACCTAGCCATGAGTTCATTGTCTGTCTACAGATTGTGCACCCTAGCCACGAGCACATAGAGAAAGAAACTGCAGACAGTACTTTGATAAATTAAGAAAGATCAATCACATGTCAGAGGGCCAAGCTACTCTTCCCTTCCACGGTAGATGGTCCTGATTTGGAAACATCTAAAAGTGATTTACTGGTGTGGGTCATTCAAGTCAGAAATGGAACCCCAAGCTTTGGAAAGCACTAAGACTGGCCATCTGGTCTACTTTCGTCTACTCTTCTTCTCTTTCATCCTGCCCATCTGAATGTTCTGTCTGCCCTTAGATCCCTTCTCATCCGGAGAATGACCAAGGTCAGTTCTTGAACTCATTTCTGCTGTTGCCACCAACAGCTTGGTCTGTGACTTTCCCCGTATGTCCCTCAGCCTTCATTTGAAATGAAAACCAAGCTGCTTCCATCTTTCTGTGTGTCCAGCATGACAGTGTTCCTCTCAAGCCTTTGAACTGCTTTCATAGGATATGTTACATTTCCTTCTATTTGATTTCATTTCTACAAGGTCCCTATTTTTTTTTTTTTTTTACTTTATTTCTTCAGGGACAGGTTGTCAAAGCCTTTCAATATATGCTTATGGTTTAATAAATTCATCCTACATTCCATTTCCCTGAATTGGAAAATGCTGCTAGGCAACTCATACCTCAAGAGAAAATAGCCAGGTGTATTAGTTAGGATGAAGTAGGTTATGCTGCAGTAACAAAATATCTGCATGTTTTAGTCCTACAGTACACAGGACTTTGAGAGCTCATGGGAAGCTCACCTACGGAGCCCTCTTGTGTGTCACAGAGGCCTTTTAGTGGCTCTTGGCTTTTGGGTTGATGAGCAAACCTACTTGCTCTCAAACCAAAGCAGAACACATGTCACTTGCCTGTTCCAGGAGAGAGTTAAATATTTTCTTTGAGAACCACTAATGTAGTCCAATTCTGTTTCCTTTTTTGCAGTGGTAACTAGGAGACTCAGAAGCTAATTGTCTTGTCTCCCATGGCCCACGTACAACAATTTTATCTTTTTCAGTCTAACTTATATCATCAGGTGTATGATTTATATTTATGCTTGCCTGCTTTATTGTACACATTCTTAAAAGTCAGTTCAAGTCTCTGTAGAATGAAGTTAAATGTTAACAAACAAAATGATTACATTTCCCTTCATTAAATAGATATGGATTGTGCTGTCACTGCATTTCAGCATAGGTTCCATTACATCTAGGAAAGAAAAGTGCAGGAGAAAAGAGTTTGGGAAATTCCTCAAAAAGTTAAGCATAGAATGAATATTGAAACTAGTAACTTCGCTCCTAGTGGATATACAAAGGAACTGAAACCAGGGACACCAATATATTCTTACACACACGTGTTCACAGCAGCACAAAGAGCCAGAGGGCAGAACCAAGTGTCTCTTATGCATGAATTAACAAGAAGTGGCATATCCATTCAAAGGAATATTATTCAGTCATGTAAAAGAATAAATTTCTGGTAAGTGTTATAACTTGGAAATATTTTGGAAGTACCATGCTAAATGAAATAATTCACATAAATGGGAGAATCTTGTGTGTAGTAGCAAATATTTACATCAAATATTTAAAAGAGGCAAATTCACAAGGAGAGAAGGTAGGTCAAATGTTACCAGGGGATGGATGAAGGAAAAATATGAATTATTTCTTAGTGGATACAAAGTTTCTATTTA
The DNA here is from genome assembly GCF_000276665.1 of Chinchilla lanigera. Classification (NCBI taxonomy): domain Eukaryota; kingdom Metazoa; phylum Chordata; class Mammalia; order Rodentia; family Chinchillidae; genus Chinchilla; species Chinchilla lanigera. The sequence goes on from NW_004955487.1 coordinate 2,755,888, forward strand.
TATGTGATTAAACAGTATTAGAAATATACAATGGTACTTGTTACAACTGTAAGTACTACAATGTTAAAGTGTGACATTGTAAAGATAATGCCACCAAGATGGATTATTATTTTAACTCAAATCAATTAATCATTAATTTAACGAATTTAAATTAAATTGTCCAATTTTGCCACAAGAAAAATAGCTTCAAAAAAAAAAGTACTGAAAAAAATTTGTATTGGTTTTTCTTCAGTTCATCATAAGAACAGTAAATATCTATCGTGAAAAGTAGCCATAACTGACAATGTGTAAAAGAGGCTTTGTGTGTTGTAAAGACGACGGGAGTCAGAATTTGGAGCCTATAAAATTGCTGGTTGCTTGGCCCAGGGAAACAGTTCATTGGAGGAGGACCCAGGGCTGTACACCGCACACCCTGCCACACCCTCCTGGAGGCGTCCTGTGAGTGCATTTAGAGCAAGTGATGTTTAATGGCTCTTCCAGTGTCCAATTCCCAGGCATAAGTAAGAAATAGTCACATCTTTCTTATGCTCATAATAGTATAGTACAAGGTGGTTTACACTGATGTAAACAGTTGAGCAAGACAAGATGAATGAGACAATTACAGATTTGTTCACCGGAGGATATGATCTGTTGAACACAGTACATGTTGTGGTGCTAGGAAAAGCAGGAAGGTTCATGGGTTTATCACATAGGACAGAAGCTGGTGCAGCCTTGGAAGGGTGGGGCTTCCCTGGAAGGCACAGGCTCGGGGACCCTTGCATCAGCAGCCCCTTTGAGCATCTTAAATTCATGGAGCAAAAGAAACCAAGGTCATCTGGAGCCCCTTTCTGCTAGCTATAAAGTTTTTGCCTATAATCCCCTGCTTTATGTGAATAATTTGTTTCACATGAGTGGAATCCTGTGTAAACAAGCCCAGGATCACATTCCCTTTGTCCAAATAGCTCTAGAGGACATATTTTAAAGTAAACTAATTAAGAATGGGTTTTCAAAAGGTTTGTTTTTAAGAAGGTGAGAAATCAAGCAACAGGAAGTGTGGCCTAGGTAAAGTAAACCAACTTGAAAGCCAGGAAGAGTGCCTATGACCAGCTCTCCTCTGGTGTGGTCCCAGGGTGGACTTGAAGCAGCCCAGGATTGCTCATAATAGTATAGTAGAAGGTGGTCCAGCAGAGGCAGCACAGTGAATTTCACCAGGACTCTCCTTCTCCCCCAGTGTAAGGCGGTATTAATCCTCGGCAGCAGAAAATGCCGTCTTCCACACAGCCTTTGGTTCTGGCCATTTGAATGTTAAATATGGGTAATAACTGCCGTGATTTACACTTCAATATGTAGAAAATGCTCTTTAGCAATCCTAACAAAAATCACATGTGCATGGCCCAAGCCCCACATAAGCACTTTTGGAAATGTCATTTGCAAGCCTACAGCTTGCTTTTCTGGCAAGAAATGCATCCCATTTTTGCTGAATATTTCCAGTTTGCAATCCATTTTCACTTGGGAGCCTCTGCATTGATTGTAAGGGCACGGAACTGCTCAGGTGGTTGAGGTCATTTCTGACTATTACTCAGCATGGCCTAGATTGTGAACGACAAAGAAGCTGGGAATGGCATTGTTTTTGAGGATTGCTGATTGAAATTTTACCACTTCACAAAAAATCATGTCCACTCACACATATTTAATGCTTTTTTTCATTTTTTTATGCCTTATTTCTCTTTAAGATTTCTATTAGGATCACAGAGCACCTCACTCAGGGAAAAGGCATGATTCTTATTTTATTATGTATCATGTCTTTATCTAAAGTAGGTTACTTGGAGAATGTTTTGGGAATCTTTTTGGCTTTTAACCAACCTCACTGAGGATTGAAGCAGAGTCTTGACATGTGCCAAGATGGCCAGATACAGAGTTCTTGCCCATGTACCAAACTCAAGATGCAGTACGTGGCCTTGTAAGAGTTATTTAGCCTTTCAGTCTTAGCTTCCCCAATTTAGAAACGGAACATTTGTTTTATAAGGTGATCTGTAAACTCTGTGTTGGAGGCTTGGTCAGATGAGGCACAGTCTCTGATAGGACTGGGGGTAGAGGCTCATATTTCTGACTGGGTCATCCATGGGAACTATGTGGCCTCTGACCCAGGATTGCTGCCCATTGGCGATGAGGGGCTACTTGTGCCTCAGGTCAGCTGAGAATACACTGGGTCTATGGTCTGTACACACCTTTCTTTCACTTGAACTGGTGCCATCTTTTGAAGGAGAAACAGGGGCTCACTGGCTGTCCTCTTCATGTGCATAGACTTCTTAGCCATTTCTGATTTTTCTTCCAATGCCAAGTTCTGTTTCCCAGACGGTACTTGGATGGAAGGTGAGGAGAGTCTGAGCACTGGACCTAGGCAGAAATAGAAAAAGTTTCATTATTCATCAAATACTTGGACTTTCTCTGTCCTTTCCAGGGATTTAAAAAAAAGTGTGCATTCCAGAGGACGATGTCTTAATTTGAACACAGCTCTTCCAGGGCTACTGTTGGAAACTGGTCATCACTCCTTGCCACGACATGACTTGTGTCACACTCACTCTCTCTGACAACCCTGTAGTCAGGGACATTGTGACTGTTAATTCTGACGTGCCAACTTCCAGCAGCTTGGTAAGCACACTTCTGGGTGTGTCTGTGGGTGTTTCCAAAGGCACTTGGCTGGCAGGCCAGCAGTCTGAGGGAGGAGAACCTCTCTGACTGGTCGCACCAGCAAGGGTGTTGCAGCCAGGGTAGAATCAAGGGAACAAAGGAGGAGGACGATGTCTGCTGCATGTTTTGGGAGCTCCTCTGTGTTTCAGCAGGTGTGTCTCTGCTGCCATCACCTAGGGACACGGGTCTCCAGCTTCTTCATCCTCCAACACAGACTCTCACCAGCGACTCTGCAGGGAGCTGCTAGGCCTTTATGCCTGGACTGGAGCTGCATCTTTTGTCCCTGATATTCTGTGACTTCCTGCTTCTTTAGGTGAGCAGCTCCTGGGTCTTCCAGTTCTCCAGCGTGCAGATGGCCACTGTGGGCTCTGCTGCCACTGATTGTGTCAGTTACCTAATAAAGCCCCTTAAGTAAGTAAACATATATTTTGTATTGATTCTGTTCCTCGAGAGCCCTAACTAACAGACATGGTCAGCCTGCTTTGAGCATCTCCTGGTGTAAAACAACGTGATGAAGCTAGGAGGCAGCCATGCAGGTGAGTAGGGGCTGGGCATCAGCTGCTAGCTCACTGTCCAGCCTCCTCAATAAAGTCTGCTTCACAGGTCATTGTCTCTGTACAGCAAGACATATTGGAATCCATTACTGGTAGAGTCCACATCCAGGATGCTAAGTCACTAAGTGTGGGACTCACTACTCTGGTGTGAGTGTGGTGGGGATTTGTGGAGCAGTGGTTTTACTGTGTGCGGGCATCAGAGTCCATTGTCAAACAGTTTAGATGATGCTGACTCAGCTGATCTGTGCAGGGGAGACAGCATCTTCCAGTCTCCTCCATGGATCAAGAAACTGCTGCAAACCCTAAAGTAAGGGGTGAGAGGGAGAAGCTGGTGCTCTGTTTACAGATCACTTTGAGGACCCCAGCAGACCCCAGCAGCTGATGAGGCTCCTGCTAGTGCCTTAATCCAAACACAGCTGGTGACTGGTTCTAGTACCGTGCGGCACATGGTTCAAAGCTTAGTTCAGCGCAGCTGTAAATGTTGACTGTAGTTTAGTTAGCAACGTTTTCCCCTTTTTTTTGGTATTGGTAATCAAACTCAGGGCCTTTGTACTGAGTTACATCCCCTGCCTTGATGTCTATTTTATTTTGATTCTTTATTTTTTTTGGACAGGATCTTGCTAAGTCAGTAAGTTGCCCGGGGCTGGCCTTGAACTTAAATTCTCTTGCATCAGTCTCACAAGTACTGGGATTGCAGGGCTGAGCCAGCCCACCCAGCTTCAGATGCATTTCCCTGAGTCCTTTCCTAGCTCCTGCATGCAGGTGAATTGGCCATCTCTTCTTCAGGCCATGCTTTGGAGAGGCCAGCATTTCATTGGGTCAAAAACATAACACTGAGTTTATTGATATAAATTGGCCTGGGTACTGCAGGGATTTTCAGTAGGGATCTGGTGAACTTCAGGATTGATGGCTGTAGTATTATGCAGGTCTGATGCTTTGTGATCCTCATGGTATTGTTGCAAATAAAGTTCACAGCATCATGGTCATGGTCACAAGGGATCTGCAGAGTCACGGTGTCTGCACTTCGGCTCCTCAGGAGCCTTTTGCAAGGTGCTGTGTCACGGTCAAGAGGGCTGCAGAGGGTACAGCATCCCACACATCTGAGATTGGTACCCATTTCTCTTTGCTCCACATCTCAAAACTTTTAGAAATACACTTTGCAAAGGCAAATCTACTTCACCTCCATTTCTGCCAAGAAAGCCAATTCCCAGCAGATGTAATGATATCAAGACTTGGAAGACAACATTTCTTTTTTGTTTTCCTGTTCTCATTATTGTGCAAAAGCTCTGACCAGCTCTGAAGAAATCATCCGATGACATCAGAAGGTGAATTCCGGGATGCTCATCCATCCCTGCATATTCAGACTTGTGGTAAATGGGGCAAAGGGAGGTGATTGTCCTAGAGTGTTGAGTCACCAGCTTTTGAGTTATGCCTATCAGTTTACAGTAAGCAGTGCTGACACAATTTTAATGGGTCATTTTCTTCTTAATTTCATGGAAGCATCAGTAAGTGTAGTCTTTCTCAGTGTATAAGAACTGCTTACAGTTATTTCGTTATTATAAAAATATCTCTTGCCACATAAAATGAAAGTTTTTTTTTTGAGACAGGATCTCACTATGCAGCTCAGGCCGGCCTTGAACTCACTGTGTAGTCCAGGCTGGGCTCAAACTTGTGGCAATTCTCCTGCCTGATCCTCTCAAGTGCGGGATTACAGGTGTGCACCACCACACCCAGCCAAATGAGACAATTTAAAAAGCAAATGCCCTTCATTGCAAATTAAAGTAGTGTACAATTACATGGTCAAAATGAAAACTAATGTTTTCAGGTTTTATTATGGCCAAGCTTGTCAGAATCCTCACAATTTCAGTAGTTATCACAAAACATCAGTAGTTATCATTTGAGCCATGACTTTAGTTTCTCCTTCTCCTCATCTACCTCCCTGCCCCTCAGGTCCACCCATGCCTGTTGATAGACCTTTATCCTGCTGACATATTGTGTTTTCCTTAACCCTTGTACAATCATCGCAACTGGGAAAATAATCCCTTTGACCTTGAGCTTGATGTGGCTGTTAGGAATTTATCACTTTGGTAGGCTAGCCTTGTCCAATTGATGCTATAGTATGTATTAGATAGGGTTCTCTAGAGAACAAAATTAATAGAAAATATATGGGTAATTACGCAAGAGGATTTATTTATGGGACAGCTTATAGGATCAGAGGCAGGAGAGTCCACAATCAATGTCTGTGCTGGAGCTGGGAGATCCAGGAAGTGCTCAACCCAGGAAGCTGGAAGCTGCAGAACAAGAGGGATCAAGGAAGAAGCACCAGTCTGGGGTGGAAGCTCCCTGGAGATCTATTGGTGCAAGTCTACACGAGAAAGACAAAGAAACTGAAGACCAGTGTCCCAAAAAAATGGCAGCAGAAGATGCTCCCCATCAAGCTGATGGGGGCTCTTCAAAAACAAGCACTTTCTTCTTTTTCTATCTTTTTTCTTTCCCATTTTCTTCCCATCCAGGGTACAAGCCTAATGATTTTTGCATCCACTTCCAGGGAGGGTCTTCCCCATGTCTGCTGGGCTACATGTTAGTCACCCGGGGACAACCCAAAACTACATTTTAGTAATCAGCTAGGCCTTTCTAGCTGCAGTTATGTTCACACATCATGGTTAATGATCACAAGATGGAAGGCACCACTTTCTTTCTTGCCACGTTCTAATCTCTTTATGGAGGGGGAGACAAGGTTGTGTATTAGTAGAGCCAGACCAGTGCCTTATTCAGGGCAGATTTCTAGAGACTGAGTGGCCTCAACAACAGACACTTACTTCTTGTACTTCTGGAAGTTGGGATATCCAAGGTCAAGGTGGTAACAAGTATGGTTCTCCTGAACACCTCTCTTCCTCGGCCCTGGCAGGTGGCTGCCTCCTTGCTGTGTCCTTAGAGAGCCATAGTGTCTCTGGTTCTTCTCATAAAGACACTAAAATTACCCTAAGATTATCATAATTATACTAAGATTGTCAACATCTGCACTAAACCTAATTTTCTCCAAAGGACTTATCTCTAAATACATGGAGGGTCTTGAATATGAGGTGCAGAGACATAAACATCTCTTCTAGAATAATGATTATACTCACATGTTTATTGAAACAGTGGGCCTATTGTCAGTACTACTCTGTGTATGAGTTGGCTTTCCTGTTGCTGGGATATAGTACCCCACACCCACACCTTGAAGGTGAGGTTTAATTTGGCTCACGGTTTCAGGAGATTAGGTCCATGGTTGGCTGCTCCAAGGCAAGATCATCATGGGCAAAGGGAGTGGGGAAGCCAAACAGCTCAGTTCCTGGTGGCTGGGAAGCAGAGCAGGGCAATATTGCCAGGGAGGAAGGGGAGAGGCCCAGGTATAGACCCATGGTCACCCTCCATGACCACCAGAAGTGTGCTTCACCAATCTACTAGGTGTTGATTCATCCAATGAAGCTGACAAGTCAGGACTAATGCTTATACATGGTTGGGTGAAAGAGTACCCCTTGAAAGATCCAGACCTTCATAAAGGTGTGGATTTTGGATTTTGGAAGGCTTTGGAGAAGCCCCAACTGCATCCATCAGGTTCAGAACCCTGCACAAAAATGAAAATGTATATTGAAACTGCTTGTCAGATTTGTTTCAATCGTGATAAATCAAATTAGTAGACCAACTAGTGAGAGCCTCATTTTCTGATATTTACTTTTGCAGTACTGAAGATTTTTTTTTGTCTTTTTGAGACAGAGTCTTGCTATGCAGTTCAGGCTGGCCTTGAGCTCACTTTGTAGCCTAGGCTGACTTCGAACTTGCAATGATCCTCCTGCCCTAGCCTCCCGAGTGCTGGGATTACAGGTATGCACCACCATGCCTAGCTAGTACTGAAGACAGGATCTTTGCACTGAACTACATTTTCAGCCCCTTCTCCCATTTTCTTTTGGATAGAGATTTTCTAAACTACTAAGCCACCCAGCACCCAGGCTGGACTCAAACCTGTAATTTTTCTGCCTCAGCCTTCCCGAGAGCTAGGATTACAGGCATGTGTAATCATATTTGGTATTTTCTGATAGCTATTTATTAAATTTCCAAACACCAAAGAGAACCATCATCATCATAATTACTGTATTTTATCGACCTAGAACATCTTAATTGATTCAGGCTGCTATAGCCGTAAACAATAGACCAATGGGTTACAGAGTAGAAATTTATGTTTCACCTTTTCTGTCCGCTGGAAGGTGCAGGTCAGGGTGCCCTTAGGGTTGAGTCATAATGAGGACTGTCTTCTTCCTTTGCAGATGGATTCCTTCATGCAGTGGCTCCAAGACAGCAGGGAACACCAAGTACTGTCACATTTTCACAAGGACATTAATGAAGGTTCCCCTTCACAACCTATGCATCCCAGTTACACCTCCTAGTAGCATCTCCATGTGTGTTAGGGTCACAGCCTCTCAAATTTGGGGACACGTCAGTATTCAGCCATAGCATACTTTGTGGAATACCACACGAGAATTAAACTTGGACAATTTTTTTTCATTTGGAAATACATTTCATGGTTGTTTTTTTGTTTTTTTTTTTTTTGTCTTTTTGAAACAGTTTTTTTGTTTTGTTTTGCTTTGTTTTTTTGTACTGGGAATCAAACTCAGGACCTTGCACTTGCCAGGCCTGCACTTGTACTGCTAAACTATATCCCCTGCCCGCTTTTTTTGCCTTTTTGAGACAGGGTTTCACTATGCAGCTCATGCTGGCCTTAAACTCACGTTGTAGCCCACACTGACCTCGAACTCTCAGTGATCCTCCTGGCTCAGCTTCCTGACTGCTAGGATTACAGAATGAGCCAACACGACTGGCTCTCATGCTCATTTTTAAAGTATAGTTTTGCTGGATATAGAATTACTTTTCATTGTTCTTTTTATTAGTGCATGTTTACAGTACATCGTGATTGCATTTATCCTAGGGAATTGATGCATGTACATAATACATCTTAATTATTTTTATGCTCCTTACCCCACCCTGTCTCTCTTTCCCTGCATTTCTTTGCCTCCTCTTTTGCAAGTGATCTATTTCCCTGTTTCCCATTATTCATCTTCTGTTTTGCTCTTTAATTTGTTTATAATTTGGGTTCCTCCTACAAAAGAAATCGTGATATTTAAGCTTGTGTGTCTAATTTATTTCACTTAATATTATGGTCTCATGGTGCATCTGTTTTCTTACAAATGACTCCCATTTGTCCCGTATTATGGCAGAGTAGTACTCCATCATGGATGAACACTACATTTTCTTTATCCACACAGCCATCCTAAAAGTCATGGGTATTCGTTCTCCCTTTGTACAGAAAGGGCTCAGAAACATGATGAGACTTGGCTGAGACCATAGGGCTCACCAATAACAGAAGCTGGATTTGAACTTGGGGGCTCCTTTGATGTTCGAAGTGAACTCCGTAAGCCAGCCATGAGCCAGGCGGGGCCACACACCATGTCTGTAGATGCAGAGGAAAAGCACAGAGCAGAGCTGCAAGCTGTCCCTCTTTCTGCAGGGATCATCCCTTTTCTTCCCTACTCTTCTACTTCATGCTTTTTACAACCCAAGAGCCAGGTTTATTGCTTTCATTTTGTTTTTGGCTTATTTAAAAATATATATCTATAACTTGGGCAAAATCCATACACATATTAAAAAAAAGTTTATGCTAAGATGAAGCAACATATTCATTAAGTAGGCAGAACAGAGAAGCCCTGAGCACACATTTCTCTTTCTTCCACTTTCTGATTATTGTGAGCAATAAATAGGATCATAATTGTTTGTTAAACTCAACTTCTCAAACTTTCCGCTCAAAGAGAAAGATGTCTCTAAACCTTAACTGTCCTTTTAAATTTTTATAAGGTTTTCATTTACTCTGGAACAAAGCTGGGAGGGTTTGCTGATGACCCTTAAAATAGGGAGAGAAGAAAGAAAATGAAATAAATGAGGCTGGGTTTTGCACGTGCCTGGCATTTGGCCTTGTAGGCCTGGTTTTTATTAGCTGGGCCTAGCATCGGGTTAATGCCACAGTCCTGTCAAGTTGGCTTCTTTATCGACACAAGCTGAGCCAACCCCCCAAATATGTAGCTACGGTGTACAAAATAAAGCACGGGTCTGGGAGCGCTACTCCTTCCTCAAGATAATCATGGGTGCCTTGACCTTCTAATAATTTTAGTTGATTGGATCATTTTTTTCCATGAGTATTTTAATTTCCTATTTTCTTTGACTGTTGCATATTCAACATTTTGAAAGGTACATCTGGGTAAATTACTCTGAGACATTTTAAAAAGCCAGTCCTCAACTGCATTTTTTCTGCCATAGACTTAAAAAACAACAGAGACATTATCATTGTTTGTATCCATAGATAACTTTCCCTCTGATTTTTATAAGATTTCCTTTTTTATTTTATGAAAAAGTAAAACAAAATTATTCATAATAATATAATAAGAGAATATCAATAGTAACACATTGTGTATAATAATCTTAAAAGTAGCAACTCAGTGTACAAGACAGACAAAAAGGACTCTTTCTTACATAGAAACAAAGAGATAATAGCACAAACATTCTTTTCAATGAACTAAGAGAAACTAGTAATATAAATGAAACAAATTAGTATATATAGTAAAGCATGTTTGAAACAACAGAATACATAATTCTGGGAATTATTTGAACTCACTACTACCTGTTTTGCACTCTCTCTCTCTCTCTCTCTCTGAGAGAGAGAGAGAGAGAAAGAGAGAGAGAGAGAGAGAGAAGTTCTTATATTTCTTGTGTGTGCATGTGTATGTGTGTGTGTATATGTGTATTACTGGCAATTAAACCCAGGGCCTTTGCTCTGAGCTACATCCCCAGAATTATTATTATTATCATCACTTGCATTTTGATCCAGGGTCTCACTAAATCACTAAGTGGCTCAGACTGGGCTAGACTCTTGTAACGCTCTTGACTCAGCCTACCACAGTGCTGAAGTTACAGTTATATGCCACCATATCTGATTTATAATAGTATATTTCTTGATCCCATCATAATAAAATAGTACATTGAGGCCTAACTCTGTATATTTATATTGTTTTAAAAGCAAGGCAGAAGAACAAATAAATATTTTCAGTTTTACCAAGGCAACAATTCTGGAATAATTAAAAGAAGGAGAGTGTTTTAAATCACATCTTCCTGTGTAGCAACTCTTCTATCTTCCCACTTGCAAACGGGCCATACCAAGAGTTCTCATGGGTCGATTCTGGGAAACTGATTAGAAATCATGCAAAGAGTTGTGCATGGGAGGGACCCAGGATCCAGAAAGACCTTCTGTGGCTTCTTCTTGCAAACTTGACCTGGGTTCTCAGATCTATCACTTACAATTCCCTTGGTAAGATGTCTCCTCTGCTGGATAATTTTTTTTCATCAGCCAACTTTAGAGTCTGTGAGCAGGATTCTGTCCTACAGATAGTGCCTTTTAACAATGGAATAGGGTGGAGAAAGAAATACAGCAGTCAGAGAAGACTTCTCTGCAGCCTGAGATGACTACCCTGTCCCCTGGGAGGACATAAGCAGCATGATTAAAAAAAAAACAAGGTGTGTTTAAACTTAAAAATGTATTAGGGCAAAAGACACATTGCCATGAATCCCCTCAGAACCCCCCCCTTCACTCTGAACACACTCATCCCATCATCCTTGCCACTTTCTGCAGCAGCTCTGGAGTCCTCTTTCCTGAGTGTCTAGTTGTGCTGTCATGTCCACCTCCATGTCCTGAATGGACTCAAAATGTTTCCCTTTTAAGATAATTTTGACTTTAGGGAGGAGCCAGAATTTGCATGGTGCCAGATTCGGTGACTAAGGTGGATGAGGATACATTGTCATGGTTTTACAAGCCGGCTTTCTGTTGGATGGCGCTCAGCAGCAGCATTCACTGTATTTGTGATCACACTTGGTAAAGACCCTCAGGAAAGAGGTCTCCAGAGCTGCTGCAGAAAGTGTCAAGGATGAGTGTGTTTAAAGCGGGAGGGGGGACCTTGAGGGGGGTTTGTAGCCATGTGTCTTTCACATTTACCATATTTTTTGATCACATGGCAGCCCAGGTCTTGGGTGAGGATGGCCAGCTCCTTGCCTGTCTGCTGGCACCTGTTTCACTGGAACTCTGAGAAGTTTAACAGTCCACAGTGTCCCCATGACCTGCCCAACACACACCCCTGGGCTCTCTGTCCTTACCTTGACTTTAATTTCCCTCTGACTAGCAGGCAGACTTTCTGCAGCCCACAGAAGAGGTTCTAGGAATTCCTGAAGCAGAAAGCACCCAACTGCAGTCAGATCCACATGTCTGAACTTAAGGACCCCAAACCATGAACTTGTCTGTCGGGCTTTGTAGAAATTACTTTTTCTAAATCCTGGATCAAAAAGAGGCTGCTCCTGTGGGTTGAGCACTCTGAGTCATTTATGGGGTGGCTTTTCCCTGGCTCCTGAGGTCTTACCTAGTCTGTCTTGTGGCCAGTGACTGTGGTCAGTGGGTGTCTCTGTTTTTGGTAGTTTAAAGTGAACTGAAAAAAAAAAAAAAAGTGAACTGGCTCTGCTGGGGATTGAACCTGTGACCTCCTCTCCATTAGCACTGGACTTTAATCAGTGGAAGCTCCCTCCCAGATGTGCTAAGCGCATATCACTGCCATGTTTTGGGTCTGCTGTGATTAAATGTGCTGAGAGCCAGACCTCCACACATCCAAAGGTCACTCACTCCCCTCCTCTTACCATTTGGGTAAGCTTGCAATTTTTATTGAATTTTCATTGTTTGGTGGAGCCCTGGAAAATGAAACACAGGAAGCTGGGTCCAGACATGGAAGAGGAAGGGCATGAAGAGCAGTATCCAAGCAGAGCTCTAGAGACATAGGCATGCATGTACACGTGTGTGTTGATTTCAAATAGTTTGTGGATCTGCATGCCTGCTAAACCAGAGCATAGCCTAGGCTCAAAGTATTAAGCCTTCCAGATACCTGAGAGCTGCATTACACACCACTTGTTAAATGTGTGACAGATCGGCGGGACAGTAGCCATATAGCAGGCTCCAGGCCTGCACACTGGCTAATAAACCAGCTTTTATACACACACTGCCTGTTCCAAGCTGGCTCTGTTCTCTTTTTAAGTCTCAGCCTGCAGCCCCTCTGTAGCTGGCTTTTCTACAGGACCAGTGAGGACAATGTGCTGCCCTTTTTAGGATTCCAATGCCGCCCCACACCAGATGTGGGGCCCCGCTTCTTAGTTTGATGGGTGGTGTCTGCCGACCCTTCTCACCTGGGGTCCTATGAAAGATGGATGGCTCTGTATTTTTATGACAAATTATATATCAGAAGACAGGCGATTTAAAAATTAATTCAAGATTCATTTATACATAGCTGCACTTGGATTATTTGGCCAATGGATGAAAAATGAAATTTTCATTACAAAGGAGGAAAATGGACGAAATGTCAAACTTTAATCCCATTTCCCATAAAGAATTATCATGTCCCCAGATCCTTCTGCAAACCCCAGTTAATCACTTGAGCACCCATGTTTCCTGCACTGTCTGTAAGCAAGCACTTTAAACCAGAGTTCTCCTTGTGTTTGCTAAAGGGAGCAATTCCTGCGTGGGAGTAGAAGAAATTAATTAACCTGGTACCATGCATGGAGGGGCAAAAATAGAGTGATTATTTTGTCCAGATCTCAGGAAACTGGTTCCTTTTTTTTTTTTTTTTTTTTTAAGCAAATGAAAAATAAATCAAATATCAGAGAAAAGGATTTTAAAAAAATGTGTGGTGCTGTTAAATTTTAATGTCTACTGCAAGAAACAAAGCAGGCTTCCCTGCACCCTAAATCAAAAGGGAGTTAACAACTTGAGGACACTCTCATAAATGTGAAGGCAATTTTGGAGGTGGTGGTGGTGGGGCTGTGAGGTACTATAATTAAAAAACATGAAGCCTAGTGGAACCTGTAAGAATTAGGTGCTAGCCTCAAATCGGGCTTTGTCTTACAGGCAAATACACATCTTTTTAGAGCAGTGGTGTTACCCTCTTTAGGCAGAGGTTACCTAAACCAAAACTCATGCAGTAGGATAACCAGGAGAGGGTGAGATCTATTTTGAAATATTGCACGCTGAGCTTTCCCCACACAGCTCCCAGTTTGGAGAGCAGACTGCATCTACATAATTCTTCAAGTTTTTATTTTCTTCCCCTTTCAGCCCTTTACACCCATGAACATTTGAGAGCAGAGCTACATGAAGCAGTAGGCTAACCTTCAATAATGCATTTTGCTTAATGCCTGGTTTGGTTTGATCATTTCCTGAAAACTACTCACGTGATGCCTTATTTTCAAATCACTGAAAAAAAAAAAGCAAGCGAATTATGGTGGAACTCAGACAGCAATGGAGTGGGAGGTAATTGAATATGCTGTGCAGATTCAATACACCCAGTGCATTAAAGGGCCCAGTGATTGCGGAATAAGCAGTGAACCCTTGCAGAAGGCTATGTGCAAATTAGGAGAGCTCCTACCAATACAGGACAGAAATTCTGCCAGATCAGGTGTTTTGTCCTGCAGGGAAAGGGTCTTCATTTACATAGCTCTCCCCCTTTCAGGCTAGCTTGTGTTTCTCTGGCTGGTTACCTCGTTAAAGGAAACCATTTCAAAGAGACTTTAGCGGGTTGATGGCATTTTTTTTTCCTTGCTGAATCAGCAAGCTTGATGGTGAATCAATTTCTACTGCTCCTACCTTTTGAAAGCAAGGAAATATGGTTAGCTAAACAATGTCCCTAACTTGCAGCGCATGTGAAGTCAAGACGGAGGAGAGAAGTAGAGGAGGAAAAGGATGCTTTTTGTGGGTAGGAGTGATCCAGATGAAGCGTATATTTCCTTCTTTTATTGTTATTATTGCAGTTTTTCTGCATTCATATATTACCTGGAGTAAAAGATTGACAATCACATAGCCTAGTGATATGTGTGTGTATGTATTTTTCAGTGACCACTGAGCTATATCCCCAGCTCTTTTAATTTTTTATTTTGAGATAGAGTCTAGAGAAATTGTTAGATTGTCACGTTGGACACAAACTCATAACCTTAGTGCTTCAGCATCTCAATGAAAAGAACCATCACTGCCCACACAGAAGATAAAAAAGTATCCATGGCTGCACGACTCCTGGGCATCTGGGACTGGGCCTGAGAGAGGATCAAGCACAGTTTCCTGTCTTGTAGGGACATGCAGACCACACTCAGAGCTCCTGGAATCCAGAGCAGGGCAGTGGTTTGCCCAAGTCCCTTCAGTTGACACTTGGAGAACACAGGGCCGGGAGAATGCGTTCTTTCCTAAGCTGGAGACAGCAGGCTCGGTGAGGGAAAGACAGTGACTTCTTGGACCTTTGGGAATTAAGTGGCTTTGAGCCATCCTTGTGGCTGCAACCCAGTATTGGATTTGAGGTAAAAGCTCAGAAATGAGTGAGTCATCAGAGGCAGTGACAACTCCCTGGGGGATGTATGTTGGGAAGAAAGAGGGGGAATGGGAGTGGAGACCCCCAGTATTACAGGGTATAATGTTCTGGCACTAAGAAGAGAGCCACAAGGAGCAGGCAAAGGCAGTATGGAAACAGGAGTGCCTGGTGCCCAAGCAGTCACTGTGGGACAATCCAGGAAGAAGGGAAAAGCCACCAGCACGGCAGAGGCCCCCACAGTACTGGTCTCGGGGAACAGCTGCACCTCCAGCCCCCGGGAGGGTGAGCGCCTCTGGGTGTCAGCCAGCTGGCGTGCTGGTGTGGGGTTTGCCTGGCCCGGGGAAGTGGGCTGCATGCCATGTGGGAATCCTCAGGCTCTCAAATGTGAGCTTCTCCCAACCAGAAACATTCCAGGCACTTTTATAAGATTCAGACAGTGATTTTAGGAAATACTGAGCCCAGAGAGAAATGATCGGATGAAATTTTTCTGGCCCTTACCCATGGGTGCCCAGCAAAATGAGCACTGAGAATGTAGTAGGTGGGCTTTCATATTCATGACATTCAGGGACCTGCCTTTTTTTCTTCTCCAGAGAATGGGCACAGGTCTGCTCTTCCCCACAAGGCACAAGCTTTTTGCAAGAAGAGACTATAGCAAAAGTATTCTTATAAAACCCACAGAACCTGGGTCTGGGCACCAAACCAGGACTCCAAATCTCCTCTGTTAGTTGAATGTATGGTTCATTCAGAATAATTGATGATAATGTATCTACCAGGTGAATGCAACAAGGAAAGGGAACCTCAGACCTGGATGTCTTATTATGATTATTTTGTGATAAACCATGTCTTAGTCAATTCTCCTATCACTGGGACAAAATGCCCAATGCCCATAACTTAAAGGAAGAGAAATTTTCTTTTGCTCACAGTTTTAGGGCATTCGGACTATGGCTGGCTCGCTCACGGGCAAGAACATCATGGTAGAAAGGTCTGGCAGAGAAACGCTGCACAACTCATGACTGCCAGGAAGCAGGGAGGGAAGGGAGGACCTGCAGACTATAATACTCCTTTCCAGGTCACACAGCAGTGACACGTTGTTTCCAGCCAGGCTCCACACATAACATTCAGCTGGGAACTCATCCATGGGTGAATCCACTGATGAGTGTAGCCCTCTGTGGCTCAATCACCTTGCCAAGGCCCTGCCTCTGAACCTGTGCAACTTTGAGGACATTCTTTTAATTAATTAATTAATTTATTTATTTATTTTGGCACTGGGAATCAAACTCAGGACCTTGAGCTTGCCAAGCAGGCACTGTGTCGCTGAGCTATGTCCCCGGGCTTGAGGACATTTTAGATGGGAACCCTAACAAAGTCTCCACTTTCTACCTTCAGGAGATTTTCAGCTGCCTGAGGCTGTGATCTTTGCAGCTAGGAGTGACCCTCTCCACCACCACCCCCACCATCAGGTGAGAAGGTGAGGGGACGCCAGCTGTCTTAAATCTTGACACCTGCATCTTTCTGCTTCCCACCTCCTAGGCACCTGTGAAGTTTCCTGAAGACGATGAGTGACTTGAATTTTAAGGTACGAGTTTCAAGAAAGATAGTTATTGAAACACTTCCAGCAGGGGACAGGGAATGAATGCATGACTCAGAATAAACTCTGTCTTCAAATCCTCATTTCACTGGCAGTATGAAAACTGGAAAATCCACTCAAGGCACTGAGAGGTGATTCAATTTTCTATTAAACAGTGATGATTTCTCCTGTTTTTTGATGTCTTCGTGATGATCAAATATGATAGTATACATAAAAAGTTTTTGTCAATGGTAAATATTCACGGTGCTTTCAATGTGGAAAATGAGGATGAGAAGCTGAAGAATTTATTTTCCCACCCTGCACTCTAAAATGGGGGTTCTTTTTGGAGTCAGTTTTGGTCTGGAGGGAACAGTGTGTTCAGAGGGATAGGGATGGAATTTGTGGTGTGAACAAGAGAATGTTCAGGCTTGACTTTGTCTAAGAAACATCCACTGTGGACAGCTCCTGTTGTGAATTGTTTCCTTTTCTCTCTCATTTCTGGGGTTTCTACTGTTTGGAGCAGCTTCACTACCCTAGCAAAGCTGAATGGGGGTCAGGCTGGACTCAGGATAAAAACAGGGACTGGAATCAAGGCCCAGATGGGCAGTCCCAGTATCCACAACCCTTTTCTATAGTGGTCATCCTGCTACCAATGCCCTTCTCAGCCCTGCCCACGTGACTGCTTACAAGATGTAGCGTGACAGAGACTTTCAGACTTCCTTGAGGGCATCAGCCTCTCCAGACTGTCCATTCTGTCTTTGCCAGCTGGAAGGAGGTGGTAAGAACTTCACTACAAGCTTGTGATGCCAGACAAGGAAGATGTCCGTGTCCCAGAATGCCCTCTGGAAAAGACTCACTTCCACCAAGAGCATCCATAAAACTGATACATGACAGATACATAAACCTTCACTGTAGCCTTTCCATGGGTGTGGATTTGGAGGCTAGATGTTAGCCTGTCCTACAAAGCTTCTAGTCTCTATTCTGAGGTATAGGGGTAAAAGTAACTTCCTGAACCCATGGGTAGTGTAAACCTGCTCAAGATATAAGAGTTTCACAGAAATTTGGGACCGAATTCCTCACAAGTTGTCCAACATCTGACCATATCTTTCATGTATTGGACTCAGGAGCAGAAGTGGTTTCTGGTAGCTAAGATGAGCAACTGGTGCCTTACGGACAGTATTTGTGCCCTGTATCATTACTACCACAGGTACTCTCATCAGGATCCTTTGGTTCAGGGTTAGAGAAACACAATGGAGGGACCTCAAGGGTACTTAAAGGATGTCACAGAACTGGGGAATAATACAGCAACTCTTGGGAGTTAGGATTGAAATCTGAGGGAAGGGGCAATATGGTGCCCTTTCACAGGACCTTGGTTACTTCCTGTATAACTAGAGACTTTTCTGCACATCTGCTGTCTCTCTCTTCTTACCTAAGGTCTTCCATTTCTTACTCATCTGTTGTTTCTCCTCCTCTTCATTCAGACAAGCATATGGAAACCATTTCTTTCCAGCCTTCACTGGATGTGACCCTCCAGCCACATCTCCCAACCAGTAACAGAAGACTTTGTTCTTTTCTTTATTTCTATTTCCCCAGGGTTGCTCTGTCTGTTTTTATTTTTGTGTTAGAAGACCTAGGGAGACCACTGGGCTTGGGCCCTACCAGCCCCTTCCTATCTAGATATGGTGATCAGGGTTGTAGGGAGACATTTGGCATTTAATAAATGGTTTGGGGGGCAGCAGGAATGATGAGGAAAGCAGATGTCATCCAAGAAGAATGTGAAGTGATAAATTAGGACTGGCATTTCTGCAAAAGTCAGTGGTGAGATGCTAAATAACTGTTGGCTGTTATTACCTAGCACAAATATAAGTATATTTATATTCTATATATATAACACATACTATGTTTTAGGCATTTTGTTAGATATTGGGAAAACAAGTTATAAAATAGCTCTGGTTCTTTTTAAATTAACACTTTACTTCAGAGGGATAAAAACATGCATATAGCTAGATAATAATAAATTATAGTACAGTAACAAATATACTTCATTTTTTTGGACTGGGAACTGAACCGAGGCCTTTGCATTGAACTACATTCCCAGCCCTTGTTCAATATTATATTTCGAGACAGGGCTTCCCTAGGTCTTTAAGTTGCTCATGCAGGGCTCAAAATTGGAATCTTCCTGCCACATCCTCACAGAGTGCTAAGATTACTGAGATCTACCACCACATCCAACCGTATACCTCATTCTTAAAGTCAAATTGGCTTATAGTGTCTCAGATATAATATCTAGTTAATGGTTCTTGAATATTTCCTAGTGGGATGTCTTGTTAGCAAGACTTTGTCAATCCTCTGAGGAAGGATTACCTCTGGAGAAGATCATTGAAGAGATACTGTGACTGGCCTATGGTCTCAGATTCAGTTTGACTCTTGCCTGCTTGGAGGCTCTAAACCCAGTGACCAACAGTACAGAACTGCAGGATGACATCACCTGCTTGAATCCTTCCTCAGCAAAGCTGCAAAAGATCCCTCACCAATCCTAGCCTAGAGGGTTCGAATGAAGCATTTTCAAGAGTAAAGCAGAATTACACTGCAGGGAGAAGAAGTGATGAAACCCCTCTTGTTTCATGATATCCTGGGTATAGTTTAAGCTCCACAACTGCATGGAGCAGGCAGGTGATTGGAACAGTTCTCATTCTTTCCATTTGTCTCAATTCTTTTCTCACCACTGAGACACAATCCCCAGCACGTAAAATTATGAGGAGGAGATGTTTATTTTGGTTCACATTTTGTAGAGGTTTCAGTCCATTGTCAGATGGTTCTAAGGCAGGGCAGCATGGCAGAGGGATATTGCAGAGGAGAAATAGCACATAGCAGGGCAGCAGGAACCAGAGTAATCAAGGGAAGAGGAGGGAGATAGACCTGTCCAGACCATGCTCCCAATGACCACCTCCTCCCACTAGGCTTCATCTCCCAACACCACATTCAGCTATAAATTCATCAGCAGACTAATCCACCAATGAGTATCACACCCAGTGATCCAATTACTTCCCCAAATCCTGACCTATGAGTGTGTGAGGCTTCAGGGGGACATCTAGGTAGAAACGACAGCACCAATTTTTTCTTTGGGGACCTGTGAAGCCATCAGGCCTCAAAAGGGATTAGATTGGTCAGGATGGCTGGTTTCACATAAACAGCTCAACTTCATTAGACCCTGGGCTTGCAAACAGTAGGACATTTTTACTCCAAAGCTGCTAATTTTTGTAAGATACAATACGGTCTCAATTATTAGAGTCTAGGTCATTCTCTACTTCTGCCAGTCATCTTGAAGTTTATGTCTGGTTTTACTTTGTGGCTTAAATATTTCAAGATTTTATTTTATTCAGGCATTCACTGAACTACATCATTGAGGTATGACAACATCCTAGGTGCTGGAAACCCATAGTTGAAGAGACCAGGTTTGTGTCTAAAGTAGTTGATGGAATACTGTGTTAGAATAGAAAGAGCAATGCACTTTATGTTCAGATTCTGGTCATTTGACCTTGAGCCAGTGGCCCTTAGCTTTTTCATCCATAGAATGGGGTAATAAGACCTATCATCTTCATAAAGTTATTCTGAGGAGGAAATGGAATGACACAAGTACACAGCAAGTGTGACAGTCATTAGATCTTCTGTGTCATCTCTCATTCTACATGCTTTTCTTTATCACTCTCAAGAGAACAGTGCCTTTGTCTTAACTTCCACTAGATGGCTAACACATACCCAGCTCATGGTCAGTGAGGCCATTCCCTGCAATAGCAATTTTTTATTAGTCCATGTTTGAATTACATGATCTTTACACTTTTACACTTCTTGTGTGGAGTCGGTTCATGTACATAACATATTTTTTTTCCTTTTCCATCCCCTTTCCCTCCCCTTTCTGCCCCCTCCCTCCATCTCTTGATCCCCTTCCTGTTTGTGAAAGATCTACCTCTGTACTTCCTATTATTTACCTTTTATTTTGCTCTTTATTTATACTTCAGATTTCTCATATAACAGAATTCATGCAATATTTCAGCAATACTTCAATATTTCAATGTGTCTGATTTATTTCACTTAACATCATAGTCTTAAGGCCTATGCATTTTTCTACAAATGATTCAAGTTTATCTTTCTTTTTGAAGAAGTAGTACTCCATTGTGTGTAAATAGCACATTTTATTTATTCTTTCACCCATTCACCACCCATTTATCCATTCATCTATATGTCAATGAACATATAGTCAGCTTCCAAAACTTAGCTATTATGGATTGTGCTGCTATAAACAGGGGTGTGCATGGATCACTGTGATATGATGTCTTTTAACTCTTTAGGGAAGACACCTAGAAGGAGAATAGGTGGGTTGAATGGCATTTCTAATTTTAACTTCCTGAGGAATCTCCATACTGATTTCCATAGTCCTAGTTTATACTCCCACCAACCATGTAGAAGGGTTCCTTTTCCTCACAGGCTCACCAGCCTTTGTTATGATTAGCATGTAGCCAGTACCCCAACCACAGGTTTGAGTCTTCCCTGACTCAGATGCCACAAGTGTTCTCTGCTTATAACACCGCACTGCATGAGGTCATCTAGACAAAGACAGCCACTGCTTTTCCATTTCATGTCCTTGATCCAAAGGCAATGTCCATAGCACGATCTATGGGAATCTATGGGATCTATGGTAACAAGAAATGAACCCCAATGCACATGGGACACATCTTGTGATGAAGGACTGGGTCCCCAGTATGGATATCCTTGGGAGGAGCAGATTTGAGGGTGAAGTGCTGAGATCCTAGTGGGCCACAGCATGGCCCCAATCTGTCACCACTTGGCTAGATAATTTCAGTGTGAACCAGACAGCTGGGGTCAGATATTAGGAAATTTAAGTCTGTGGAAAAGGGGGACAGAGGTTCCACTAGAAAGCCAGCTAAAGGTTTTCTCTATCTATAAGTCATCACACCAGATCCTAGTTCTATTTATCGTAACACGGTTGAGATCATTTTTTCACCAACAGATCATCTCAGGTACAACTGTAGGACACTCAAGTATCATACCCTATGGTGACCATGGCTAGCCGAGGGAAGCAGCTAACACCATTCTCCTCAGAATAAACCGTTGGATGGTGAACTCTCCTGGTGATGGGCCATATGAAGACACATGCCTTCTTATCCCTTCAGCATGTGTAATAGAAGCACTGGTGTCCTAACATCAGAAGCCACTGAGCTAAAGTGACAGAGCATGTAGGCTGTATTTTGTGACATGCTAAACCATGCCCTAATCATGGGAATTGTGAAGAAAAATCAAGATGCATGCTTAAATTTTAAACAGTATATTACAGTACAATTGCATTACCATGAATCCCCTCAGAATCCTCCCCCTCACTTCCAACACACTCATCCCATCACCTTGCCACTTTCTGCAGCAGCTCTGGAGTCCTCTTTCCTCTGAGTCTGGTTGCAATGTCCTGGCTGCCTTGATGGCCTGAATTGATTCAACATATTTCCCTTTCATGGTCATTTTGATTTTGGGTAAGAGCCAGATGTGCCACAGTGCCGGATTTGGTGGATAAGGTGGATGATGACACACAGTAATATTTTCATTTGACAGAAATGAATATTTGAATTGATTCAGGAAAGTGGAGGCAGCTACAAAAAACTTCCAGAGCTGCTTCAGGTGACAAGAATGATGAGTTGAGTGTCTTCAAAACAAGGGAGAGGATTTTGAGGGGAATTTATGGCAATGTGCTCTTTATTGTAATAACTTTTAAAAATCTAATCACATACCATACACTTCAATCACACCTCCTATAGTATAAATGAATGCTGAATGAACATGGGCCACCAACAGACAAGCAAAATTCTATTAAAAATTATAATTCCCACACTGAGATGGGCAGAAAAGAGCTGTCATCTCTCTTTTCTCCCATTCTGTCTTGGAATCAGTTACTCAGTGCTGTTCTGGAAGGAAGTTGGCTACGTACCCCATCAGGGTGAGCTTCAAGGAGGTGTGAAGTTTTCTATGTGCTATCACAGACATCTGTGCCCTCCAGCCTCCACCATCACAAGGACATTCTTCAGAAGGGGAGTGCATATAAAACACTTCCCAATAACCCCGATTTCTAGCTGGAAAGGAACTGAGAAGATATATTTCCTCCCCGGAAGGTGGTTTCCTCTGAACCATGTTGAAAAGCATTAGTGGGAAGACCCAGCTGCCAGGAGATGTAGTGGCAGGAAATGTACCTGGTTAATTTATGGGGCCTGGGATGGACACCTTAGCCCCACAGGCTGGGCTGGGCTTGGCCTCTTCTTCCCCCAGTGTCCCTGGCCCAGGCTGGAATTAATTCTTCCAAACCCTCTAATTGATCAGCTGATCTCATAGAAAGCTTTAAAACTCTAGTTTTTGAATGAACTTGGGTAGTTCTGTTCCTGCTCCAAATTGGCTCTTGAATTATATAAATGATAACTCTCATCCAAGCCTAAGTCCATAAAGGATTCTAATCTTGGAATACTCTGGAACACACATAGGCATTTACTAGGCAGTATTGTTTCAGAGTCATCCAAGTGTAGTGGAATGAGCTTGATCATATTGGTTGTTGTTAGTTTGGGAGAGAAATCTGCTGTGTATGGAGATCCACTTTTGAGCATAAGAAAAAAGTAAAGAATTTGCAAGAAACAGGAAAAAGAAACACAACAGTGTGCACAAGGATGTTCACAAGGACATGACATTGAAGGTCATCTTGGTCGGGCATAGGGGTGTGCTGACTTCAATCAGCCACCCAGTGCCTGTGAATTCATACTATGCATGGGGTGTTTCTCTTGGGGGAGCAGCTTGGACAGCACCAACCCTGAGGGAGGTGCATCTTTTCCTGTAAAATGTGCCAAATATTCATTCTTTTAGTGGATTCATGCTTGGAGACAAGGACATACTGGAGCGTTGGATGTTCTGGAGAAGGAACACCTGGTGTCTGGAGAAATGGAGATATACAGTGAGTTGCTAACCAAGCACCAGGAGATCCAATATATCAGTAGCAATAGATGTTGAATGAGCTACTTCTGAGTGTCCAGGAATCTCCACTGAGGACTTTTATGTTGAAGAAGACAGAGAAGAGTATTTATGCAGAAGAAGGATGTACTGTATCCCTACAGTGCTTACTCACAGGTGTTTAACCCAGTCAGTCTCAATAAGCACCATCAGTAGCCTATCCGAGAGTATCTTCACATGCAGAAGGATGGCTGCTATCAAAGACGAGCAACAACAAACACAGAGAGGGTAGAGGAAAGGGAGCCTCAGTGTGCTGTGGGTGGAAATGTTGGTTGGTACAGTCAAGAAGATCAGTAAGAAACTGAGAATAGACCATATGACTCAGCAGTCTCTCTTCTGGATGATGAAACCACTGTCTCCTAAAGACATTAGCACCCAATTGGCATTGTAGCCTCACTCCAAGAGCGAAGACAAGGACACAACCTAAATGGTCATCGTCATACAAATGGATGAGGAAAGTATGCACAAGATCCTCCAGGGTCATTATTCATCTTTCACAGCAAAGAAGATCCTGCTGATTGTCACAACATGGATCGATCTAGAGGCCACTATGCCAAGTGAAATAAACCAGACTCCAAAAGAGAAGCAGCTCAGAATCTCTTACACATGTGATAAAGGGAAAAGAAAGAGCTCAAATACACAGAGGCATAGAAAGAAGCAGTGGTCCCCATGGATAGTGGGGTCAGGGGGAGATCTGGAGACCCAGGAAAAGGGATACAAAGTAGCAGGCCCATGGGATGGACAGGCCTACAGTTCTAATATGTAGCATGATGACTATCATTAATACAACTCTATTGGGGATTTAGTTTTGTTACATTGTCACAAAACAATGAGCATATGAGATGATAGATTACTCCATGTCACTGGAGTGAACATTTCAGTATTGATATGCACTTCATAACAACCCCAAAGATACACAATAAAATATATTCCAAAGAGTTTATCAGGGGTACAGTGTGTGTGCATGTGTGTGTGTGCATGTGTGTGTGTGTGCGTGTGTGTGTGTTTGTGTGTGTGTTTTATTGGGGATTAAACCCAGGCCTTTGTATTGAGCCATTTATTTTGTGGAAAAGAGGCAAATAATAAAACAGCTTGAAGGTGGGGTCCCAGGGAGTTATTCCAGGCATGAAATAGCAGATTTGGGGACTCAGTCCTTTCTGGTTAGATTCATGACACAAGGCCATCTAGGAAGCAGCAACCTTTCAATTAAGCTGTCCATGTGGCTTAGCTGCCGGCCTCAACACTCAGGAACATCTGTAATGTCCCTGGTCCCCAGGCCACCCAGGCCTGAGATCAGATGCTGCTTCCAAGAGCCCATGATGAGTTGGCCCTGGTGCAGTCCATTTGGTCACTTCAGCCTCAGGAGAGAAGCTCATGGGTCTTCCGTGAACATAATTCCAGCTCTTACTTCTCAAACCCTGGCCTCCCTCTGCTTTCTGAGAATGCATATGTCCAAGTCTGTTTCCATCAATGCACACAGTAAAAATAGCAACCACAGCAAAACATCCCTGTTTATTTTCAGTGCAAACAACCTTCTGAAATTTAAAAGAAAAAAATAAACATCTGGATGGCATAACGAATGGAAGTATTGTCAAACATCGGTTGAGACAGAGAAAGAGAGAGAGAGAAAGAGAGACCAAGTCAATTTGAGAAAAAAAATAAAACAGAAAAAGTTCTCCCAAGGTGCATTGCAGTCAAATCACCTGAAAAAAAAAAAAAAAAAACCTCTAAAACTTTTCAGAAACCTAGTAACCTTGGCTATTCTTCCCTTTAGAAATATGGCTAAGTACATATAAATATGACTAGGTCTTTGCAAGATGCAAATCTTGCAAGTGGGCCTCAAACAAACATGAGAAAACTGTTAAAGAAATTGCTTCGAAATCTCCACTGACTTTTAACAGAAGAATGTCACGGAATAGTTAATGACCTAAAATAGATCATATTCCTCAAAGTTGCCCTTATAGCCCATAAAACATCTCAGGGTTTAGAACATAAGTTACAGTCATTCTCAGGCTGCAGCTTTTCATTTTCAGTGTCAGGAGTTCTCTGGGGGCTTGCGGGGTGTGCTGGAAGCAATCACGGGGAAGCCTGATTTCAAGACTGTTTGCTATTTGACTTCTCCTCTGAGACTGCCAAGAATAGAAGCATGGAGTGCTTGAAGTGACGGCAGTTAGAAGACTGGTGTGCTCCTCTGCTAGGGCCTGGATGGGGATGATTAATGCTTAGCTGGCAAACGCTGGAGCAAGGAGAGGGAAGCGGTTGTTAGCACTCCTTAATTGCTCCTTCATTCATTCAACAGTCGTGCTTTGAGCTCTACTGGATGCCAGCAGCATCCTCCGCAGTCCGAGGTAGCAGGGAGGAGAGGAATCTTTCCTGCTCACCGAGGGCACAGATCCCAGGGAAGAAGGCTGGCAGGTGGGCGAGAGAGTTTGGTGATTTGAGCAAGGAGGGAATGGGAACCTGGGCTGGCGAGGGATGGAAGAAACTGGGGGCTGGAGGGGAAGAGCTCATGATCACAGTGCAGATGGGGGGTGTAGTTGTGCGGGTGTTGGGTGGAAGCTGGAGGTGTGCTGCGGTGGCTGGAGAAAGAGGTTTTGTGCAGAGGGAAGCATCCAAGCTCCATGTATCCTGGAAACATTCAGGAAGCATAGGAGGAGACCCAGGGGCTAGAACTTGGCCCTCTATGGGGTCTGAGAAGAAAAGAGGCTGGATCCACTGTGAAGATCTGGTCTTGACTTTGAAGGACCAGGCAGGAAATCTGTGATGGGACTTGATACATTTCCAAAGATCTTGTGAAAAAATCAACTGCAGAACTTGGCACTTTGGTGCATGCTCATAGTTCTAGCACTCAGAAGCTTGAGGCAGAAAGCTCCCAAGTTCCAGGCACCATGGAAGGCTGTGACAGGCAAATTCCAAGGCCCACAGCTATCCCAGCTCCTGGGTCTCAGACCTTAGCACCTCAGGAGTTGAACCAGTAGCTACCTGCCTACCCTGGGTCTTAGGCCTTCAAACCTGGGCTCAGAAACACCACCATCTCTCTAGGTTCTCTGGGTTGCAGACTGTAGACTGTGGCCTCCATCATCAAATAAGCCAATTCCTGTAACATCTTTGCTCTTCTCCCTTACTGTCTGTCTATTCATTTTTATTTCTCTGAATAAAATGAGATCAACATGAAAAACAAAACAAAACAAAAGATACAGTGGCTAAGACAGAAAATATAGCAGAGAAATGCACAGGTTGTGTGAGAACACCCAGAAGCAGTGGGCAGTGCAAGGACTTGGGAAGGCCAGAAAAGGAGCATTTACCCCAGGGGATGGAGAGGGACTGGGTTGAGTCACACACAAGCGGTAAGTAGGAGGAAGGAGGACTTTGTGGGGACTCTGAAGGATGGCACTAGACATTTCCAGAAGGCTGAAGAGGATGCTCTTGTCCACAAAACAGAATGGGAAAGGGGAGAAGGTCAGGATGCATAGTTATCCACCAATGAAGTGAGGAAAACGGAAGTGGGACACACGTGACCCCCTGGTGACACTGAGAGGGGATCTGTGCAAGGGACGGGAGGTGAGGGAGGAGGGCACAAACTGACAGGTGGGGTCTGCAGGGAAGTGAAGGCAAAGGGATGCTGTGTGCTCTGGGGAGTGAGGAGGACTCAGGATGCCCCAATTAGTGCAGGGACGAAGCAAGAGATAGGAACAGAGAAAAGATCTGTGGCACAGTGTTGACGCGAGGGCAGAAGAGGACAGCGGGGGCTGTGACTCAGCTTCCCCTATGACACCATCTCTGCCACCCACTTTTTCCAGTACTTTTTGTTTTTTTAATTTTTAAAATTTTTTATTTTTTTATTTTATTTTTCCTTTTTATTTTTAAAATTTTTAAAAATTTTTAATATTTTTTATATTCCAGTACTTTTTGATTTGGTTTTCTTTTTTATTCTTTGGGAAGATATAAGGCATAGAAAGGGGATTTAATGCTAAGTTTAACATATGGTTACCAACAACACGTTTAAATAAGAAAGTGCTTGCAGTTGTTTTGTACCTGTGCTTGTCTGTGAGCCCCAGAAATGACCATGAGATAACTCAGGGGCCAAGAACCCATTTTATAAAAGGTTGAACTTGGTAGAGAGATGAGGAGAACTCTCACAGCCATGTAGCCACACCTCTGTTCTCAAAGCAAAAGCAGCTTTAAGTCCTGCATTTGGGAACAGAAGAGCACACGGTGGTGAACGAGCTGTGGAACCCGTTCCGTTTCCTGCCAGACAATGCTGTGAGCTTATCTCCTCTAGCGTGTAAACCACTTGAGTCCAGATATGCTGCAGCCCATTTCTTTTGACTGCTGCACCTTAAAATCAAAGATGGATCTTGTCTCTGAAGCAAGAAGGTGGCCTTTAGGATCAGAGGGATTTGAGACTGAGTTTTGGCCCTGCCCAGAAATAGATTTCAGCACATTATTTAACATTTCTCAGGTTTAGTTTTACCAACATTTAATCAGTACACAGCTGCCTCATGACATTGCTGTGAAGTTTAAGTAAGATTCCCAATATATGAGGTGAGAGTTAAAAAAAGAACCTACAGTAAATGTGTATATTTAAAAAATTATTACCATAAAACACACATTGCCATGAATTTTCCTCCCCCTCACTTTGCACACACTCAACCCATCGTCTTTGCCACTTTCTGCAGCCACTCTGCAGTCCTCTCTCCTGAGGGTCTTTAGTTGTACTGTTCTGGTTGCCTTGATGTCCTGAATGGATTCAAAACATTTCCTTTTATGGTCATTTTGACTTCAGGGAAGAGCCAGAACTTGCCAAGTGACAGATCCAGGAACTAAGGGTGGATGAGGACACAGCATCACGTTTGTAAGAGCTGCCTTTCTATTACACGGTGCTCAGCAGCAACATTCACTATATTTCCGATCACATCTTGTAAAGATTCTCCAGAAAGAGGACTCCAGAGCTGCTGCAGAAACTGTGGCAAGGATGATGGGGTAAGGGTGAGTGTTTCAAAGCCAGGGAAACGATTCTGAGGGGCATTCATGGCAATGTATGTTTTACGGTTATACATGCCATACATAATACAAAAAATACATATTACAGAAATACATATTACAAGAAATAGTACATAGTACATAATACAAAAATAATACATAGTTTTTTCAGAGGAGAGCAGAAGAGCAAGAGCTTATAAGGGATTTCTTTTTACCTGGCCTGGCTGGAGTGGAGTTGGGCTTGGGGAGCACTGAGCTTACTCCATCCATCCATCCACCCATCCATTTATCCATCCCTCCATACATGTATCCATTCATGTACCCATGAGTACATCTATCTATCCACCCATTCATGTATCCATCCATTCATCCATCCATCCATCCACCTATATATGTATATATATATCATCTATCTATCTATTTCTTCCTCTATCCATCCATCCATGTTCTATCATCTACCTATCTACTCATCAATCCTGGTATCATGTACGTAATTATATAAATCCATGATTTTTTTAAAGTAAGAAAATACCAAGCGTAACTAAATTTTTTTATCCCTTTTCAGTGAAAATTACATTATCCTTTAAAAGTCCTCACAGGAAGTAAAAAATATGTAAAAGGAAGATAGAACAATAAAAGTGGAAATGAAATGTTCATTTGCTTAAAGGTTAATATTAGACAGTTTTAAATGTTCTTTTCCCTAAAGAGATAAAAAAAGAAGTTTATTACTAAAGTAGTAATGAAACAGGAACCATAACACATTTCCTATCATGAGTTCTCCTTTAAAACCTGACTTTTATTAAACTAATTTGTAGCATTTTGCATGTTATAATATCTTTTATGATGTTTTGTGCATCAAAATATGCAATGTTAGTAGGGAATTAGATATAAATATCTCAACATATTGATGCTGACGTCAGCAATCACTGGCATCAAGTGACACAAAACTACTTTTTAAATTTAAGGACTCGCAAACCTCCTTATATATTTTAATCTTGTACACAAAAATAGCTGCTTTTGTCTTCTTTTTGCTTTGCTATTTTATAAGTTGTATCTCAGGGACATTTTACTGAAAATGCTCCTAACTATTCGAAAGAAATCTGTCATGGTCCCAAACTGAAGAAGAGGAGCAGCTCAGGAGCTGGGCTCCTTTGTACACAGCAGTGGTCAGTGCATCTTTATGTCCACAGAAAACGATGTGGAAGTCGTGGGTGTGGCACAGAGATGGCACGCAGCCGTCGCCAAGCAGACGTTCCAAAGGTCCTGTCCCCATACCTGCCGAGATGGACTCAGCTCTACAAGGCCCATCAGAAATCAGCTCCAGGGGAGTGGAGATGCGTGCTGCGCTCTGGAGCGCTCACTGCCTCCTCCCGTCCCCAGCAGCCAGTGGGACTCTTCTACCTCTCCGTGGGGTTCGTCTTCAGTGGTTCTGGGGCTCAGGCTTCCCTTCCATGGAGTCAGATTGCAGGATTTCAATGCAAGCCTGGAAAAACAAAGGTGAAGCCTCAGGGAGTCCATGGGCCCAGGCATCTCCTCTTGAGGCCTCTGCAGCCATTTTGGGGACACAGCTTTTGTGGCGGAGCAAACCCAGGCTCTGTTGGGGTCTCTCTCCTCTCATTCTTTCTCGCTCTGCCTTCCTTCCCTTCTCCTCTTGCTAGGACCTAAAAGTGCTGGTACAGCAGCAGAGAGGACTTGGAGAGCTGGAAGAGGGCTGACAAATGCTCTCCTTTTTCTTGTCGATAACTTTAAAGTGACCCCTCTGTACAGGCTGTTCCTCTCCGCAGCGCCCCAGACAGAATAAAATGGCCCCAATTTTCATACAGACCCGAAGACCCTGGGATGAGCCTGGGCTTCCCAGAAGGTCCTGCGCTTGGGCAGAAAGGCCAGGATGACCACCTGTCACATGTGTTTCCGGCGTCCTTGTTGTGTTCCTTCATGGGCCAAGTGGGGACCACCTGAGGCGTGCAGCAGGAGGCACTTTTAAAGGCAGAATGTAAAGTAAATGCTCCCAAGCACAGGGTTTCGAGAGACTATGTGGGGACAGAGCCCACCAGCAAGGCAGCTGCAGGCTAAGGGACAGAAGGACACCGGGAAGACTGATTGTTGCCTCCTTCCTTTGTCCACAGGACCTGTAAAGTAACTTTTCCTTTTGTTGGTTTTTCACTGCACTGGACATAAAACTATACTTCTAGAAGGAAGTGAAATCCAAAGAGCGCAAAAGAAGTAGAATGAAATGCCTGCCGGCATTCTCTGCACGCATACTTCTTTTCCCAGTTTTTCAGTATGCATCTGTATTATTTCTATAATGGAAATGCATGCTAAAACTGTTGGCATTTTGTTCTGACAGTCTTCGAAGAAAATGGGGAGATGTTGCTCCCTGATTTTTACCACATTTTATTCAGGGTTAAGATCTCATTCCATATGGAGAATTAGGGCTGGAAACACCCAACTCAGCATGAGGAGACCTAACTTTAGTTCCCAGATAATTTTTTGGTACTAGAATTACATAGAAACCCTCCAGAAAGCTGAGCCTGGGATACTAAGAAACACAGGACTCTGTCTCCCCCACTTTAATTGAGAAACTAATAGAAGACCTGAGATGGAATTGCAATTAACACACATTAACATTACAAATGGCATCAAAACACTCTACACCCTTCAATTGCATTAACTGCTTCTGGTGGAATTGATAGATATCTCTCTCTCTCTCTCTTTCTCTCCCCCCCCATACCCTTTTCTCTCCCTTCTCACATCTGGAAAACCTCAGTAGAACCATAAAGAAAGTAGAGGAATGATTTACAAATGTGATTTTAATATATGTGAAAGTCTACAAGCTCAAAAAATCCAGTGAAAAGAGGCCTATTAATTCAATGCATTAGCTCATTTGAAGGATTCCTAAGATCAGTGTAGGAGATTTTAAGAGAAGTGTTTCTTCATTCCTGTGACAGAAATTGACTAACTTTATATAATTATTTGATATGTATTAAGTATATGATTATTCATGTAAGCATATTTAACTGTGTTCACACATAATATCCAATATGTGTTATTTAATATGTTATAAATTATTTAACAAGTTAAGAAAAGCTGTGTCATGCTTCAGAAGAATTTCTTATCTCTAACTTGAGGTTTTATTTACAGTTGAGGCATACCCCAAAGAAATGCTTTTCAATGTAAAAACATAAATGGATTCTTAAAGCCATTGACAGCTGTGTTTTCACATATTGAGAGCTATGATTATAAACTAAAACCATTATCCAGTTCAAAATTGGACACAATGGCTCAGTTGTAATATTGATTCATGTGTGGTGACCAAGACATCTCAATTTAACTTTTCTTTGAAGCCTTTGAAGAATTAGCTCCAGAACATGAATCCTTCCTTCCTTCCTTCCTTCCTTCCTTTCTTTCTTCCTTTTTACCTTTTTTGTAGCACTGGGGATCAAACCCAGGGTTTTCAGCTGAGCTACATCCCCAGATTTTATTTGTTTGTTTTTTGAGACAGTGTAGGCTGACCTTGAACTCACTATATAGCCCAGGCTGGCCTTAAACGCACCACAGTCTTCCTGCCTCAGTCTCCTTCCCCCAGATTGTTGGGATTACAGGTATGCACCACCACGCCCAGCTTTTATTTTTTATATTTGAAACAAGGTCTTGCCCAGGCTGGGCTTGAACTTGCCATCTTCCTGTCTCAGCTTTGCAGAGTGGTGAAATTACAAGTACATACCACCATTCCTGGCTTGCCTTTATCTTCTTTTTTAAGTTTACATTGTTGCTTTTGAGGTGCACCTAATGTACACCTAGTTCAGTGGACTTCTTATTCTCTGCTTCATTCATAGGGGCCCTGAACACATTTTTGTCTGGGTGAGGGGTCAGATGGATGTTTAATATCAAGACCTTGGGTTCAGACACAGAAAGAAGCTACATTTGGTACACCAAAAACAGTATAAAAATGTGTTTTGGGTTAATCCTCACTTCTGTTCATTTCTATGAATTTTATAGATGCATAGATTTGAAGAGAAACCTAGGAAATACTTTATTATTCTGCAGCAACTGAGATGTAGATTAGCCAGGCTAATAACCAATGACCATGATCAGATATGGCAGCAAGAACAGATCAAATTTACCAAAACTACTCTGGGAGGCTGAGGAAGGAGGATGGCAAGTTTGAGCTCAAAACCTCAAAACAAACAAACAAACAGACAAACAAACCAAACCAAACATTGCCCCAACTTGGGATGAGTTACCTGATGTCCAGGGATTGTGTCGAGTTGATTCTGTCTCTAATGTTCTTGTAGTGTGGACAGAAATACTCTAGTCACTGGCTTCTAATGATAGCAGAACTGAGCATGCCAGCGTGGCCCACCCCGCATAAGTTTCCCTTTGTTACTTAGTCTAGAAAGAGCTGGTCAGAAAGAACACTGCTCTATGGTCTCTAGCATCACAAATGGACCAAGTTCTGAGCAGATTTCAGTTGTCAGAGTAAAGGAGAAGATGAAAATGACCATTTCTAACTGAAGGAAAACTTGTAAGTGTTAGACGCCAGCTTAAGTATTCAAACCAGGACATTAGAATCACAGAAAATACAATTTCTTTTTTACCGGAAACTGAAAAGTTTCTATATTTTGTGTACCTAAAGCCCTCTCAAAGAAGACTTTTCAGGTTTGTGAGCAGATCTTTCCTTCAAGATGTTAGTTTACAGATTGAATTGGAAGATCTGGAAGAGGAGGTGAAGAATTCTGGAGCAGCTCTGCCATCTGAGAGTTGAGGATGAGGAAGGAGGAATTTTGGTGTTATGGTTTAGATCTAAAATGTCCCCCCAAAACCTCTGGTGTGTGGAAGGTGACTGGATCATGGGGCACTGCGCTCATCAGTGGATCCATCATGAATGAGTTCACAGCTGAATGTGCTGTGGGAGGTGGGGCCTGGTTGGAGGTGGTCCATGGGGTGTGACTGGGAAGGATTCATTCTTGTCCCTGGCCCCTCCCTGTTCTCTGTGCTTTCAGGATGCATGAGGTAAGCAGCCCTCTTCCTCCATGCTCTTCTACCATGATGTTCCTGACTATGGACTAAAACTATGGGCCCAAGAAAATCTCTCTTGCTTTAAATTGTGGATCTCAGTATTGCACCCCAGAAACAGAAAAGTGATTAATACATTGGGGAGACAGACAAGTACTACCCAAGACATCCCTTCTTATCCTGGACTGAGGCTTGCAAAGAACCTGGGATAGATTAGCACTGCTGTTTGCCCCCAGGCAGCCTGGACAAACCTATTACTTTAGTTACTTTCCTTGTTGTTGAGACATAATACCTAACACAAACAAATTTAAGGCAGAGAGGATTATTTTGGGTCACAGTTTGTAGAGGTGTCAGGCAATAGTTGCCTGGCTCCAAAGCAGATGATCCTGGCAAAGGAAAAGAAGCTCATGGCATGGTGCACAGGAAGCAGAGAGAGAGATCAAGGGGGAAGGAGGGAGATACATCCTTCAAAGCCACATCCTCAGGGACCACCTCCGCCAACCAAGCTTCACCTCCCAACATTGCATTTAGCTATAAACTCATCAGTGAATGAGTCCACTGATAAGAATCACACCCCCATGATCCAGTCACCTCCCAAAAGCTTCACCTATGAGCACATGAGACTTTAGGGGGCCATCTAGACATAAAACATAACGTGTATGGCTTGATAACTCTTTCCTTTAAATGCATGCTCTGAGATGAGAGAAGAATGTTTTTCAAACCTGGATCTCATTTTTTTTTTTTTGCTTTTTTTTAAGAATAAAAGAAGGAAAACATATTAACAAACAGACATCCATTTACAAAACTGCATAAGAACAATACACGCAATACAGAGTTGCAGATAAAGTGGTAGGAAATTAACAATGGTTGTTGTATTAGGTATTGATATCTTCAAAGTGGTTTCTCAGCAAAACATATAGAGAAACACAACACTGATCAAATAATTAATCATTAACTGTTCCTTTCAGTAAAGTGATAGAAGTCAGTAGTACAACTATGTTAGCTATCCCGTATATACATACTTACATAATTTCCCCTTCTTTCTTTTCTCTGTTCCTTCACCTCAGTTGCTCTTTACTTTTGAACATTTTCCTTTTGTTTCACAATGTCTGTCATACTTCCTAATTTTTATTCACTCTTTCAGATTCTTACACTAGTGAGACAATGCATTGCTTACACATGGAGGTCTGGTTTATTTTACTTATGAGTATAGTCTCTAGTTGTGACCATTTACCTGTAAAAGCCTCGAGTTTATGTTTCTTTATAGCTAAGTAATATTCCATTATATAAAAGTACCACAATTTTTTATCCATTTCTCAGTGGATGGACATTTGGGTTGCTTCCACAATTTAGCAATTACAAACTATGCTGCTATAAATATGGGTACACATATATTGCTGTGATCTGATGCTTTCAAATCTTCTGGGAAAATACCCAGAAGGGGAATAGCTGGGTTGAATGGGACCTCTAGACCTAGTTTTCTGAGGAATCTCCAAACTGATTTCCGCAGTGTTTTCACCAGTCTGCATTCCCACCAGCAGCAGAGAAGAGTTCCTGTTTCTCCACAGCCTCGCCAGCATTTGTTATTGGTTGATTTCTTAATGATAGTCATTCTTGCTAGGGTGAGATGAAATCTCAGTGTTGTTTTAATTTGCATTTCTCAAATGGCTAATGATGTTGAGCATTTTCTCATGTATTTATTTGCCATTTGTATTTCTTTATCTGAGAAGTGTGTGTTCATTTCAGATGTCCATTTTTGGATTGGATCTTTGAATTTGGAGGGGGACTGATGTTTTTTAATTCTTTATATGTTCTAGATAGAAGCCCTTTGTCTGAGGGACAGTCAGCTAAAATTTTTTCCCAACTTTTGGGTTTTCTTTTTACTCGACTGGTGATTTCTTTAGATGTGCAGAAACTTTTCAGTAGGATGAGATCCCAGTTGATTCTTTGAAGTATTTCACGTGTGGTTTGGTTTTTGTTCA
The DNA here is from genome assembly GCF_000276665.1 of Chinchilla lanigera. Taxonomy (NCBI): domain Eukaryota; kingdom Metazoa; phylum Chordata; class Mammalia; order Rodentia; family Chinchillidae; genus Chinchilla; species Chinchilla lanigera. The sequence goes on from NW_004955487.1 coordinate 2,791,181, forward strand.
TGAACTCTCTGCCTACCCCTATGTCTTCAAGATTTCTACCTACTTTCTCTTCCAATAGATTTAGTGTTTCTGTTTTGATATTGAGATCTGTGATCCACTTTGAATTTACTGGCTTTCATTTGTATATGATTTGTATTCAAGAAAATATTATGGTACTTAATATGAAGCATTTGTTCACTTTAGGGTGTGCATCACACAGAGACCCTTCTAAAGTTCCTGGCTGCATGTTCTTCATTCAAAAAGCATTTGAGCGCTCTCAGTGGATTTGACAATGGGAAGCACAAGCCTTCTCTTCCAAGCCAGAGAATCTTCCAGAATGCCTTCACAGTCCCAGCAGCTTGCCCAGATGTACTGGGGGATTTAGTCTGCAATGGAAGTCCGTGTTTGGGGATGACACTGAACAGTTGCATAAGTAACAGAGGTGCCATGCCACTGTGCACCTCAGCCCTGGCCATTTCTTATGGCTCTGTCTGCTTTTCCTGGTCATATTTCCTCTGGTCTTTGCCTGATGTTTCCCCATGAGCCTGAATTAACAGGCCCTGGCTTCCCTGGTAATCTGAAGTTTGCTTGATGCTTCCTCTGGGTCACTTTGGACAGCTGAGAATGAGCAGATGTGGGAATGAAATTGTGGGAAAGGGTTATGGGGCTGGGGCCAACCTGTGAATAAACAGTGGCTGGTAGGACAATCCTTGATCACAGGATGCTTATTGTGCAGACAGACAAAACCGTGGCTTGTACAATGAAATGGTAGTAAGTAGCCCTATCTAACATTGAGCATCAAGTGGGTGACAGAGAACAAACTGTGGCCTGTTACTACTGAGCCATACTACGAGCTCAGTGAGCCAAGGAAAGAGAGTGCATTTAGTGTCCACTATATGCTCCATACATCTCATTTAAACCTCACCATAACATCTTTGAGACCCAAGCCACTATCTCTGTGTTAAAGAAGGATGGGAGCTAACCAGGGACTTCCTGTTTCTTCTTCCTGTATGCTCTTCCCTTCCTGCAAACACAGGGAATTATGGGAGGGAAGCCAAGCCCATGTCTATTACACATGATGGGTTCAAGTAGCACCCTCCTAAGGTTAGGAGTTGGGTGCCTAGGCCATGGGGGCTTGAGAACACAGGGTGACCATCGGCAACAGTGGGGAAGTACAACAAGCCCCATGCACACCTGCTTCTCCTATGCACACCAGCAGAAGTTCTATGGGGTGGATGTAGCATTTTCTTTGCAAACAATCCCACAATGGACACGGAGACTTCTGCATTCAGTTTTCAAAGTGACCTTGAAGGTAATTCTGTGGATCTGGGTTGAGCACAGCCCAGGCTTCTTATATTATTGACTATTTGTGCACTTCTTCTTTTGAAAAGCATTTGTTCAATTCATTTGTCCACTTATTATTGGACCATTTGATTCTTCAGTGTTCAGTTTTGTGAATTCTTTCTGTATTCTAGATATTTATCCTCTGTTGGAAGAGTAGCTGGCCAAGACTTTCTCCCATTCTACAGGCTGTTCCTTCTTCACTCTGTTGGTTGTCTCTCCTGGCATGCAGGAACTTTTCAATTTGATGTATTCCCATTTGATGCTTCTTGCTAATCTTTCCTATGCTATTGAATATCTGTTTAAGAAGACTTTACCTGAGCCTGGAGCTTCAAGTGTTTCCCTTATATTTTTTTCTAGCAGTTGCAAAGTTTCAGGTTATGTGCAGATCTTTAATCCTTTTTGAACTCATTTGCATACAAGGTGAAAGATAGGGATCTTCTGCAAGTAGGTATCCAGTTTTCCCACCACCATTTCTTAAAGAGGCTGTCTTTTCTTCAATGTATATTTCTGGCTCCTTCATCCAGAATTAGATGATGGTAGCTTTGCAGATCTGTTTCTGTGTCCTTTATTCTATTCCATTGGTCTATGTGTCTGTTTTTGTTTTGTTTTGGTACTGAGAGTCCTACTCAGGACCTTGTGCTGGCCAGGAAGGTGCCATGCCACTGAGCTATATCCCCTGCCCTGTGTGTCTATTTTGTGCCAATATCATGCTGTTCTTGTTACTATGGCTTTGTAATATAATTTGAAATTTGGTATTGCTATGCCTTCAGCTTTTGCTTTTTTGTTTAGGATTGCTTTGGGTATTCTGGGTCTTGAGTGTTCCTATACAAGTTTTATGTTTACTGTTTTTGTTCTGTGAAGAAAGTGTCCAGCAGAATTGCTGTGGGTACTTGTGATAGATGCTGGGAGGACAAGACTAACCCGGGGGAGGTGTATGTTTTCCAGACGAAGCTCAGTCTACCTACACTACAGAGTAGTTCATGCCAAAAATGTCATTGTATGGTGGCATCTGGTCTAATTCAAAGGTAACATTTATTGAGCATTTGCTGTATGTTGTTGCATTTAACCCACATAATAGAATATTTTTATCTCGATTTGGTAGATGAAGAAGTGAGGAACAGTAATGCCAAGTAACAATAAGGACCGGAGTTATAATTCAGTACCAAGTATTCTGACTTGGAATCACTATTCTCACTTCCTCCTGCGTGAAGGCTAAACAAAAGTGAGTATCAGGAGCAAAATGAATGAGTAATCCTTAAATTGCCTAAAAACTCCCTGATGAGGTTGTCTTTGTGTTCATCCCCAACTCTGGTTACAAAACACAGACTGATCCTGTACTTTATCAGCATGGAGATCCCATCTGGAAACATTTGTGAAACTCCGACTGAGTCACGTTCTTCTGTATCCAGAGCCCTGCCCCTCAACTTCGACAGGGGAAAGGAAGAAAAGGCTGCTAAAATTTAACTTTTGAAGACTCCTGTTTTGAACTGAAAATGAACTCCCATGAAAATCAGGCTCTGAAAATCTATTTCTCCCAGGGGAGAGCAAAATACAGTTTTTCATTTGCATTGGCTTCTAGGGAAAAAAAAAAAAAAAAAAAAAA
>NW_004955487.1:2794206-2800361 GCF_000276665.1 Chinchilla lanigera
AAAAAAAAAAAAAAAAAAAAAAAACTGTCTTAAATAAGATTAATTGAGAAATAAGGGCAGCGTCTTTTTTAAAAAAAAATGTGCTGATGGCTATGAGACTACAACAGCCTGAATGGCAGTGGTCCAGGAGAGATCACAGCAAGGAAAGCAAAGATGGAATCCCGGAGCGCTGTGCAAAACGTCTGAACACAGGAGGTCAAATATCATGAGGTTTCTCTCATAGGAGACATACAGAGTATAAATAATTTCACGAGCAAAAGAAAAGGTAGATGATGCGAAACAGGGAGATGGGCTATGAGGAGAGGGGAAGGGGATCTCAGAACAGGCAGAGATGGGAATGAACATAGAGAAAGGGTAAGTAAAAGGACAAGGTGTGATGTGTACCTATACCAACTCCGCATCATGAACATACCGCAAACATGTACTAATAAAAAGCATTTTAAAGCAAGCCTGAACTTGACAATCCAGGCTATCAGGAGCCCCTGAAAGCCAAAGGTGTGATAGCCCTGCAGACCTGGCCCCAATCAAGGATTCACTCCTAGGCATGGGCAGTAGCTCCACCCAGACCCCAATACATCCCAGGGGTCAGCACAGCACAGCACAGCAGCAACCAGCACCACAAGTAAAAGTCAGAGAGGGGGCAGGGTAGGAATGCGAGTCAGGGTCACCTTGTAAACAGAGTTCTTTATGTTAGACTCAAATTTGGGGCTGGAGTTGACCTCAGCCTCCCTGCTTTTGTTTCTGTCCTTAGGCACTGAGTTGTTAGTTACTAGAGTATATTTCAAACACAAGTCCTGCACATATTTCTCCCTGGAGGGAGGAATCCTAATGTATTCTCCACTGTCATAAATAATGTTGCTTTTTTAATTCTTATTTTTATGAGTCCGTGTCTGCAGTACACATGATCATGGTTGTAGTGGGGAGTTGGTACGGGCACACAACACATCCTCATTCTTTTTGCATTTTCTTCCTCTGCCTGCCCCTCTCTCCATTTCTTGATCCCCTTCCCATTTGAGGAAGATCTATCTTCCTGCTGCCCATTGTGTATCTCCCACTTTGCTCATTATTCATACTTCTCATACAAGAAAAACCATGTGGTATTTAAGCTTGTGTGTCTAGTTTATCTCACTTCACATCATGGCCTCAAGGTGCATCTGTTTTCCTACAAATTACTCAAGTTTATCTTTACGGTAGAGTAGTACTCCATACATTAATACTCCATACAGTAAATACCATATTTTCTGTATCCATTCACCTGTTGGTGGACATACAAGCACCTTTCAAGACGTAGCTGTTATGAGTTTGTGTTGCTATAAACATGGGTATACATGGATCACTGTCATGATGTCTTTAACTCTTTTCAGGAATACCTAGGAGGGGAAGAGCTAAACAGACTGGAATTGCTAATTTTAGCTTTTTGAGGAATCTTCATCCTGATTTCCACAGTGACCCTTCTAGTCTTCATTCCCCCTGACAGTGTAGAAGGGTTTCTTTCTCCCTTGAAATCGTGACAGCATTTGTTTATATTGGATGTCTTGATGATGATGATTTCAAATAGTGTTAAATCAAAGAATATCTCTATGTCCCTTAGCATTATAGTTCTCAGCTATAATCATAATTACAAGGTAATCTTTTTTCTAGTTTTGCAGCTTTTTAAACATAAATTATTAATACTATTTTGGTATTATTTTATTTATTGGTGTATGTTTGTGATATGTAATAAACACATTCATCTGAGGGAATTGGTACATATATGTACTTCATCTTAAGTTTAAGACTTTTGCATGTTAAATACAGGAAAGAAAAATAATATAATGCAAATTGGGATATTTAATTAAAAGGTTTTTTTTTTTTTTTTTTTTTAATAACAGTGCCAAAGGGGCTTTGGTACGAAAAGCATGTTTTCATGGTTCACTTGTTCCTCCCCTTACCCTTTTGACTTTGGGTGAGATGAGGTCATTGTCAAATTCACAAGGCAACTGTAAGTTTGTTGAGAAATACGGAGATCAAAAATGGATCTAGCTTTTGTGAAGACCTAAAGCTAACAGATTTTTGGGGGGCCCTATTTGAATAATGGATAGAACATTTTCAATAAAAAATTGCTAGAGCCCCCCTAGAAAGCTGGAGAAAGTAATTTTCTGAGAAGATCATGGAGCCTAAGTTCTCATCTTATCGTGATCAATCTCTTTGTGAAAGGGGCTGGCATCATGCCCAGCACATAGCAGGTGCTCAATAAATATTAACTTCTGTTGACCTTGATCTTGAAACCAAGCAACATCTTTGCACCAGTGACATTCAGAAGGTCGGAATTGGCCTCCTGCCCTCTTCTACTGGCAAACCTCTCCACAGAATACTCAGAGTTCTCAGGGTCTCCCAAGCAAACAGTTTCACTATTTACAGTGAAATGACCTCATCAATCAAACTGGTCCAGGCAACCTTAAAGTCTGTCAATGCTCTCCAGAGATAGGAAGTCTATCAAACTGCGATAACCTTGCTGGTTTTGCATACAGACAACATCCCTCTTGGAAAATGCATTTCTTTGTTTTCTTCCACTGACTGGGGCCCTGATTTCCATCAGATGTGTACAGATGGATTTGCTTTAAGAGCTAGCAGCAAGAAGGTGCCTGGGACTTGGCATCCCATGGGTATCCACTTGTGATGGGAATATGTCTGATGTCCATTGCCCTGGGGCCCTTAATTTTAATGCTTCTGCTATGGTAATAAATAAAAGATAGACATGCGCATTTCCTCAAATTATTTAATGCAGCCAACTGAAAGAAACTGAAGTGCAGTGCCTCTTTTGCACCACTTCTGATTAAAAATAGAATCAAATATTTAAATAAAAAAATTGAAATACCTCTTAAGCAATGTCTGTCTGAGAGACATACAGGCTCCCCAGTAATAAGTTATGCAAATATGTACTTTGTAGTCAATTTTCTAGGGACATGGATCCACTCTTATCTCCTCCTGCCCGGCCTCTGTCTGCAACAGACAAGACACGGAGCTGCTGCCTGGGGTATCCATTAGGGGCTTAGGAGGAAAAGATGCTTTTGTTTGGATTTTACCAAAGAGATGCCCTTTTGTACTGACCTCCAACTCACAGAGCAGCTACATCCTTACTTTCAAGACAAGCTGTCTCTTAACTCTTGTATTCACATAGACAAGTAGAATAAGCAAGTTCCCCAGCTGCAGGTCAGGATACAGAGTTATGGAAAGCAGGGATCCGGGCAGCTCCTGAGGAGCCCTACAACCCAGAAACATAATGCACAGGCAGGAGAGACACATAGCCCTGTGCTGGCAGAGGAAAATCTCTGCATCCCAGTGAGGCATCCATGCAGAAAGCCAAGGAACAGCAGAGAGGGCAGAAGTGATCTGATGGGGAAATAAAGACAGAAACAGGAAACTGGTAGGAGAAAATCAAGAGCAGTGGGAAACAGATTCTAAAGAAAAGAAGTCCAAACACATCATAAATAGGGCAAATAGGAGAATTGATGCTAAAAATGCCTTTCCCCAAAGGTCTTATCTGGGACCAGTGTCAAAATAAAAGAATTCAGAACTGGACAATTCCTTATAATGGCTTTATCTTTGGACTGTTTTCAATGGCAACAGAAACAGGAAAACCCCTGAGACAAGTTATTCCGGTGACAGGTCCACACCATCTTTTCCTTTGGAGGTAGTATTGGCATTTGGTGGAAGAGGGTACAACTGTTCGCTTTCTTGTTTGCTTTTCAAATGATAGAGAAGAAAGAGGCATATGGATAGCATTTAATTTCTTAGACCTGGATAGATTATTGTATCTTAATTTTTTCCTTTGTGATTAGTTAAGAAATAAAAGAAATTTAAGATTTCATATCCCTTACTACAGCTACTTGAAAAGATTAAATCATGCTTCTCAAGAAATGAACACATTCTGTTTCACCTTGGGAAGAAAAAGACAAAATTCTTCTCTCTTTTTTTTTTTTTCTTTTCACAAATGATAACAAAACAATTCTGAAAAGTGCCAAAATGTTGACTTTGGGATAAATATTTAAAACAACCATCTTTCTGTATTGCATATGTAAGCACCTCAAAAACATTTCTATCCTGGTCTGTTTATGTCCAACATAATCCATGCAATAAATGTGATTTATGGGGGCAGAGAGCTATCTACCTGGGCTTGACCCCCATTCTGCTGGAAGAAGTGACTGGCCTGCAGCAGACCCCTCATAATGAGCTGCACAAAACAAGGATTAATTCATTGTTTGCTGCTTTATCTCCCCGTGGTCAGGCTGCAGAGTCATTTACATTTCAAAACAGGGATTTACTCAAAATATTCGGATAAGCTAGAGAACACCTGCTTTTTTTAGCCTTTGCAAATAATATCTGTTCAGTGTTCCTAGAAGGCCAACCCTGCTCTATCTTATCACTGAGTAAATACTGTGTGTGTGTGCAAAGAGGTGCAGAGCAGAGCTGGGGGCAGGAGTGCAGGGAATGTCTGGGAAGAAACAAAAATGCGAACAGGCAGAAAATTAGAAGAGGTCCTGGAACAGTTGCTCACTAGTGTGAGGATATGAATTTTCTTCAGGCTGCAGGTGCATAGGCTGGTTTGATTTCACCAGAACAGAGCAATGAGTTTGGTGCCATGGAGGAGCTGGAAGGGAGGCTAATGTATCTGGAGTGTCCCAGCTGCACTGCGCAGAAGTCTCCTGCTGTGCCCTGGGAATTCCAGCCCTACCCTTTATCTCTCTCTCTTTTTTTTAAAGTACTACTTATTGAATCTAGGGCTTTCACATTGAGCTATATCCCCAGCCCAACTTATATTTTATTTTAAAACAGTCTTACTAAGTCACTAAATTGCCCAGGCTGGGCTTGAACCCGTGGTCCTCCTGCCTCAGCTTCCTTGAGTGCTTGGATTACAAAGATGTCCCACCAGAAGGAATTCCTCTCCTCTTTTTGGTCTTTCCTGACTGACTATCCTTCAGCTCTGGTTCTCAACTGTCGTATCTTTTCCTAGAGGCTTGACTTGTGATCTCAGCTAAGTGTTGTCAAACCTGGGCCTCAGTTTCCCCATCTGAAAAATGAGGTTGCTAATGCTGCCCTTCAGCGCCGTGGAGGAGTTCAGGACACAACCTGCTGGGTGCTCAGGCTGTAGGGTGCATGAGTAGGAAGAACTGCCAGTTCAGCAAGAGGGAGGAACTGTGAAACTTTTTTCATCTTCAGTAAACGTACACCTTCACTGCCTTTTCTGCATCTTGTCCAATTCTTGGTTGGGGACACCAAAGGCTTGGGAGGAAGCAGTGAGGGGGTGTGTCCTCTGTGATCCAGCCTGAAAGTCACAAATGTTGCTGCTGCAGTATCCTGTCTCCCTACTGACCTGTGCTGCTCTTTAGAGGAGAATTAGACCTGCTCCTGCATGCATGTCCGAAGGTTCAGGAAAGAAACAGGGACTTGCAGTTTCTGGGGCCTTTTCAGCAGCGTGTGAACTATTGCACACTTGAAGTTGATGGCCATGCACTTCCGTTCTACCCATACTTGGGGTCTTTGCTGCGAGACCACTGCCAAATGCTCCTATGTGTGGGATGCAGTTTCTCTTTGCGTTTTGGCTCAGCACAGAGAAATCCTTCTGTTTCAGACCCAACCTAGTATGACCTCACACACCACCTTCTTTGGAAATCTCATGCACACATGGGTAAGCTTTCCAACACTCTCTTCTCTGAACTCCTTTTTCTTCATCCATTTTTGCAGTAATTGCAAAATTTACCCCAAAACTTGAGGATGGGAGTTGAGTGACTATATCAGAACCCACCATTTTTCTCTATAGGCTAAAACCTGAAGCCCCAAGACAAGGGACAGACACATGGTCAGGGGAGAAAAATTCAGTGAAAATTCATATTTCTTATCACTTACCTTGTGTTTATTTGATGAGCCCTAATTTCCAGCTTCCTTATGGAAAATCACTGATTACACTAACATTCCTAAAGCTGTTCAAATCTCTCTCTCTCTCTCTCTCTCACCAATCTACTTATCTACCTATCATCTAAATATTTCGTCTTATTCTCTCTCTCTCTCTACTCAATGATCTATCTGAACTAGGAGTAATCATTTCATTTTTTGGTTACATAGACTGGAAAGCTATATTCTTTTGCAGATTCAGGAAGCATTTTCTAAATACCTTA
>NW_004955487.1:2800461-2806300 GCF_000276665.1 Chinchilla lanigera
TATATATATATAAAATCACACTTCCAAATATATCATGTTTCTAGCTTTGGCAGGGCAATATATTTAGCCACAGTGGTGTTTCCTTGTGCCTTTCAATCTGCATTGGATGACTAATATTTAGGATGTACTAGACAGACAGTAGGAGCAAATCTTAGGGGAGTTTGTCAAAATTTGTACAACCTACATTTTACAAATCATTACTTTATAATATCTATCTGCTGTATATCTATCTATATATCATCTATCTATCTCTATCTTGCCTATCTCTGTCATCTACCTACAATCTACCTGCCATCCGTCTCTGACCTATCTTCCTAGCTCTATGGACTATGATCTGTCATCTGTTTAACTACTATCTGTCTATCACCCAGTTGTTATCCATGGATCTATCTCGCTATCACATGGATATATGTATCTATCATTTATATATCTTCCTCTCTGCATCCATCTGTCTGTTACACTCATATCATTATCCATCACCACGACCTTGCTATCTCAACTGTTTTCAGGACCTGAGAAACCAGCATGTGGCCCTGTCCCAGTCTTTTAGTGTCAAGGATTTTAGATGCTGAAAGATCAAAAGGGTTTAGTTCAAACCATCTCTGAGTTTCACAGAGCAGATCCTAGACCCACACATCTTGGGAACCTTTGCCAGGGTATTCAGATCCTTTAACCTGGGGCAGGATACCACTCCAGAGCCAGCAGCAACGTCTCCAAGGTGAGCCACAGAAGGTGGAGATGCTAGACCCTTCAGTCCCTGAGAGGAAGAGGATGAAGGGGAGCAGAAGTTGGTCACAAGTGAGCGTCTGAATTCTGCCATTCAGTGCTGTTGGGAAGAGGGAAGTCAGACTTCTGTCTTATAAGACAGAAGAATGTTTTTAAAATAAGAAAATATATTTAGCAGTGTCTGGAAGTCATCTGTGAGAACATATAAGGTTTTCAAAGTGGTAGGACTGGAGCTTTTGGAAGGCCTAGCTTGGGCTTTTCGCTGCCTAAACCCTGTCGTTTGATCTGCAGATTTCTGCACAGGTTGAAAACCTCTGCCCCACCCACAGCTGCAGCAGAGCGCCATGAGCTCCCAGAGTTTTCCCAGTCCTGCCTGTCTCCAAAATGTAATTGGAGTCTGTCGGCACAAGTCTAGACTCCTGCAAGGGTTGCATCATAGGTGAGCAGTTGGTTCCATCTGTTTGGGGCTGAGACTCCAGCTGCTTCCCTGTAGACTTGTTTACTGGAGACAAAGCATTAAGCTTGCCTTAAAAACTGAGAACCTCCCTATGGCCTGACCAGACTCATGGTCCAGACACAGAGCAGTACGCTGAGATGGGAGCCCAGGGTCTGTGCAGAATGGGAGCAGAATGCCAGCATAGGCAGGAACCTCTGAGCAGAACCGTGCTCTTCTTAGTGCCCAGTGCCACTTTACAGAGGGCTTCAGATCAGGTCTGGAGGTGCAGGACATTAACCCACCTCTAGCTCCACCTGCAGGCAGGAGTATCCTGGTAGCTGCATCATGGACGCTCACCACCTGAAAATCACTGTCTGTAGTGAAAAGAAACGGTCGAGCATGGTGGTGCCCCTGTCATTCCAGCATTTCAGGAGGCTGAAGCAGGAAGGTGGCAAGGTGGAGCCTAGCTGGGGCAGTTTAGCAATTGGTGAGACTCTGTCTCAAAGATTAAAAAATAGAAAGAGCTGGAGATATAGCTGAAGGTAAAGTCCCTGGGTTCAATCTCTGGTATAAGTAAATAAATATATATAAAGAGTTTAAAAAAGGGCTGGAGATGTAGCTTAGTTCAATGATTTGTACACACACACACACACACACACACACACACACACACACAGTTGGTCAGCATCCCCCAACTTGCTTGTCCTTGGTGGTTTTGGGCAGGGTGAGATCTTGCTGACTAATAAAATCAGTAACTGCCTGGCTTGAGAAAACTTTGAAAATCTCCACAGCTCTTGGGGACACTGGGACTCTGTATTTTCTCTATATTTGTTTCTCTCTTTTCAACAAAGAGCATCTGAGTTAAAGCACAATGAAGGTCTAGATCTTGTGCATTCTGGATTCACCCACAAATGCAAGGTAATGGTGGGGTCTCCAGTTGCATGGAGGAAGGAAGTCACTTTCTCATAGCATGCCCTCATGGTGGCAAACTAAATTGGGGATTTAAAAAGCGCTTGGCAATGACCTGTTGCTTATTTTTTTGTGTGCCAAGTAATTCTATTTTTGGCCTTCTTTAAGTTGGTAACTCTACCTCTAAACAGTTGATTGAGTGTAGTTGGGGGCCAGTCAAGTTGGTTAGGGCTGGCTTCCTGCAGTGACATTGCCTGGGATGTCACCAGTTTATCTTTTTAAACAGCAAGGACCAGAACCACTTGATGTGATTCCCACACTGAATCTTGGGAGGCCCTAATGAACTGCCCTCTCTCTTCTCTTTCTGGGTGGATCCTACAAAAGCTGTATTGTTCTGTCATTTTCTACACAAAATTTCTTTGAATAAAGTATTTAGAAACATTGGTCTTACCAACCATACAAATATGCACACAAATTCACATTTAATGCAAATATATATTTAAACTCCCCTTTGTATACTATAAATTCACATAATGTTAAAAATAAGAAAATGAGAATCATTAGATCCAGAAAAAATAAATGGGCTATATACATATATATATATATATATATATATATTTTTTTTTTTTTTTTTTTTCTCATGGCCCCTTAAATCTGTTCTCTTCTGAGGAGTTTTGACATGAATTAAAAGACCATACACTGCAGCGTATTTTCACAAGAACTGTTTTACTTATACATGGCTTAAAGTTAACTTTCTTTTTTTTTCCTAACACATGTTCGCAGTACATAATGATTACATTTATCATTGGGAATTGGTACATGTGTAGAACATACCTTAATTCTTTTTCTGTTTTTACTCCTCTCTCCCTCTGCACTTCCCATTTTCTTTAACACTGGGTCCCCTGCCCATTTGCAAAAGTTCTATTTCTATCATTTCCCCCTTTGATTCTTTTTCTTTCCATCCTCATTCCCTTCCTCTCCTCCCCGTCCCTCCATTTCTCGGTCCTGTAGGCATGTGAAAAAGATCTCCCTTCTTCCTGTTTGTCTATCTTCTATTTTACTCTTTATTTATTGACAATATTTAGAAGTGTCTGAATTTTGGGGTGCAGTATGCATTGCCATTGGAGTGGGTGCTACACACTTTAATTTTCATAGCATATAGAAAACATACCCTTTAGAACCAGGAGGAGCAACAAGTCCTTCAGTTCTGGCAGGGAAAATGATATTCTAAAACATCAAATTGATTGATTTCCCAAACCCTAATCCATGATCAGATGAGACCTTATTGCCTAAAAAATATAAATGAGAGAAAAGGAAAAACAAACAAGCATACTACAGCACCAAACCTGAGAATTCAGTGGCCTAGCTTCACTTGACCTGGCCTTGGAGGTCTCCAACCTGACCCAGGGCCCAGCCTCTCCTCATTGTGTCTTGTTTATTAACCTCTCCCTCCCATGGTGCCCGGGGCTGTGAGATCTGGACCTGAACTGCACCTCCAGACAACTTCTCCCTTCCCCCAAGTGGGGAAATAAAACCAGCTTTATCCAATGACACACGCTAATTAAGCTGAGCTCAGAGAACAAAGATATCATAAGCAGCCCACAGGGGAGGGAGTTTCAAATCACAGTCCCACCACACTGCCCTTAAAGAGGAAGGCTTGCCCAGGCTCTGCAGAGTGGCACAGCTGCGGGCAGGTCTCTCATACACTCTTTCAATGACTATACTTTCCCTCCTGTGTCCCGGCTGCTGGCTTCTATAGCTACTGTCTCCTAATCTGTGGGTGACGATCACTTGCAATACCAGGTTCTGCACTCCTCCTCAACTGCTGTGAAAGAGCCCATCCTTCATTTCTTATGTGATTTGGAGAGGTTGAGGGCAAGGGGCAGGTGATGGATGGCTGCAGTCCTGCTGCCCTGGGGTCCCTGTGTGTGTGTATCCCAGCAGGAAGCTGGTTTGTTCAGAAGTTCCTGTCTCTGAGTAGCTCTTTTCAGCCACCTGTGCAAAATTAGGGCTCAGTTCAACTTCAGGACCCATGAGGCTTGCTACTGAGCTCCAGGAAAAGTATACTCGCTGGGTGTGGTGAGGAAATTGTAGGGACACACTCAGAGGGCCAAGGCTAAGTTCTCTGGTGTGAAGTTGGACCCACAGGTCCAGGACCAAGGCCCATCTTTCTCTTCCTCTGGCATCCCGTGGATAATAAGCAAAAAGCCATTATACAAATATGTCCATCTTCTGGCTCTATGAAGTGCCAAGTCTGGGGGGAAGTAAGCCCCCACTTTCAGCAGAAGGTTGCAATGCATACATTTGTCAATTTCCTGTGTGTGTGGGGGGCCAGGCAGATAAGAATGTTGATTTCTATCCCGGATATGTGTGCCTCCCAATGGGCAGATTTTTATGTCTCACATGGCTGAAAGTCATTTTAAAATAATAGGTTGTGTAGCAATGTAAAAAAAGAAACCACAAATAATAGTGATAACGACAATATATATACAAAAAGGGCTGAGTGCTGAAAATGTATCTATTATTGAGAAATGTCGAGGTGAAGACCATATCTAAAAGGAGCCCCTTCAACTAACACAGCTGGGAGAGTGCAAGCAAATACACATTGACACTCACAGGCTGACACCCTCAGACCATGTCATGTCCACACATATTTACATACACATATTTCACCCAGCAAAGCACCTGAGTGTGTAAACAAATGAATTGTTCTGAGTAAATTGTCACTACCATCCAATCTGATGTACTGAAATTTATTCCTTCCATTTTTTGGGGGGGGTTCTTTTTATCTATTTATTTCTTTTCTCCTTGGTCCCTTCCTTTCTTTCATCCTTCTTCAACTTCTGATGATGTAATATATGTTAAATATGTGAAAAGATCCAAAACTAACTGTTCTCATGGAGCCCATGAGATAAACAATTTATAATAACCTAATAAGAAAGCAAGGTTTGACTGGATACTCATGCATTCGTATGTGACAGCACACAAGAAGAGAGACCCATGTATGAAGCTGGGGAATCAAAGATCTGGGTTCAAATTCTATTTCTGCTGCCTGTATGACCTTCATGAATGGGATTTGCATCCAGGAGATAAATGTAATGATATTTGAGCTGTCCTTCATGGGAATAATATAAAAATCAAAGGATTCCGGATGTCAAAGCATTGCACGAAACCATCCAAGTTTAGGCAGGACCCTTCTGCACAGGCTTCTCCAGAGAAAGTAGCTATTTTAGCCCAGTGTTGAGGAACAAGAAGATTTGAAAGGTGAATGTTTTAGGCTGAGCAAGCTCTCACCTCAAAGCTCAGATCTTGGGCTGCAGTGTGGAAGTCAGCAGGACCAGGAGCTCAGAGAGGATCAGCTGTGTGAGGACTGGGAAGACAAGCATGTCTCAGAAGCTAAGGTCACACATAGGCTAGTATGATGGTACAACAGAGATCTTTTAATGACTTTGATGAGTGACTCTTTGCCTAAATTTCCCTCTCCTTTGGAAGAAGTTATTGGATTAAGACCTACTCTCCCCTGTTATGATCTCATCTTAACTTACTCATATCTGCTGACACACTCTTTTTGAATGAAGCCACATTTCCAGATATGTTAGGACTTCGATCCTTCCTTCCTTCCTTCCTTCCTTCCTTCCTTCCTTCCTTCCTTCCTTCCTTCCTTCCTTCCTTCCTTCTTTCCTTCCTTCATGCTACTGAAGATTGAATTCAGGGCTTTCATGTTGAACTACAGTCCTATAGTACATATATATATATATATTTTTTTTT
>NW_004955487.1:2806400-2837220 GCF_000276665.1 Chinchilla lanigera
GGGGTGGGGTGGGGACTGGTTCTTGCTAAGTCACCAAATTGCTCAGGCTGGGCATGAACTTAGGATCCTCCTCCTCAGCTACTCGGAGGGCTGGGATTTCAGAGGCTTGTATGCCACCAAGCCAGATTCAGTGTATCTTTTGAGGGTATATGATTCAGTGAACACCACCTAGAGTATTGATAGAATTGGCATGGCCCAATGCCCAGCCCACTTTTATCAGGAGGAACGATGTCTGGCATAGCCACTCTGGAGAAATCCCAAATGGACTGGCGCCCTCTGCGACTGATAGACAGCCTCAGAGAGGTCCCTGTGACTAGCTAGCCCCACCTTTGGGAGGTTTGCATTGCTGACAGGCACCCCCAGTTTGTGGGCCCTCTTACCAACTTCCAGAGGCCTCTTGGGGGCTTAATTCTAGATCATCACAGTGTGGGAAGCTCAGGAGAAGGTTTTACCAATTGGATGACTAAGTGGAAGTCATAAATTAAGTCTTGAGTAGCAGAGAAGACTATAGATTGAAATTGAGTGGAGCTAGGATTAGAGATAAAAGCTAGATACAGAGCAAGCAGACACCGGAAAAATGTAAAGGGCGACATGGTCAAAACAAACAAACTTGGAAGCACCTCTGGGCATGGGGAGGTGGTCAGTCTGCGGGGTCAATGTTCTGAAGGCCATGGCAGGTTGTGCTGGCATCTCAGGACTGCAAGGGAGAGATGGAACAAAGGGGAAAGAAAAACAACAAATGAGGTTGAGCCGGCCAATCCAGGGTGATTTTTTTTTTCTTAAGACACATACACAGGGGGAGAATTCTCATGCACATCTGTCTATGAAGCCAGGATAATATCTTAAACAAGTGTACAACATGACACAGAGGACGCTGTGTGGGATGGGTACAAGGAGAACCGTTCCAGTGCTGCTACCACTGGATTTGGGTCGGAAAAGACTCACATCCTCCAAGTTTATGATTTTTTTTGCAAGAATCATGGGTGCTGCACTCAGTCACCTCTCATGTGCCACAGGCTCCTTCACGTGTACTGACTGATGAGCATTTATTTTAACAAATCTCCAGCTTAGCATTGCTTGAGCTACACTGTTCTGAGAAAGAAAATTCCAAAAGAAAATGAGACTTTCTGGTAAAGGCAAAGGAGAAAGTGACTGAGAGCTGAATTGTATTCTGGGAAACTCTCTGCTCTTATTCTACATGGGATCAGGGGAGAGGAATTCTTTGCTTTTGCACAAATCCAAATAATCCCTCTGGCTTTTCAGTAAATTAGGCACACAGTCCCTCAGTCCTTGACACATATTGTGAGGAAATTATTTGATTTATTTACTTGATATACTTAAAGCATTCCACTCATCTGCAAGCAATTGGATACATGAAGAAAATACAAATCCAGCAGTTAAACAGAACGCTGCAGTGACAGCCTCAGTGCAGAGGAAACAGCCAGACAGTGATTGGTTGCTGCAAAACAGGAAACCATTGATATGAACCACAGGAGGATTTGGGGTTGAGTAAATCAAAAGCCAATTACGATCGACCATCTCTGACTGTAATTTCATTAATCCCCAAACTGACAGTTTGTCCCGAAAGAATCTCCTAAGCAACATGCGTCCTTGCTCCTCCAAGAATACACAGTGACCCGCCAAGGATAAGGTGCGTGAGCTCCGGAGAGACACTTCCGGTATCAGAAAGACACACTTGTAAAGAGTTACTTTTGAGTACTGTAAAGAGACACTTTGGAAATTCATGTCGTTCTCCCAGCTGCAGTGAGGAACCCGAGTTTGGAGAGGACTAGGTGACTCATCTAACAGAATGATGTTCAGAAGGTGGTAAAAGCAACACAAGAGAAGCCTGATTTACAAGCTAAAAATACACTTCCATCATATTGGTCAGGGATGAGAATGACTCCCATTTTTCCTCCTTTTTTTTTTTTTTTTTTTTGGTTTTTCTCCGGTACCGGGAACCGAACTCACGACCTTGAGCTTGCCATTTTTCCTCCTTTTTAAAAAATTACGTATCCCAGTTGTTCCTTCCTTTGAGGAAGCAGTTTCCTTCCCTTTCACAATATCTATTGTACCTTTCAGTTTTATTTACTCTTTCAGGTACTTATACTAGGGAGACAATACAATGTTTACACATGTGGGTCTGATTTATTTCACTTATGATTATGGTCTCTAGTTGCATCCCTTTACCTATAAAAGCATCAAGTTTATCTTTTTTATAGCTGAGTAATACTCCATTGTATGACTGGCATGAAGGAAAGGAGAAAAGAAAGAAAGAAGAAAGGGAAAAAAAGTATATATGTATATACAAGGGTAGTTGGGATAATTGTACTGATTTCTATTAGTGTATTGAAAGGAACAGTTAATGCTTAATTTTTTTCTTTTTAATTTTTGACCAATTTTGCATGCTTACATCTGGTAACATGAACAAGTAATTTGAAGACAATATACAATATATCAACCATTGTTGAATCCCTACCATCCTGTTTAGTGAAATTCTGTATTGTTTCTAATGTTTTTATTATTTTTATTCTCTTTAAAAAATAATAAAAAAAGAAAAAAATTACATACACACACAGACACACAAAAATCCTTCATTTACATAACTCATTTTTGTTTTTCTTGTTTGACAGTACTGATAATTGAATCCAGGGCCGTCACACTAAGCTACTGCCCCAGACCATTCTTTTTTATTTTGAGACAGCCTTTTCTAAGTCACTGTGCTGCTCAAATAGAGTTTGATGTTGGGATTTGCCTCTTTAAGTCTCCCAAAGTACTAGGAATTACAGGCATACATCACCACACCTAGCAATACACAGCTTTACAGTATACCTCATTTAATTATGGCCACACCTTTTTGGGTAGGTAATGTTAATACATAAGTGCAGCCAATAACTTAAAGAGCTTAAGCTACTTGCAAATGATCAAACATGATCAAGTTAATGGTTGGGCCAGAATTTGAATCATGGTCTACTGATAGTCAAACCAGCATTTTTTTTCCCTCCAGCATATACACTATTTATCATGTGAGCAAATAACCAGAAAATGGGATTTCAGTACAGTATGGTTGTACTCAGATTTCAGGTGAAATGCAAATAAATTTCCTCCCAAGCAATATAGACTAGAACGATGACTTAAAGAGCTGTATAGCATTGCTTAAAATGAGAGAAACAATATGCTTATGGAGATGCACATTTAGGTGAACTGTGTAGATTTTACTCCTTAACTAAAATGAGGAACACCCAGGTTCAGGTGACTTTCCCAATGCTTGGAAAAACCACAGCCCTGGAGTTAATGTACTTAACAAATTAGTGTGGCTGTCAGTTTCTGAAATGTACCTGTGACATATGGAAGAGGCCACTGAGATGGGGAACCTCAGCCTTTCTGACGTGCTTTCAGCCTCAGATCCTGAGCTGCCCTGGGAAATTTTTGCATAGTCGTTTGACCTGTACAACTTGTTGCTTTTGATAGGAACTGTGGGGGCTGCACACAGGTTTGTGCACCTCGAGCCCTCTCGAGGTGAGAACTGTGTCCCTGGAGCTCCGTATCAAAGAAGCCCAGCTGCATTTACACCACTCTGTTTTATTGAGGGCAGATGGCAGGGCAGATGCCTTCCTCATAATTTCTCTAATCCGTGTGTGGCAGATATCGATATCATCAACCAAACATGAAGAAACTGATACTCGTACCTGGGGTTTGACTCCACTTCTGCCTGACTTCAAGTCAATATTTTACCCCAGTAAATTAGGCAAACTATCTTGATGCATATGTTGAACCTTTCTTGTGTTAAATAGTAATGCTTATTCTCACTTTTCAAGAGAATTTTTGCTGCTTGTTTTCCTCACCCAAGAGCCCTTTTCCAGTCACTTGTTAAATGCAGAATAACGGAAGCTAAGAGCCTAAAGCTTTCGGCTGTACCCAAGAAAAACACCACTTCCCATGCTACACCTCTTTAGAGTTGCAACTGGCCTTTGTATGGCACACACAGGCATCCACACAGACATCCACACATCACCTACACAGTACACACACACACACACACATGTGTGCACACACATACACACACTCACACACTCACACACTCACACATACATACTTGCATTACAAAAGCAGCTCTAAACCCTTGGCCTAATAACTATCTTGCTCACACTGGGTGCAGAGATTCTTTAATAATCCAGGGTTATCTGTGATCTCTAGACACTGCAGGCAGTCTCACTTGGCTATGAAACTTTTGTGGTTTTCTGTCCCTTCAGTGGCCAGTCTCATTTTAGGGACCATCTCCCGCCACCACACACTCCCAGGCCATGGAACAAGGGACTGCTTTTCAGGGGCATTGTAGAAGAGTGGGTGGCTTTAGTGGCCTGGTGTCCCATCCTGGACTTGGTCCCTTGTTCCTTCCTCAAAGTGTTCTGCTGCTGGACCACTTCCCGCTACACAGGTGTGGGCATTATTTTACAGTCACAGAACAATTTTCATATGAAAGAAATCAGTTCAAACTCCTTTCAACACAATTGGAAACAGACCTTTGCTCTTTCTGATTCTCTTGGTCTCAAAAGTAGCGGGTTCAGGCAGAAGACATAAACTCTTTTTTCAACTGCTATCTCTCAAAGGTGGTGAGTTACTGCTCTGCCTTCCCTGAGAATATTTTTCAATGGTTGAATATGTGATCTTCTTCAGTCAGCCTCTCAGTTAATTAATGCCAACTTTGGATGATGTGAAATCAAATGAGATGACTTCAAGAGGCTTAGGAAGGAGCACCTTGAATTATGCATTACTTTTAAAACTGAATCAAACATGCAAGCACAAGACCGCACACGTGCAGACAGATGCAGGCTTTCGATGGTTCCACTTGGAATTCTGGGCTTTATGCTGGATCTGGCACATGACCAAGAAGAGAAGAGACCCATGCAGTTCCATTCTGCACCACTATGGACTTACACCCCTGTCACATCCAGATACCATGCAAGTATTACAGTTAAGACATTTTTCTCTTCCTTCTCATTCTTCTCCTTTTCCTTCCTCAGCCTCTTCCTCCTCTTTCTTCTTCTTCTGCTTCATGTGGACATAACAACTGTGCTCATTTTTTCCCCGGAGTAGAAATCCAAGTCAGTCACCCTTCAGGGTGATAGCTGCCATAACTCTGATAAAACAGTTCTGGAGGTTGAAGAAAACCCTTCACTGCCATAGCTGATCTTGAGCCTCTGTATCTGTCAGCTCTTTCCTTGCTGATACACAATACTAGACACCCACAACCTAAAGGAGAAGAGGCTTATTTGGCTCATGGTTCAGGGCATTCAGTCCATAGTCAACTGCTTCAAGGCAGGAACACCATGGTGGAAGGGCATAGGGAAGCAAAGCTGCTCAGTTCATGGTGTCCAGGAAGCAGAACAGGGAAACAGACCAGAGAGAAAGGAGCAGGGGCCAGACATAGACCCCAAAGTCACACCTCCACAACTCATCCAGACACACCACCAATATCCTAGGTGGATCCCCAAGCCAGTGAGTCAGATCATCATCACCACTCAGATCATCATCACCCAGAACGGATGGGTACATTTCTTCAGCACCACCCTTTAGTGTTCAGATCTCTCAGGACTCCACTTTCCCTTTTAGATCCTCCTGGTCATTTGTGAGCAGTTTGAGTGGCTCACTTGGCTTTTTCAGTGGGATGTTCCTGACCTTCATTCCTGATGGAGGATGTGAGTCCCTAGATGTCTTGCCCTTAATGGGTGTCAAACCCAAATTGACTGCCTGTTGCTGGCTAGGAAACACCACAGAGGAATCCTGGCTGCTCCTTCAGGGCAAGCTACACTGGGGCTTCTCTCCTGATCTGTTGCAGTACCAGTGTATGTGGACCAAAGGAGAGGGGGGGAAAACAAAGATTCCGGTTCAGAAGGATCTACCTGGCCCCATTCAGACTCTAGATGTGAAGGCTGCTAACAAGGTGAGCCCACAGGACAGAGAGGACAAGTGTATACTTCAAATAGCCTGATAACAAGTAGGGAGCCTGCATCCCAACTATTGGAGACCCACTTCTTCTGTGTGCCTGGCTCCACCATGGACTGTGGCCTGGAGGTCTTTCCTCTCCAGGCACACCAAGAGTCCATGGCAAACTAAGTCTTTAGTCATCCATCATATCATTCCAGAAGGCTGGCTGATGCTCCACGTTTTTGACTATGCCTCTTCTCCATGCTTTAACAAAATCCCATCAACTTCTTGGTTTCTGTACAACAGATAGTTTCTTTTCTCAGAGTTCTGGAGATTGGACATACAAGGTGAAGATGCCAGTCAGCACCTGCTCTCTGGCTCACAGACTATCACCTTACTGTGTCCTCATGGGCCTAGGAAACAAGGGAGCTCTGGCATCTTCATTCTCCAGAATGACATAAACCCACTGCAAGGACTCTGCTCTCATGGATTACTTAAATCTAATTTTTCTCCAAAGCCTCACCTCCAAATACTGTCATGTTGGATTTTAGGGCTTTGACATATGATGTTTGGGAAAATACAATCAATTCATAGCATAGAGCACTGGTGAGACCTGTAGCCAGTGCCCATAGACTCATGTTGTTTGTCTATAAAGCAATTCCTACCAGTCTTATGCAAAGTCGGATGCAAGTGGCTGCTCCCAAGTGGCTACCTGACCTTAAGGAATGGCATTAACAAGAGTCCCTATATCCTTAGCACTTGGCCATTTCAGTGCTCAGCCACCAATTCAGCACTGGTAAGTGAGACTCCTCAAACAGAACCCGGATTTAGATGATGCTCCTGAGCCAACAATGAACTGAACCTTACTTCTAGATATAACCTCATATGAATTAATATATTCCCTTTTGTTTGTAAAGGTACTTTGCATATTGACAGGGTCAGAAAGATGATAGTTACTGGTAATCACATGCAAAACTAATCGATCATTTAATTACAAATGGTGCCCTAAACTAGCTGTCCCATAAAATTCAATTAAAAGAAAGGAGCTGAGCCAGGTGTGAGGATACATGTGGATAATCCCAGCACTCTAGGGGGCTGAGGCAGGAGGATTGCAAGCTAGAGTCCACTATGGGCAACTCAGTGATTTAGCAAGATCCTATCTATAAATAAAAAAGGACTGGGGATGTAGCTCAATGTGAAGGACTTGGGTTCAATCCCCAGTACCACATAAAAAGCTGCTTGACCTACAGGCTTCAAAATGGCCATTCTATTTAACATTTATTTATCTTTCATGATGGAGAACTATGAGGGTTTTGGTGACAAGCATTTCTCAATCATCTTGGTATAGTCTGAACAGTTCAGTGGAAGGGTGATCCTGTACCTGATATTTGCAAGCTCAGACAGCAGCCTCCAATTTCAAAGTCTTCAAAGCAATACCTTAAACAGTCATTCCCAAAACATCACCTGGTACCAGAAATATCAGACAGCCAGAAGTGGTCACTGGCTGTCTGATTCCTGCAGGGAATGTTCTGCATGCTGCAGAACAATAATGAATATTTCCTGAAAGGAAAGCTTCCAGATCTGTACTTTCAACAAGCTCTCTGGATAACTTTTATTCACTGCCAAGATTGAGAACAAACGTCCAGAGAGAATTGGCTGAGGTCAAAGTTTGAACAAGAGCCTTGCAGTGTAGCTACTTGGGATTTAGCTTCTTGTTAATCTGGGCTGGATATTTCCCACTTTTGTATTTTCTGGGGTTGGTCTAGAGAAAACAGAACTCATAACATGCCTACCTCTCCAGTCTCAAGCCCTGGACAACTTGAAGAGGTGATTTCTTTGGGGGCCTTCATCTTCTCATCTAGCGAGAAAAATAGAAAAGATTACATCAAATTGTATATAAAGCCCTTTCTGCGCATGACCACCAATGGAGAAGAATTGTAAAACTTCTGCAAACATGAGCGTATTTGCCTAATCTTATTCTAATTCACTGCTTTGGACTCTTCTATCCTCAGTACATTTTTATGCATAAATGAGAGGGTAGTGGGAAGGATGTGTTTAGTAGTTGAGGTTCCCTCAGAGATATTCATCAGTAGGAAATCATCTATAAAGTAAGAGTCTTTGGTCTCAAAACTTGTAAAGAAATTATAATTTTAGAGTTAACAACAAGGTGTCATCACGGAAACATAGCTCCCCAAGTGAAATGCTATTGGACTTAATTTCCCACTTTTAGAGCCCATGCAAAATGAGAGAAGATTATACCCTAGTCTATTAGAAAGCACACGTGTATACCAATATTTTCATAGAAGAGCTTCAGTGTCCTTGTAGAGAACTGGAAGTCATTGCCATACAGACTGATCTTGCTCTCCTGTGGTTTTGTGGGAACCTCCTATTTCATCTACAGTAGGTGATTTGCAAGAGTCCTGCTTGAGAGCTTAAGTTTTGGCTTCCAGCCCTGTAAATCTGATGTGAAAATTCACCACGTTTTCCTGCCTCACTCAAATCCCCTGGTGTCAAAAACTGTAACCTCGGTGCCAAGAAAAACAAGCCAAGCAAAGTGTTGGGATTGCTCTGGTGGAAGTCATCACTGCTTTCCTCTGGCCCAGCAGGAGGCCACAAAGTCTCAGAGTCACACAATGGGACATTGTGATGGGACACATTCCGCCATTCGTGCCGAGCTGCAGGGCTGGCCTGTTGGTGGACGAACTTCCTGCTGTCCATTGCCCATCAAAGCCTGGGGCCCCAGCGAACTTGGCATCGTCTGTCTTCCATTGTTCCTTCTGGACATTTCCATTATCAAATCAAGTTACAGAATCAGCTTCCTTGCCTTCCTGAGGAGCTCTTCAAGGCTAATTTGATTTAACTCCACTCACAGAAAGACTAGGGCCTGTGTTTCTCAGAGACAGAGAGCCCCACGAGGCATAACTGGCTTCCAGCAGACAACCCAGGCCTGATTTGCAGGTGAAGTGCTCAGGAGGGAGGGAGGGAGTGATCTGCCTGGGCCTGAGCTGCGGTTCTTGGGTCCTCATCTCTGATTCTCATTAAGGGCTGCAGGAATCAAGCCCAAGTCCTCATTCTCGCCGCTAAACTATATTCCTTAACCTGCAGCACCAGCCAGCTCTCACGTCTGAACACAATGCTTTGTCACCTATTCAAAGGACTCGCACTGGCTTCTCTTGCTGCCAGCTGCCTACCGAAATGTGCACAGGTCCTAGTACCCATGCACACTGTTCCTAGGTTAATAGAAGGGCTTGGTGGCCAGCGGGAGGTGTGAATTCATCACCAGATCTGGTGTGGTGTGCGTGGGCTTTAGCAGCTTGTCAGAAGTGTGACTTGAAGATAATGAATCCAAGCCCAGTGATTTTCTTTTTCATGGTTTGCTGCTTTATTAACAATGATGACAGAGAAGCAGCAGCCCTCTGGATAGCGCACGCATGCTTTGTAAGCAGGATTCTCTTTGGTGAAAGGCCGAGATGACTGATGAGAATAACCAGTCTGTCTAACACCTTCCTCTACTATGCAATTAATCAGCTTTCATTTTCATTGACTCTGAACTCCGTGAAGAATGACCCAAAGTAGCTCTTTTCAGACTCAAATAGGATTGAACGGCAAATGCTATCTCCATCGTCCACTTGGGTGACACCAGCCACGCAGGGATTCTGGGTGCTTGGGAAGGGGCAGGGCCACACTGAAGTAAGAGTAATGGACAAGTGCAGACCACTCACTGGATTTTAGATTTTGGGTTAATTATAGCGCAAGCAGACAAATGCATCTTGATATTTTTAGGCATGTTATATATGAGAGTAAGTGAATGTGATTGATTTTAATAATGAATTGTACCTGTTTCTTTTGCTGTCTTCAATAGGTCACTAGGAAGGTGATCTATTTCCACTGGAAGGCATTGCTAGAAGTGCCTCTCCTCTAACCTGAACAGCTGAATAAGTGCATTGTAGGTGTCATCACATTATCACTTGGTTTATTTTATTTGTTTAGTCATATGTTCTTCACAGTGGTGGGGATTGGATCTAGGGCTTTCACACTAAGCTAGCTCTCCCAGCCCTTTTCCTTTGTTTTTATTAAATTTTGAGATAGGATCTGGCTAAGTGGTTAAGGTGCCCAGGCTGGGTTTGAACTTGCAGTCCTCCTGCCTCAGCCTCCACAGTGCTGGGTGGTGTGCCCCTATGCCTGGCTTCACTTGAGTTTTCTATGTTGCACTTTCTTAGAATTATGGTTGCCTGGGGGATTTTTAGAAAATGGTTAATAACTTTATCTTTTCACAAGTCTTTGGTCCTAATATCTATGTATCACATTTTATATATAAATTCAACTTTAAACATATATCTCTATATTTTTAAACAATAACTCTGGTGGCTGAGGTAGAAGTGTGCTTAGGAGGAGTAAAGATCTGAGTTCAATCCTTGGCACCAAGCACTGTGTTAAGATTTGAGAATGTGAAATAGGAAAAGATTTGCTAATCCATCCAAGGTAATTTTCAGCTTTAAGCTGCACTGTAGCCACTGCTGGGAGATGGACACTGTGGGCTATCATTCATCCCTGCTTATGCTCCACCCATTCTGAAGGCTTGCGGTTTGGGAGTACGGT
Source organism: Chinchilla lanigera (assembly GCF_000276665.1). Taxonomy (NCBI): domain Eukaryota; kingdom Metazoa; phylum Chordata; class Mammalia; order Rodentia; family Chinchillidae; genus Chinchilla; species Chinchilla lanigera. The sequence continues at coordinate 2,816,928 of NW_004955487.1, forward strand.
GATTTAGGTATAAAACGTACCCTAAAGCCTCGTATGTTCAGAGGTGGCACTTGTGGAAGGTGATGGATCATGGGGTGCTATACTCATCGGTGGATTCATCATGGATGAGTTCCTGGCTAAATGGCTGTAGGAGGTGGGGCCTGGTTGGAGGTGGTCCCTGGGGTGTGACCTGCAAGTGTGTATTTTTTTTCTCCCTGGCTTCTCCCTGTGTAGATTGTCTTACAACCATCTGGTCTACCAGGCACAGAGCAGATGGTTCCTGTCTGTCTTCTGTGGCCTACTCACCTTGGCTTCTAGCCGTGCTGGCTGAGATGTCACAGACTTCTGAAAGTTTCAGAGGTGGTGAAGGCTATCCAGACCACTTCCCTCTGAGGTCCTTTAACATCTCACCCAGGGGGGTGGATGTCCTATGTCCCAGTAGAGCACTCCTAGGATTCTGGGGGTGTCACTGGGGGACTTGGCCTCTGATCAGAAAAGGAAGGGAAGCAATGCATGTCCCCTTTCGGGATGGGATGGAGCCTGTGTAAATGTGTGTCTGCTTGGGACCTGGATTCTCAGGTCTGATGGGCCCAAACAGAGGTCTGGAGCAGAGCCTCATTCCACAAAAGAGCAAAGTGAGAGCTGGGGTCTGACTCCGTGTTACATGTTGGCTCTTTCACTCCCTGTCTCAGTCCATTTGTGCTGCTCTAACAGGAGAATGGAGACTCGACAACTTATGAAGAAAGTGTGTTTCTCATAGAGTAGGCCATTCATGTTCAAGCCCTGGCATCTGATGAGGAGGTGTGAGTCTTCCTTCTGTGTTCTCATGTGAAAGAAGGTAGCAGAGCAAACAGGGGCAACTGCTGTGCCCTTCTTCCTATGGCAACCCAGAAGCTGGCACAGGTACACTGCCATAGCCCGTCTGAAAACAGCTCTGTCCTGTTCTTGACAGCAGAATCCTTGTCACCTCCTAAAACTTGCTCTCATGACACTGCAGCTTTGGAGTTCAAGTTTCCAACACAGGCGTTTGAGGGGACACATTCAGACTGCATCTGTCACCAACTGCACAACATCAGGAAACTCCCCGAGGAAATTTCATCCTTGTTGAAGTTGATGAGACTAGTAATGCTCACTGCATAAGGTTATTGGGAGAATTATCTACAGTAACCATGGGGTACAAATAGGGGGATGTAAGGTCCTCTTATAATACTCTGTTCCTTCCATATTTTCCAAAACTTCAGGGAACCTTATGAGGTCACTTTAGCCTTTGCAGTTGGTGAAGCAGGTGGCCGATCAAGGCTACCAGGTTTATATCCTGCTCGCCTGGCAGTCACTTCTGCCACTGATGCCTGTTGCAGGTGGCTATGATTGCTCCTGGCACCTTGCCCTTACTAAGTCTGAGATGCTCCTGGGGAACTGTGGAACATAATTCGAGCAGGGCAATGGAGATATACTCCTTGGTGGCACAATTAGTATGACTCTTTTGTCACTCCCCCAGGGGACTGTCTAGCCTGAGCATAGGGTATGACGTGAATGAATTTAGTGACTGTCAGCTCTTTACAATCAGCAATCTTGTTTAATTTCAGGCCAGAGTCCTTGTTCGGAATAGTCTCATGATTTTTAATAATATTTATTAGTTTTCCTTGGCTGTGTTGAAATTTTATGAAAGTGAGATGGGGAAAAGAGACATAAAATTGCTCATAATCCCATCACCCATAGATAACTAGGATTAATATTTTTGTGCATTCTTCTCCAGTCTTTCTTCAAATTATTTATCATAGCATTTTTTCAGTTCTGAGATTTCATAGATGACGAGCTGTCTCTTTATGATAATAGTGTTTTCTGGTACAAAATAAAGAGGAAGATGCAGATACAACTTTCTGTAACACACCCCGCCTTGCACTGAAATTTAAAAACATGATAATGTAGGCATATCAGAAGCACAGTTGAGAGACAGACCCTGTATGGCCCAAATGTGTTCAGTATTTGGCTCATTGCTCTTTGAATTACATATAGGACAATGAAAGGAGGCACAACCTCTATGGCTGTATGTTATCTGGGCTTGTCCTTTCCCAGATCTCTCTGGAAAATGTTAGGTGACATCATATCCCTGAGTGTACCCTGAGGGATACCTTCCTCCTCTTGCCTCTGCAGCTCTTAGGCTACACACCACTGGTTACTTTCTTGGACATAATCCGCTACTCACTCAGCTGCACAGAGAACAACACAGTATTTAAGCGAGGCCCACTTTATCCCCATGCTGCTCCCTTAGCAGAGAGAAAATGAAATCCTACAATAAGACAGGAAGTCCATTCAAACTTTTCCACCACAAGGGATGCGTTTGCTGAGGGATATTTGAGGGATAATTTCATGTGGATGGTATCAACTATCTTTTTGTTGGAGGGAATTCCACCACTCCTTTTTAACCCACACCCCTGTTTGCATGGCTAGCCTGCAGAGTACCACACACAGCTAGCTGTCTGGCTGCTTTCTTGCTAATTCTTTCTGACTTACTTCAAGCTGATAGGAGCTTATCTCTTAGTTTCCAATTGCACTGTTAAATTCAAGGTAGCAAGTTTCACAAAAACCAAGGAACAGAACAGTTTCTTTACATTTTGCAATGAATATGACTTGGCTACACACCATCCCCTAGCTCCCCCAAGCCTCGCTTCGAGTCCAGTTCTCCGCGAAGAGTTTGTCTCCCAGCTGCCTTGAGCTCCTCAGAAAGCCCTAAGCTTATGCAACCTGAAGCCTCTGAAGTTTGTTTCTGGAAACCTCTGGAAACCCAAAGGTGCCCTTTATTCCCCTGGGAGGAGGCTTCCCTAAGCACAGAGCAGGATGATGTTTCCAGGAGGGTGGGGAATTGTTCTCCTCTTCCTCCTCCTCCCACAGAGCACAGGGAATGGAAGGAATTGCTACCTCCTGCCAGATCTGCAAGCCACATGCCCAGGAACAGCCCTGCATGTCCCTTTGTGCCCCTACAGATGATTCACAGCCCCTATAGAGGATGCTTAGCAAGGCCTCTTCCTGTCCTGCAGAAACACTAACAACTGCAGACGTTGGGATGCACAGGAGAGGGAGTAGACATCCCTGTGTTGGCCCAGTGCAGTGACAGTACTTCTCATAATGACCTATGTAGATATGCATGCCATGCTTTATTTAAACATTTCCCTACATTTAAAAATCCCAGAGAAGAGACATTTACTTATTAGAAATAGTGCTATGATAAGCAGGCCGCAGAAAATACCTTTGCAAACTTTTGAGTAATGTTTAGGTGAATATATTTGTAAATGATCTACAGTCAAAGTGCACTGAGGGTTTTAGATTTTAGCTCAGTTTGGTAGAAATTAACACATTGTCCTAAAGAAACTTGTTAGATTTCCTAGAACTATGTACGAACATTCCCTTTGTATACTTATCCTAATGACATATATCAGCAACTATTTTTATTATAGCCATAGTAACAAACAAAAAACAATCTGTGATGTTTTAATGAATTGCTTTAGTTGTTACAAGTGGAGTTGAGTCCTTTTTATATGTTTATAAATTGTTTACATTTGTTATATGCAGTATCTTTCTGTACTTCTTTCAGAATATTTCTGTATTGCACTGTTTATATTTTCCTAATGATGTGTAGAAACTTTACATATTAGGAAAAATGTGCCTTTTGTCTTGTATTTTTTTTGACAATATTGTCTCAGTGTTAAAGTATATTATCTTCTTGATTATCTGAACTTCATTTATAATATCTTTTGAAATATAAGATGGGGTAACTATATATATGTATATGAAAATGTTTAATTTTATATAAGTATTGATCCATATCTCAGGACAAATATGTATTACTAAAAAGCCATTGTCAACACTCTGAAAATTGTAAGATTTAAAAATATTTTCTTACAATCAATGAAGAGGTGTAAGTATATGTTCATATACATAAATTTATGTATGTACATATACTTTTCAATATATGTGTGTGTGCATGTATATTTTCCATGTGGAAAGTTATAAGACTATTTCTCCCTATGTATAACTTTTGCTTGTATAACAAATTCTGTCAGCATTATTAAATTCTTTCATTTCTGATGTAAAATTCTACATTTATCATATACTAAGTTTCTGTATATGTATCTGTGTCAGTCTCTGATATTTCTCTTAATTATTTTCTTACTGAGTAAACAGCTAAGTCTAAATCCTACTTTTAAGAATTGCTTGCAGTTTTGTCATGCAACTGTATAATAATGCATTTAGCTCATTTCTTACCATTGAAAATTAAATTTGCTTTTATTGTTAGTTATATGAACATCTGTGTGAATGAACATATGATCTGTATCTCCTCCACATGATTTCTTCAAGGTTGATCCTGTGAATTAATCTGCTATGACTGCATTTAAGGCTCTCTGCAGTGTAAGAGATTTTCAATATGACAACAGGAAAAACATTGTTACCATTTATGCTCCCCCCAGGAGTTCATGGGAGGACTACCCTCATATCTTCACCAGCACTTGTACTTATTATTTTGAGGCAGGATCTCAGTTTGTATTTTCCAGGCTGGTCTTGAACTTGTGGAAGTCCTCTTGCCTCAGCCTCCCAAGTGCTGAGATTATAGGTGTACGCTACACATACAGTTTAGTCCTTGTACTTCTAAGAGTGCTGGTTCCTGGAAATGCTAAAATAACATTTTTTTTTAAAATTTTAAAAATAAAAGGAGGAAAACATTAACAGATAGACAACCTTTTACAAAATAGCAAAAGAACAGTACAGACAATATTTTGATTGAATTAGAAGTTTGGATTTTCACCTTTAAACTGTAATAAATAACACTGCCCCATTATGAAAACTTAGCTTAACAAGAAGGATGGTACTTTGCAGTAGTTAACTCATGAGCCTTACATGTTAAGAATAAGTATTTATGAATGGGTTTGGGAAGAATTTGTTTTTTAAACTTTCTTTACTCTAAGCATAGTGTTATTACAATCTTTATCTTTCTAATGTGAAACTTGGAGTTTTGCCTCCATTCTCCAAACTGCTGGTCTACCACTGGGCAGGAGGCTGCTTTCTTGGAGGTAGTTCAAGGACCAGCATTTATACAAGGAAACTTGGCCCTGCTCCACGTGCCTGCAGCAGGAAGCAATCTGACTTCTCCTGGGCCGGCACATCCTCCTGACCATGTGCCCACAGGGACAGTGGCTTGGACCTACTGTGCTTCCTCAGACCCAGTGTCCTGCCCCAATCACACTATACTCAAACCCTACTCTGCTTTCACTGCAATTTCAACAGCCACACAGGCTCTGAGAATCACAGCCCGCCTCCCATCCGGGGACAGCCTGGACCTTTACCCAGAGTCTTGGGATTCATGCTCCAGACAGGCAGTTTTGTGACAGCCCATGAACTTGGGCAACTCAGAAATCCTCAGAGAGGAAACTGAAGTCCAGAAGCTGTACAGAGTGAGGACAAGTTTGCATATTTGCTGTTGAAATGCTGGGCTTGTTGGGAGTCACATCCCCTGGTGTCCTTCAGGAGGGACATCGATAGGGGCCTGGGTTAGTTTCTATCCCTGATCTAAGCATGGCAGTTTTGCGAAATCGAGAGATCCCCTCCCTGATCAGAGGCTAGTGGGTACCTTTTAAAAATTTTCTGCCAGCAGCCAGAGAGAGAGTCCTGATCCTTAATGGAATGATGTAGTGAAAAATTGCAAACTCCAAGGGAGGCAGAAAAGAAAATCCTTGTGACTGGTAAATGCAACTACGAATAGTAAAATTCTCCACCAAGAAGGGAGAAAGCTCGAAGCCAAGGGAAGGGAAGCTTGAATTACTCAGTGGCAGCCTAATAACTGCCCGGATGAGTCGGGCTTGGGATGTGAGCCCCATGCTGCTGAGGGGAGGGGAAGATGGCAGAGATGGGTAAAGGTGATGTTTACACTAAGTTCAAAGACTCCTCAGTCTGGCCCTCCAAGCCATTAAAATTGCCACCAGTTTTCCTTAAACTGTCTGGGAGGAGCAAGGGCAGGTTCCTTGCCCCTAGCCAGCTCAACCCCTATTCCCTGAGTCTCTTCCTTTTTTAAACACCATAATACCCTGCTACAAATCATCCCCAAAAGACTGTAAATAAGAGTTTTAAGATATCAAGTTAAAAGAGCTGGCGTTATAAATCAATTACTTCTGTGGACCTAAAAAGGTTTACAGAGGTGTTTTGATTCAGCCAGAGAAAGGGTGAGGGGCGAATGCTTTGGAGGTTAATGTAAATATTTGCCCGCTTTAAAAAATATATACAATTAGAAGCCAGAGGGAAGGCACGGTCGAAGCGTGAGTAGCAATGTGCGCGCTGTTCCTCATCAACAGGGATTTTCTCAAAACAGGTTTGACAGTGCTCTAAGAAAACATACCGCGGAGCTTGGGAACAAAAGGTGGGTACCAACTGGGAAGAGAACTGCTGCTTTTTCCTCAATATTGCTAGAGCACGAATATCCCTGACTGCATCATTGCAAGGCTTCCTCTTGGAAACATTTTCAGTCAGGCTGTCATTAAAATACAGCTGAGATGTAATTGAAATACCCAAGTCCAAGTGAACACCTTTAATGTATTTTCAATGATGAGCCTTCTCCATTTTCATTCTGGAAGAGCGATGGTCAGAATTGTCAAAGAAAAAAATGAGAAGGAAAAGCCTCACTTTTGTGTATGCTACCAGTCCTTTCAAAACAATTTTTTGTCAGTGCATGTTTATAATACACATGATGACATCCACGGTGGGGAACTGGTTCATGTACATGGCACATCTTAATTCTTTTTAGGTCTTCTCCTCTGGTCCGTCTCTTGGTCCCCTTCCATTGGTAAGAGATTTGTATCCCTATTTCCTGTCACCTACCTTTTATTTTGCTCTTTATTTGTATTTTGGGTTTCTCATGTAAAAGAAGCCATGAGATATTTAAGCTCGTGTGTCTGATTTATGCCACTTAACACTGATGTCTTTTTGAATTGTCGGACATACTGTCCCATTCAAAAAGCCTTGACGGCCCACACTGTGATACTTACACTATTATAAGAACCCAAATATCCTATCCGGTCCCTGGCTTTGCATCAGAGAGAGATTGGTGAGGAAGAAGAGAGAGAAGAGACCAGACACCGACAGCACTTATTTGGAGATGGCGCACAGGGAAGAGACAATGCTGTTTATCCTTCCTTCCTCACAATGTCATGGAGAAGACAGCAATGCCCTTGACATCCATGATCAAAGAAAACCTGCAGCTAATGGACCACCGCATCACCCAGTAAAGATTTTTATTGGTTGTTCATACCAGAGATTTTTCCAAATGATACCACATTACAGTTTGTAAAACTTTCACACATGTTTTATCATTTAACCCTCCAAACAAGCTTGGGTGGTAGACAGATAGACAGAGGGGAAGGATCCTCCCCAAGGAGGAATGGACCCTAAAATGTCAGGAGTCTCTCTCCAAAATATAGGTCTTTTGATGTCCAGGTCAATGGGCTGTTTATGTATTAGCTTGATTTTCATTTTTATTTTTGCTTTTAAATTAGCTTTTGTTTCACTGAGTTTCATTGAAGAGACAAAGGTCTCACCTCAGAGCAATGATTTGCTGATTTGATTTATTTTATTTTAATTTACTTTATTTTTGAAGCACAAGGGAGGCAACCCAGGGCTTTTGGACTGAGCTATATCCCAAGCCCTTTTTAATTAATTAATTAATTTATTAATTAATTAATTTATTTATTATTTAGCAACAGGGTCTCCATAAGTTGCCCAGCCCAGCTAGGCTTGAAGTTGTGATCCTCCTGCCTCAGCCTCTCAACAGCGCTTGGACTATGGGCATGCACTAATATGCCAACTTTATTGTCTAATTTTGTAGTGGTGTCACTTTTTCAATCTTTTCTCTCCTGATGAGACCTTATTTTACATGTTCACAGTTTTTGTAAGCATTGCTTTTCTTTATCTCACTTAGTTTTTATCATCCTCTTGTTATCTTATTTAATTTTAATTTTATAAGATTACTCATGGGATCATCTTATCTTGGATTTGAAAACAAGAATAACCTTAAGGAAGTTAAATATCCACTGTCATAAATATGAGGCATGATCTAAAAAAATGGTGAATGTTTAAATAAAGAATATTTATTTATTTAATAATCAAAGGCACATTGCCATTGATCCCCATCAAAATCTTCACCCTCTGTCTGAGCACACTCATCCCATTATCGTTGCCACTTTCCACAGCAGCTCTGGAGTGCTATTTCCTGAGTGTATTTAGCTGCACTGTCCTGGCTGCCTCAATACTCTGAACTGATTCAAAGCATTTCCCTCTTATGGTCAGTTTGACTTTGGGGAAGAGCCAGAAGTTGCATGGTGCCAGACCCAGAGACTAAGGTTAGTGAGGCCACAGTGTCATGTTTTTACAGACTTGCCTTTGTGTTGGATGGCATTTGCCATATTTTGGATCACACTTGGCAAAGACCCTCAGGAAAGAGGACTCCAGCACTGCTGCAGAAAGTGGCAAGGATGGGATCAGTGTGATCAAAGCAAGAGCAGTTGCTCTTTGGAGGAAAAGAGAAACCATGTGAAGAAGTGGAAACTCCACAGGTGATCTGAATTAACACTTTTTAATAGAATACACAAATAGTTCAAAAACTGTTTTCTCTATGATATTGAGTTATTATTGTAGTACTGAAGTTTAATCTTTCTCTGCATACTTTTCTCGTTTCAGAGTTATCCTTTTTTCACAACATTTGGAGAAAAATTGATTAGTAATATGAAAATGCCCCCTAAAATCCACTTAGCAACTCTTTTTTAAAGTCATAGGCCCATTCACAATGTAGTTATCACCAGAACATTAAGGTTGGTGCTTTTTTTGTTTTTCACAAGAATGACCATATCAATATGGATGTTGTTACCAGATTAGCAGCAATAACTACAAGTAGGAGAAAGGAATAGATGTGGCTTAGTGGTGAATGCCAGTAATCCCAACACTGTGGGAGGCTGAGGCAGGAGGATCACAAAATCAAACACAGTCTGGGCAATTTAGTGATGCAGTAAGATTCTGCCTATAACTAGCTAAAACTTGAACTAACTATCTAAACAAACAAATGAGTGTAACTCAGTGTGAAGGCTCTGGGTTCCATTCACAGTCCTGAAACAAAAACCAAAAAAGCTATAAACAAGTAAGAAATACTGCAGAGGAACACAAACTTGAGGTCTCAGTAGAGAAACACCAGAAACATCCTCGGTCCCCTTCCTGTTTGCTAAAGATCTAAGTTCCTGTTTTCTGTGATCTACTGCACTCTTTAGGTTATTTATATTTTCGGTTTCTCATATAAGAGAAACGATGTGATAATTTATAAAAGGCAGATTCCTTACTTTTAGAGAAGGCAGCCATTTCCCCTGATCTAGGGAGACTTCCTGGTGCATACGGAGGTCAAGCTGCCTCTGGGGACCTAGGCAGGAGTCTGCAATCAGAGTGATGCATGTGCCCTTAAAGGCCTGTGTGGCACAGTCAGAGGGCAACCTGAGCATAGTGGGGCCTCTAGGAGAGCTGGGGAGTCCTATGGGAAAGGCTGGTTACCACCAACTCCCCACAGCTGTCCAGGGCAGGCCCATGAAGTTGGAGTCCACCCTACAAAGTGAGCCTCTGATGGTTTAGGACCTGGAGATGCTCTGTCCTGAGGCTGCACTTCTCCGGCTTGCAGATTACAGCCTGCTATTTGGTTATGAGGACACATCTGTGAGGTGCTGTATTAGTCACTTGTCCACTTCTGGGACAAAAATGCTCAACAACCACAACTTGGAGGAGAGGTTTATTCTGTCTCATGGTTTCAGTCCACGGTTGGCCACACCAGTTTCCATCCAAGGCAGAGATGGCAAGGCAGAAAGGCATGGGGGAGGAAAAGATGTTCAACCCAGGCAGCAGAGAGAGAAGGGAGGAGATGGGAAAAGGAACGCACCTTTCCTGGTTACACCCAGTGACCACCTCAACCAGGACCATCTCCCACAGCACATTCGGTCCTGAGCTCATCCGTGATGGATCCACTGATGAACACAATGCCCTGTGATCGACTCTCCTTCCACACACAGGAGGCATTGGGAGACACTTTAGATTTAAACTGTTACAGGCTTCTGGTATGCTTTTGTGCTATTCCCACTAATTCCATTGCCCTTTTCTCTTTCCAAGGGCTGTCCTAGGCCTAGCAGCAATAGTGAGTATGGTCTCTCTCTTTCTGGATATCCAGCTTTCAACTGAAACTCACCATACTTTTTCTGGTAACTGTTATGAAAGGAAAATTATGTCCTTTAGTTTTTCTTTTTTTAAAGGAAATAATTGCTGAGACCTAGAGAAGTCTTTGTCTGGAGGTACTGAAACTGGATATGATGATATCACTTTGAAGAGGTGTAAAATAATTGGCATTCACAATGAGTCCAGAAAAAATATTAGAGACACAGTTTATCTTGGGAAAAAAACATTTTTTAAGCAGCTATTTTTTTTATTGGCTGAAAAGTCTTTTTTTTTTTTTTTTTTTTTTTTTTCCGGTACCGGGAATTGAACTCACTACATTGGGCTTGCCAGGCAGGTGCTGTGCCTCTTAGCTAAATCCCCAGTCCCTTGGCTGAAAAGTCTTTAAGAACTTTCTACAGATTGAGGTGTCTGTCTGAAGAACTCACTGTGAAAACACTACTTTGCATTAGCCTCTTGATCATCTCTAATGATTTGTGATTACATCACACTTATTTCACAAATGGGAGTAGCCTGAGAAGTCTCCTGTGCAGCTGAAAATTGAAGAGGTTGAAATTCAAGAACTTTTACTTAGATATTAAACTTGACGATAAAACTCCTCAAAATACCACACGATACATAGAAACCATTTTTAAAAAAAATTTTCAGAAGGGGGTCTCACTAAGCTGCTAAATTGCCGAAGCTGGGCTTGAACTTCTCTCTCAGCCTCCCAGAGTCCCGGGATTCCAGGCTTACACCAACAAGCCCAGTTTAGGTACTAGATTTTGAAATGCTGGCTTGTCTAAGCTTTGATTCCACTCATCCCTAGGAGCAAAGAACCACATTTCTATAAGCAAATTTGCCATGGTCTGAGAAGGCTAGCTAGAATTTCAGTCATTTATACACATTGTAATAGATTCCTAATTGGATTCAGGATCCCATCTGGAAAGCAAGAGAGGGAAGTCAGGAAAAATGTGTCCCTGGGTGTTTCCTTTACAGGGAGGGTTGAGAAACAAACCCCATAGGCAACAGTAGGGGGGAGCTGGGGTCCCTAAAATTAAAGAATATGAGGACCAGAGACCCTCCAGCAACTGCACTTCATACACCAAACATCTGCGACCTCGCTGCAGAAAAGGCTGAGACTTTTGAGATTCGAAATCTGATCATTAATACGATTATTCATTCCAACCAGGGCTAAGTCGTTTTATTTGCATTAACAAAATATATTATGAATAGAAGTCAAGCTGGCTGTGGTAATAAATGGGACATAGCAATTCCATTTACTTCTCTGGCAGAAACCCAATATCTTTTCATTTTCCAGTTTTCTCCTCACAATGAACACAGCTGGGATCCCGCATATATAAGCGAGAAGGGCAGGGTTGTTGTTCTTTTCCTCCTTTTACATTGAGAGACTTTAATGTGTATAATGTTTGCCAATTTCAGCATGATTCTAGCATATTTCCTCATGTTGCTGAAATAGAGCTGCAAGTTACTGTAGTAAAATTCAAAAAATGTCTTTTTTTTTAAGAAAAATAGATATCTATTCAAATTTGTTAATAAAGCAGAGCTTGAAGTATTCAACAATCACCATGGTTTGGTAAACTCTATGCAGTCATTAAGGAAAAGCTGAATTATGAAGCCTCTTCCAAGGCCAGTGGCAATTAGCAGACTCAATTATTAGCAGGTACTGAAACCCTGTGCTTTTGAAAGCACTTTGCTTTCCAGGGCGAAGAAGTGATTTAGAAGGAGCTTTCCATTTCCTCAGGTATTCTTCATCAAGTCAAGTCTAATCCTCCCCATTCAGCATTGCCAGGCAGTATAACTAGGTGATGTATTTTTTTTCCCAGTAATGGTTTTAATTCCAGTTATTCCTAACCATTTTTCTTAGTAATTCTTTATAGCCATGGCCAGAATTGTCTTGTTTAGGTTGGAACATTTTAGGTTGGAATAGGTTTCTAGCTGCATCCTTGAATTTTATCTTCCTTAACTATAATCCTACATTCCTGAGTTGGAGGAGTCTACTTCACACACACTTTCTCTCACTGCTATCTTATTTCAGCAAATCATCCCCCAAGTGGAACTAGAATCTCATCTTCATCTTTCCTTTCTTCTCTCTCTCTCTCAAGCCAGATTCTACACAAATCTCAATTACATCCCTTCAATACTTACATTTTCTTTATTTGACATATATTTATACTATGTAACATTATATGTTATTTGGCCTTGGTTACTAGCGGTCTGTGAGTCTATAAATGACCCTCCCTAGTGAATGTGTGTCCTAGTGATATATAACCTCCTTTGGGAGTTTCTCTAACTCCTCCGCCCACTTTACACCATGTAGCAATTTGGTTTGTGCACAGTGGATACCAATAAAGGCTTTTAATTAGCTATTCTCTCCCAGAGCCCTGCCTTGCCTGGTGTTCATTGCCTGGCTACCAACTATAATGGTCTTTATGATGCTGTGGTCATTCAGAGTCCCTTGGTCATGCTGTAATTCCGCTCTTCTTCTGTGGTTAATATCACCTGCTCCTGCAGGCCTGAAAAGTAAGCCCTCGCCTCTGCGAGTGTCTCCTGTTATCACAGGGAATAAGAAAGCAGGAAAAGCAGAAAGCATCAATGTCATGTCAACTGCACACAACATATCTTCCTGCCTAAACTCTTAGGACAATTTCTCTGTAACAGATTTTTGAAAGATAATTTTTCGGTTGAGCATAGCACAAACACTGAAATACGTGTAAAGGCTATGCATGATGTGATGAATTGTGTGAGGCCTGCGACTTGTTACAGTCAGATCTGGGCTTCATCCTCGTGGTCCTCATCTTAAAGGAAATCACTTCTTAAATATTCTTAGAGTTTTATCATCCAAATATGCTTTCCTACACACCTATAATTTAGTTTCTTTATTTATTTTTCTTAGCCTAAAATAATTTTTAAAAAGCTATTCTAATTGGCTTCTAGTTATTAATTCTATGTGATGTTTCATTGAGTTTCTGTTTTGTGTTTCAAGTTACCTATGCTGATATTTATATAAGCATATAATAATGTTTTATAATTTATATTTATTGTTCTATCCACAACTGTATGTACGCCCCACCCTTAATTACCCTCTCTCTCTCTTTCTCTTTTTTCCTACATACCAGTCTATATTATCCAAGCACAGATTTCCCTTGTCCTTAATTATCTTGAATTTTGAGCCACTAAGTATAATAAGATTTTTATCATTTTCAGATTTTGAAATTTTGGTATAAATGAGTAACTATGACACTCAAATTAAGGAGAAGGCAATCAGCACAAAATATCTTGGACGTGCTAATATTTGTGGCTGCTAATGGGACATAAGGGGAAAAGTCCTCTTTCATTAAAGGGTTGTTATAAAAAATCCATGATGATTATGTTGAGAAAGATCATTTTTCATTAAAGGAAATGTTCTTGAAGATAGTTTTAAGGACAATTAAGATGGTGTCTATTTTTTCAGAGAAGTTCAAATGATTTGCAAACATCTTCTTGTTCTTAATCTAGTTCTTAAGTGTGTTGAATAGTGGATAAATCATGTTAATCTTACTTTGAATCAAGCAAAAAAGAGACAGGCAAAAAGGAAAGCGATGAGAAGTAAGCATGATATAAAAATATAATCTAAGAATTCCTGTAAGAATTCAGTCCCTCTTACACTGAACGGCTGATTACCCAGTGCTAAGTATAAACCTACAGAGTTCAGCGCAGCAACCTCCAAGCTAATAAGGCCCATATCTCAAAGTTTGCAATCAGAATAAGCTAAGACAAAACAAGAGAACAGCTGAGGAACTCAGCCACAGGGTTTTTATTGGGGTTGGCTCTCCCCCATAAGACTGGCTGAGGGCTCACGACTCTGATCAGAACGGATGCAGGGTCAAGAAATTGAGATATTTCTAAACAGGATGGTTAGGTTGGCATTTGAATTTCATGGTCTAGAAACACATTTCAGGATGAAGTCAATTAAAAAAAGCAATGTATAGAGGGCAGCTTGGGAAGGCTAGGGCCAACCTCTGGTGCTCCTGCTGCCCATTTACTCATGTCCACATTCCAATGAAGTGCTTCATGATCCCACACTGTAAAGGGTATATGTGTGTCCAGTTAAGCAAGCATGCCAGTGTGCAGTGTGGCCCGGGAGAGCAGTTTGCGATGAGCATGTGTCATTATGTGTGGAAGAGCCACAAAGAGGCAGAGGTGGTTTTTATTGTCAAAGCACAGTGACCATACTACTTTATTTCATGGGTAAGTCTGCACCAACTAAACAACAACAATAAAGACAGAATGGAGGGATGGCTGTCTTACCAGGCTTTTAACCTGCAGTTCTGCTATAGGAGCTCCTCTTCCCATGAACTAAAACAGGTGCTTAGCAAAAGTTCTGGAGTGTCAGTGTAATACTTACTATTTACCATGAGATTAACTTTGCTTGCATCCAAACAGTCTCAAGAAACAATCAGACCTAACCAGGCTTCATAATGTACAATATGAAAACAGGAGATCAGTGAAATCTGCAAAAACACACCTATTCCAATTTCTTATCCTGTTAAACATAGCCATGTGGCATGGGTCAGTAAATACAAATTTATCCCACATTACAGAGTGAAAAACTCTTCTGAAGTTGTTTCTACTTATAATAAACATTTTCTTTGCAACTTGAAAAAAAAATCTGACATTTCAGCTTACTTGGCATCCACTTGATAATTTGTTTCATTATTGGCTTGTTGGCAGCACTCACTTACATTTTAAGTGCTATTTAATCTATTTAGGTCACCTAAAAGCAATAAAGAAGTAATTGTTTTAGGACTTTGAACTCACAGAGATATCTATATTACTATTTCTTAATGTGCATAGAATGGTGGGCTAGTTTTCAAAATGCAGAGGTAAAAAGTTCATGGAGATTTTGCATGTGTCTTTGTGGGTTGCAGGCAAATAAAAATTTAGTCTTGATTCCTATTTCTGGAATTTACATAAAGTAGTTGGTTACTTTGATTCCACATGCTTTAGAAGCATCCTGTCACACGTAGGTATAAACTTACTTTTAAAAGAAGCTGAAGGGTATTTTGAGAATCTGGCTGATCTAAGACATGGAATTTCTGAGAGTAACACACATGGAGCTGTCTTTGACAGATCCTGAACTCTGTGTGAGAAAAATGAAGCTCTACAACTTCAGGATTTCTCCCTTTTTCATGAATGTCAACTTGAATTGAACTGAAAGGAACTGCACAATGGGAAGGTGTCTACATTTAGATTTATTTAATCTGGATCCACAGAATGACTGTCTTCAAATTAATAGGATCCTTACCACCCACAAAAAATGAGGCTGATGCTGCGGGCTTGGTGGTTTTGCTGAGAGGGTTCGGTGAGACAATGTAAGTTCTGTCGTGATGCTTAGACACAAGAGTCACATTTTCTAGGTTTCTCTGCTCCACCTTAACTTGACCCCCAGCCCTGTGGATTTTAACTAGGAGACTCTCATCTTCCTACCTTGCTTCTTCTGCACAGAAACTTCCTTAAGCCACTGTCACTTGTCATCTGGAATGTACAGCCATGAGATTTAAGGGAGACATCTAGATAGAAAATACAATGGTTTCTCAGTGTCTTCAGGCTTCCTGGGTGAGCATCATGGATCAGGTGATTTCTCAGGTTTGGAATGACATGATGCATTGAAGTTCCTTCACCATGGGTACACTTTGGGTATACATTTATGTGTGCAAACTGTGTATGCAGACTGTTTATATGTATCTCGCTTACAATTGTATATGCATGCAAGGAGTGACTGAAAAATATGGGGAATGCTTAAATTAAAAAAAAAAAACTACAGTAAAATATATATTACCAAGGATGGGATAGCTGTGTTTAATGATAAGGGGAGTTTTTGAGGGGATTAACGGCAACATGTCTATTACTGAAGCAAATTTTTTATTTAGATATTCAGTGTAGTTTTCAATCATCATAATACATATATGCAAAGGAGTCCATCCTAAGCACTGAGCTTACAGAGGACAACACTGTATTTGCATCTAACTCTTTGAGATATAGAATTATTACACTTAATTCTAATCTTAACCAACAGACCTGAATGTTCAGTGAGAATTATCTACTAACATGTTTTTAAATACCTAATTAACAGTTGTCATTTATTGTATTAACTCAACCCTGTGCTAAACAACTCTTCATTTAATTTTTATATTATTCCCAAAAAGATATAGAATAAATTTAGCCCAACATTGCAGAAACAAAACAGAGTCCTAGCTGTGTCAGACCTTGCCTCAAAGAAAATGAAAAAAAGAAACAGAAAATACTAGAAGTCTTTTCAAGAGCTCAAGATCTGTATTCTTAGTGGACATCCTTTAATACCCCTTTGTGTTAGGTTGTTTTCTGTTGATATAATGAGGTTACTGAAGCCGGGCAATGTTACAAAGAAAAGGATTTTATGTAGCTTACAGGTATGGAGACTGAAAGTGCAAAGAGAATGAGTCATGTATGACCAGGATATTGCCATGTGTGTTACTCTGTGCACTAGCGTCATGGTGGGCACAAGAAGGGGAAAAGATCACAGCAAGACAGGAGGCAGAGATGTACCAAATCATGCTGTCTTTCATGAGGCCCTTCCTCTCAGAGATGCCACAACTTCTCAAGTGGGCACCACGCTTGCACAAACTCTTGGGGGACACACCCAAGCAACATCCATTTGATAGCCTACCTGTAAAGAATAATATTCATTCTGCTTCAGTGTATGGTAAATTCTATCTTCAATATTACATTCTGTCAGCCTCTTTGGAGTAACTGTAACCTGAGACCCAAACTATTTGAAAGCAGATCACTACGGGCACTGGTGGTCTTCTGAGAGCTTCCTGGGCCCAAAGCTTCTGTATTAAACCTACTGGGGCATTGTATTGTCTGGGGCCCTCATTCTTCTGTTACTATTTAGATCTGGGTGTGGCCAAAACCCTCATATGTTGAGTGTCGAGCTCCCAATGTAGCAGTGTACACAGATGGGGCTTTTGGGGGATTGGATTATGGTGTCATTTAACTGACAATTGGGTGAATTATTGGGAGGTGGGTCACTGTGGCATGTCTTGAATTGTGTATCATAACCAAGGCACCCCTCTCCTTTCCTGGATGCCATGAGGTGAGCCACTTCCCTCCGCCATCCCTTTCCACTATGAAGCTTCTGCCTCACCACAGGGCAGAAAGCAATGGAGCTAACTGACTATGGACTGAAATCTCTGAAACCATGAACCAAAATAAGTTTTTCTTCATTCAAGTTGTTTTCTCAGATATTTCTTCACAGTAACAGCAGGCTGACTGACACACCTGCTCTCCACGCCCATAGTAGTAGCTGTGTGTTGGATCTTGAAGTGTGTCAGTCATTATGACTCCAGGTGTTTTCTTCATAATAACTATGTGACTAAAGCCAGTAACCTTTAGTCAGCATGAGGGCCTGATTTATATGCAACACTAGAATTCAGATTTGTCAAATTTCACTATATCACACAGCTTTGATATGGACACTTGTACTGTTGTGTGATAGCATTGTTGTTTTCATTTAAATGGATGGGTTTAAAAGCAATTTTATCACTCTAAAATACAATGGGGAAACCAGCATCACTTGTCACAAATGCAAGTTGAAGATGCATGCATGTTTATTTTTATTTATTTATTTATTTTTTTTTGGTTTTTCTCCGGTACCAGGAACTGAACTCACGACCTTGCGCTTGCCAGGCAAGCGCTTTTGCCACTGAGCTAAATCCCCAGCCCCAGCATGCATGTTTAAAATTAGAGAAGTTCATCTAGGTGCTACTTGAAGTAACCACTTCTACCAAAATAGCAGACACTAAATCCTCCTTTAAGAAGCCTGGACCTGTTTCTTATCTATCACTGTTTTTTACAGTGTTGCATGATTGGAACACTGTATCACCTCTATTTCGCAGATGCAAAGACAAAATGCAACTAAATTGCTCCAAACTCCTGTGCTCTTTTCTGCTTGCAGAACACCTATTCTTTCTGCTGGGAGTCCAGGTATGGGCACCAAGATTTATCTCATTCAGTGCTTTCCCTCATGGGTACACACTTCTGTGACTGATATGCAAAGAGAAAATTTGAATTTTCTGAACACCAGGATTTAGGTCACTGTTAATTTTAGAAAATTTAGAGTACTACTTTAAACATGTGACACTATCCTTCAAGGTGCGCAATGTAAAAGCACTGATATTAAAGGTTATGTGTGGTCTTCATTATGCAAATCTTAGCAGCCTGGTTTGGATTTATGATCATATCTCATAAAGACCATCAGGAAAGAGGACTCCAGAGCTGTGGCAGAAAGTGGCAAGAATGATGGAGTGAGTGTGTTCAAAACAGTGGGGAGAATTCTGACAACATGTCTTGGACTGTAAGAATTTTATTTATTTATTTATTGACTGTAAGAATTTTTAAACTTAAACACTCACTCTATGTTTCGATCATTGTACATTGTAAAAAACAAGTATGAGGTGTAGACTGTAACCTATGACTTATTTTTCCTCATAGTATTATTTTTCCTCTGCAAATTACCATGCCTCAGTGTCCTGGGGACATAAACATCTCCTGTACTTAATGCATGCAAACATAATGTTGCAGAGATAAAGTATTTAATGTCAGCTTCTGAATTAGCCAACTTCTACTCCCCACCAAACAGAAATCCAGGCAAAAACACAGGACTCTAAGGCAAGCCTGTTGGAGATAATGAGCTTCAGAGTGAACTCTTGCTCCCTGCAGAATAACTCACTATTTTCTTTGCTCTACTACAGAATGAGCATACTGGAATTGCTATACCTACTTAGTCCTTTTGTTGTTGCTGTTATGAAAAAACCCCCAGGGCTGAGTAATCTATGAAGAATAGTGGTTTATTCAACTCCTCCTTCCAGAAGCTGAAAGCATAGCATGGCACCCACATTGCATGAAGAGCTGGTGCTGAATGCTAGTGGAAGGCATCTCAGATAGGAAGAGCAGGTGGGTTAATACCACCTTTTCTTACAAAGCCACACAGGCCATCATGGGCTCCACACAGGCCATCATGGGATCCCACCACACAACTTCATCTAATTCCCATGGCCTGAGCAAAGCTGCACCTCTAATCACCACCAACATGAGTTAAACGATTCAGTTTTCAACACATGCACTTTTGCAGTATGCATTCCAAATGTCATAGAAATTAATAACAAATGGGGCCACAACAGATATAACTCTGACATGTTAGGGTTGCCCCAGCCCTGTTAGCACTTTTGGGGACCTGATAGTTCTAACCTCATGACTCATTTACTTTTTGGTTTGTATATGTCCATCAACACATGAATGGATAAAGAAAATGTGGAACTTATGCACAGTGGTGCAGTACTCTGCCCCCAAAAATCAACTAGTTATTTGTAGGAAAACGGATGCACCTTGAGACCATAATGTTAAGTGAAATAAATTCAATACACAAGTTTAAATATCACATGGTTTCTCTTATATGAGAAATCCAAAGTAGAAATAAATTAAGGACAAAGTAACATATAGATAATAGGAAAGAGGGAGACAGAGCTTTTACAGGTAGGAAGAAGACCAAGATGGAGGGAGAAGGCAAGGAGGGAATGAGGAGATGAAAAAAAATTAGGATGTGTTATATACATGCACCCATGCTCCACCATGAATGCAATCATTATGTACTGCAAACATGTACTAATAATTTGTTTTTTTAAACAGACAAACCCATTTGAGTTGGATTTCCTAATTTCCACAGGAGAAACACCTATTCCAACTGATAGAAATAATCCTTGAAAATCAAGAAGTTTGTGGGAACAATTAAAACATCTTCAAACACTGAATGCCTTTCCTAATTCCTGGCTCACAACGTAGGTGCCTGACTCATGCTTGTATGGTAAGGATTTGAAAGACCAGCCCAGATTATATCACACAAGAATAAGAAGGACTAAGTGTGATTTTATTTTCAACATTTGTGTGGCAAAAAGGTGAGCAATCTGGCTTGAATTCTTCTTGGAGCTCTTGTTTATTATCTTTAAATTTAACATATATTTTTGGAAGTGGAATCCTGCTATTTGCATGATTGTGA
>NW_004955487.1:2839651-2854565 GCF_000276665.1 Chinchilla lanigera
GGACTGGACCTCAGCGCCACCTCCGAACTCCTATTAACCCCGGAGATGGGGGTCCAGTTGATTGACACTTCCTTCCCTGGCCCCTTACCGCCTGATACTGTTGGCCTTTTATTTTTTTTTATTTTTTTTTTTTACTGTTGGCCTTTTAATGGGAAGGTCCTCGGTTGCCCTTCGAGGCCTTAGACCAAGAGAATTTAAACATATCTAAGTGCATGTATATGTGCACACATGCGCTCACACACACACACACACACACGTACATGCGAGCATTCCAGGAAAGACACGTTTTAGGTTTGTAAGTGGCATCTCAAGAACGTTTGTGCCTGAGAACACACCTTTGAAAAGTATCGCTTTTACAAATACTGAGCAAAATCATAGCATTTGTTGGCAGCACCTGCCAACTTTCAGCCTAACACGGCAGAAATCCCATCTAAGCTTTTCAGAAGTAGCTTGTGCTCATTCAACTTGACCATTGCCTCCTGGCTCAAACTCTGATCATTTCATAAAGGACCTAAAAGTTTTCTCCTAATATGATTGGAATGTTTTCCTTGCAAAGTTGGATGTCATCATTTCTTGTCTGAACAGACCTCTGGGCTTCAAACCTTTGAAAGAAATTAAAAAAAAAAACTAAATGTCTGTGCTTCAGTGTCCTGTATTAATCTTGGGCAGTATTTAGAAAATGTTGAAAAGTATGGATACCCAAAATATCCTTACATTTCTTTTTGTGTGTGAAAATGGAGTGTTGGAAAGTTAAGCTTTGTTTTTATTTTCCAAAGATATGTAACTTGGACTTTTCCTTTTATTTCTTCTTTTGTGGCTCTCTTTCCTTCAGGTAGGAAGCATATGCTGATCTGTAAGAGGTCATGAAAGAAGGTTGTGTATTGGATTATCAGCAGCATAATCAATGGAGGGGTATATGGTATCATGACCACTTAGCGTCTTGGCATAATGAAGCAGTGTAGGAGACTTCCCATGGTAATGTTAGTACAGGAAGTTAATTATGTGAGCACAGGCCAGCTGCCTCACGAAGAGAAGGAATGTCACGACCAATGCAGAATGAGCAAAGGAAACAAACTTCCCTTCTCTTTCCTGCTTTTATTCTCTGATTACGATGTACACATTTTTAAGCCTTGAAAACTGCTTTAAAAATTGTAGCAAATACTAAGTCCTTACTCTGTGTCCTTATGAATATGTTTTCAGTGAGCAAACTGATCACACAAATGACAAACCTTCTCAGTCTCTGACAGCTGTATAAAACTTAAAAGACCCCAGTTTAACATTGATATTTGGGGCAGCTGGAAGAAAATTAATTTAGGCATGCCGAGGTTTCGTTGCACAACATGAAAGCTTTTTAGATCAATAGTCAATCTTGTGTTTGTGATATAATTGCTGTGAGGACACAGAATCTGTGTTAAATTATTCTACATTCTCAGAGCTCTCCCACTTAGTTTCAGGAAAATGAACTACTTATTAGGAATAGCTTTATAAATATATAGTTTATTTATTTTTGCACTTTACACTTAGTGTTGTACCTCACTCGAAATTGTTATTCGTGTCTCCTTTATAACTGCACTCTTTAATTATTGATATTTTGATGAAAATATTTACTGTTCATAATTTATTTTCCAAATTTTATCATGTAAACATTAAATTTATATGCATTTATAGCAAGTACCCATGATGAATGTATTCATTGTGTATCATAAAAATAAACTGAGAAAAAATAAATGATTGCTCTACTTTTTCATAAGTATACAAACTTGTGGAGGCTAAAATACTGATAATTTTGGTTTATGGAGTGGTTTTCAAAAGCAGCTAGACCCATCCGAGTTAACTAACATG
Organism: Chinchilla lanigera; assembly: GCF_000276665.1. Lineage (NCBI taxonomy): Eukaryota > Metazoa > Chordata > Mammalia > Rodentia > Chinchillidae > Chinchilla > Chinchilla lanigera. Next base: position 2,841,494 of record NW_004955487.1, read on the forward strand.
AGCAGCAGTTTCCCTACATGCCTCCAATCCCTTCACTCCCTCTCAGCTTCTTTTCCTTTTTTTTTTTTTTATTTTTTTCTTCCAGTACCGGGAATCGAACTCACAACCTCGCGCTTGCCAGGCAGGTGCTTTGCCGCTAAGCTAAAACCCCAGCCCCTCTCAGCTTATTTTTCTAAGATCTTTAAAAGTGAATGGTCAGTGAATATTGGAAATTCGTCTTAAAATTTAATTTTTTAAGGCTGAACTGAGAATTTCTCATTACTTGAGTCTTTCCGTGATGTAAACCACTTTGAATAAGTGTGTAAATATAACAATGAATGAAATGTCCAAGTTAAAAGAAAGAATTAATAGCCAAAGTCTCTAGTGAAAAGCAAATACTGACAGGATTAAAAAATGCAACCATATGTCATTTATGAGGAACATATCTAACACTTAAAGTACGTCTAAAACCTAAGGTTAAAATAAAAGGACAATATATATGTACTAATATATGTAACAAGAAAATAAAATTAAAAATAAAAAAATTTAAATATGATATATAGGTAATATAAAAAAAGACTCTATGTAACTGTTATTATCAGACAAACTGATATTTAGGCAAAGCGTTGCTAAAGATAATGATGTAATGATGAAAGGTTCAATTTACTAGGAATAATTTATAATTTCCATGCTACTTTATGGTCTTAAAATATGAAATAATAAAACTTACACAATTAGAAGAGAAAATAAAATATTCTGCAATTACAAGACAGAGAGAAAGAGAGAGAGAAAGAGAGAGAGAAAGAGAGAGAGAGAGAGAGAGAGAGAGAGAGAGAGAGAGAGAGAGAGAGACAGGTACACATGTTTACAAACCTATTTTTTCCAAAACTGAACATATCCTAGTCTGCAAATCAAAGTTCAGATATGCATAAAAGTTTCAACTTTCACAGAGTATGATTTTTGACAACAACGCAATTAGGTTGGAAATAAATAGCAAAAATAAACTACAAAACACACTTATGTTTGGAGATTAAGAAATATAATTCTAGGGGCTGGGGATTTAGCTCAGTGGCACAGCATCTGCCTGGCAAGTGCGAGGTCCTTGAGTTCGATTCCCGGTACCAGAAAAAAAACAAACAACAACAACAAAAAAAACCCAAAAGCAGTATACTTCTAATGTAATCCATCAATCAAATCAAAAGTTAAAATGGAAATAAATTATTTTAAATTGACTTATAATAACAATAATGTGATGTATCAGAATTGGAGGATGTTGCAAAGCAGTTATTTAGTACTCTATAAAATTTATATTTTCATAAGTATGTATGTCTGTAACTTATATAAAAATTCTCAAAAAGATAAAAGAAAAAGAGAGTCTTTCAGGAAGATACCTAGAAGGGGAATAACTGGTTCAAATGGAATTTCTAGGTTTGGTTTTTTGAGGAGTCTCTACACTGATATCCAGAGTGATTGTACTGGTTTACACTCCCACCCACAATAGGGAAGTGTTTATTTATCCCCGCAGCCTTTCCAGGATTTGCTGTTACCTGACTCCTCAGTGATGGCTGAGGTATCTTCCCGAAGGATGTAAAGATATCACATCACTGTGATCCATGCTCACCTGTGTTTAGAGCAGCCCAATTCATAATGACTTCATCTTGAAACTAGCCTATATGCCCATGAACAAAATGAGTGGGTGAAGAGAATGTAGTCATTACACACAATGGAGTATGGCTGTACCACAAAGGAAGAAAAAGCTTGAGTCATTTGTAGGAAAATGGATGCACCCTAAGACCATAACTTCGAGTGAAGTAAATCAAACATACAAGCTTAACTAGCATATGGTTTCTCTTACATGATAAACCCAACTTATAAAAATAAAGAGCCAAAAAAAGATGGGTTATAGGAAGTAGTAAGATAGATCTTTCTCACATGGGAAGGAAACCAAGAAATGGAGGTGAGGGAGGGGAAAGAAAGAGTGTGAAAAGGAATTCAGATGTGTTCTGTCCATGCGCTGACTACAAGGAATGTAAATGGTATGTACTGTAAGTATGTAATAAATTTTTTAAAAAGAAACTGATTAAAATTAATATGAATAGAAAGTAAAGAATTCATAAATATCAGAAGAAAAGCTCATGAAATGGAAAATATATTGAAAGAAGATCCGCAAATTCTAATGCTGGTTCTTTGAAATAAATAAAATTAATAAATTTTTGAGAAAGGCCAAGGAAATAAGACACACAACTAATTTCAAGGTTTATAGATCAGATAGATATCAAAAAGATAAGAAAGAAATACTTCAGCCAGTAGGACAGAAAATTTGCTGAAAATGGACAAAGTAGTCTAGAAAAATAAAGTTCAGCAAAGTTGTCCTCTATTCACCATAGAACAAGTAAGTAATCATTCCTATAAGGAACTAAAATTTTACAAAAATATGCAATATAATAATGTTGTTAATTTCCTATCATCTTGTTTTGAAATTCTATATCATTTTTATTGTTTTTTCTTTTTTCTCTTTAAATTAAAAATAAAATAAAATTTTTCAAAAATCAGGAAAGTCCATTAAGAAAACCTTGGATCTATATGATTTTACTCATAATATCTTCCTAAATATTTAATAGTCATTCACAGTGTAGCAGTCATATGTCCAAAGTATATGACAATGTATTTTTTTTTTAATTTTTTATTTTATTTCAAAGAGAGTAGTAAATGAGAAACAGGCAAACAAAAAATAGAACAGTAGCAGCATACCAGTATCACACACATAATCAAATCAAAACAAGAACATTTAAAGTGATACAGGGTTTCAAAACAAAATAATATGAATTAACAGTGTTTTTTACATTACATATCGCAATCCTCAATGACGTTGCTCAGATTATCAGATGTAAGAATGGAAGATTGCTCAAACCATTAAAAAGAATAAGAAAATAATTACTAGATAAAACATTAGAGAAAGTACAGAGTTTCACTAGACAAGGTGGTAGGAGTTCACCATTGTAATTCCATTGCATACTGTGAACTTTGAATCAGTTGCTCAGACCACCACACACAAGTATGCAAAATCTATCAGAACATAACAAATTATAAGCATTAACAGTTCATTTCAACATACCATTAGACATCAGCAATACAGTTATTGCAGCTTTTCATATATATATTTGTATTTTGTCTTCTTTATTTTTTCTTCTTTACCTCCTCCCAGTCATTTCTTCCTTTGAGCAATTTCTTTCCCTTTCCTATCATGTACTGTACGTTTTGAGTTTTACCTAGTCTTTCAGGTTCCTACACCAAGGAGACAATGTGATGTTTACACATGTGAGTCTGATTTAGTAGTATATGACAATGTATTGAATGTTATTAGAATTTAAGAAAATGTAAACTTAAAGCATACAGAGACACTACATACTCACTGGTCTAATGAGAATTAAAACAACTGTGGAAACCAGATATTACTGAGCAGAGAGAGGAATTGAAACACACTCTCTCCTATAGCAAAAATACTGAGTAATCTTCATCAGAGTTTAAATATGTCCAATAGGCAATTCTATTTCTGATAATATACAGACACAACGGAAAGCTAAGCATACGTGCATGTACAAGAATGCTTACTGTAGCTATACTCATAAATAGCTAACCATTGGAAAAATTCCAAATAACCATCACCAATGTAATGGGCAAGTTCTCTGCAAAATATTCCAGCAATGGAACATGACACAAAAATGCAAAGAGCACATCACATGAAACACGGGATAACAAAAAATGTGGGAGAAACAAGAAGTGAAAGAAATCATACTGTGTACTTCTATTTAAATAAAGATAAAATAAACATAACTAAAATATAATAGGTACAGATGCTTGGGTAATAATATTAACAGAGACAGGAAGTGATTGCCAGCTAACTTATGGAAGTGTTTGAGAAAAGGTTAGCATAAGAAGTGGGTATTCAGGAGCAGTTGGGATGCTGGTAACATTCTCACTGTCATGATTGCTTGATTATTTACAATGATTTGTTAAACTGTGTGCTACATTTTATGTACTTTCTTGGATGTATATTTCATAACAAAAATTTAAACAATCTATCTCCATCTCCATCTCTGTCTCTGTCTCCATCTACATCTCCATCTCTAATATCTATCTCTATCTCTCTCCCTATCTTTACTTCTTTATCTATAATTTTAAATCCATATTTTACACATGGACAATCTTGATAGTGATTGTATTGATTAGATATCCTGTTCCTGGGACAAAATACTCAACATGGTCAACTAAAAGGGAAAAGAAATATATTTTGGTTCATGGTTTCAGAAGGTTCAGTCCATGCTCATCTAGTTCCAAGGCACAAACATCATTATGAAACCGTTTGGTAGAGGAAAGCTGCTCCAGTCGTGGGATCCAGGAAGCAAAGAACCCAGGAGAAGGCCAAGTGGAAGAGGCAGGAACCAAACATGGTCTGAAAGCCCGTGTCCTCATGACCCAGTTCCTCTAACTTGGGCCCATCTCCTAATAACCCATTCAGCTGTAATCTATTCAATGGCTGTGTGCGCTTACAGCCCAGTCATCTCTCTGGAAGACTCTGAATCCAGTCAAATTTGTAACCAGGCCTGTCAGACTGATGTGTGATTGTTTGGGTGGAAACCAATCAAAAAGCCAGTTGTCTCATGAACCTTAAAATGCCAATTTTTCTTGTCACTTATAAGCAGTGTGGTATATAGCAGTGTTTGTACCAATGTCTGCATGGGCAAGTATAGATACAGACGTAGACACAAAGCAAGGTGAAGATATTTGTAACATTATGCTGCTAAATTCATATTCTTTGAGAATCTAAAGAGATTCACTTAAAGTTTTCTGGCATAAGATAAGATTAAAAATATGAATTTTTTCCATATATATATGAATTACTCACTATTTTTTGTATCAAATAAAATATTTTTAAATCATTCTAAAGTTGGAATGTTTGCTTATTTTAAGCTCAGATGTGTCATTTGAGCACATTTGCATACTGGTGGAGGTACGAAAAAGGTGGAAGTTTATTCACACGGGGACTCAGATTTTCTTCAAGTTTATTTCTAAATATGCACAGTTTCTATGCAATGCTACACCACTGACTAAGAGAAAACATCTTTCAACACTCCATTTCAGTTTTCTTGGGAAACAAAAGGGTTGTTTTCCATAGAAGTGTAAATTGCTTCCATCATGTCAGAGTCGAGGGCGGATGAACTCAGAAAACGTCTTCAGTTTGTAGCCCCAGGCTTTGGGGGTCACCCACCCCACTGGTGTGTAAGGGATGCCGATTTGCTTTGACATTGGAGAATTTAGCCTCCTGGCCAATACAGCTACATTGCTTGCCTGAGTTGTTTTGTACGACATGCAAACAAATTCTATTACAATTATGAAGAGGGATTTATAATTTTGATATAGTAATCCATGGACTTTTAAGTTCTTTTGAGATTTCTATTTCATATGCAAAAAGTACAGAAACATAAAAAGTAACAACTGCATTTACAGAAATATTGTTGTAAAGTACTGTATTGTATTATTTTGAAGACAGAGTATATGTCATTTTATTATACCCCATCAGTCTATAATATAAATTTGACTGATGAATTATCTAAAATGCTTTGAGATTGTATACTATAGCTGGACAAATTTTATTACTGTATGTTACATAACAAATGAATATTTGTTACTTGAAGAAATTGCCACTAACTTTTAAAGCTGTTTTGGTTTGCAATCCATGCTGTCTGTTAAATATAAAATCATTCTTCAGAATTAAAAAAAAAGAAACAAAAGTTTACCCTTTCAAGTAGAATAAATGGGTATATCAACCAGCATCAGATCTTGTGAAAGGAAAGAACAGAAAAGGTTTAAATTCAGAAAGCTGCAAAAGCTACCTTTTCACCTTTAAGAAACTTGCACTCAGAAAACAAGGGAAAGTGGGCTGGGGATTTAGCTCAGCGGCAAAAGTGCCTGCCTGGCAAGCGCAAGGTCGTGAGTTCGGTTCCCGGTACTGGAGAAAAACCAAAAAAAAAAAAAAAAAAAAAAAAAACAAGGGAAAGTAATTACAAGTTTAATCAATGCTGGGGATCTGATTTAAGTGAAAGGTCTGTATTTTGGTGAGAACATTTTAGTTGTCTATGAAGACAGGATTGTCCCTGCTCATAATAAAATACTGTGGCTGTCACATGGGACCCCACCACTTCCTGTGACTGGTACATGTTATAAAACACCATACTTTGCAAAGGAACGTATCAACAATGCTAGGATAGCCTTTTTCCAACTCTGTCTAGATAGTAATGTTGTCCAGGAGAGGACAGTCACTGAGCAACTTCTTCTTACTTCTACTCAGTATTCTGCATTCACCTGTCCTTTTAAATATCCCTTCTATCTAAAAAAAGAATTTACAAACTTGTAAGAATTAGGCTCAACTTTCTTTGAAAAGGTTTTGAAGGAATATTGATTCTAAAATTATTTTATCCACCAGGTGAAGTCCAGAGGAACATTGTGCTTGATGGTAGGAATGACAACATCTACAACTTGCTGTGGTCTGGAACTGAGTCTCCAAAGCTGGTTTTGAGCCCCCACTGTGGGATTTACTGGTTACTTGACTTTATTGGCTATTTTCTGTAAATCCAAGATGGTGAAGATGGAATTAATGTGAGACCCAGGTGAGCAAAGATATTTGAATATGTACAGGAAACCAGTGATCTTGTCTTTAGCAAGTGATCACAGAAGCCGTATCCAGCCGGCCAAGTAGCAGCTGGGGTCCCAAGCTATGGCTGTCATTCATCAGGCCTTAGCACTGGGATAGCCTTGCTTTCACTCAGTTTGAGCTGCATTTTTAAAAAGCAGCATAGGGGGTGTTAATCACAATATGCCAACTTAAGAAAGACAAAAGGATTGTAAAGCACACTTCTGGGTATGTGTGGTGGCTCATGGAAGTGTGACATCTATGTCTGTGTCTGGTCCTTCCCCTTACTCTCTGGTCTGGTCCCCTGCTCTGCTTCCTGGCCACCATGAACCAAGCAGCTTTGCTCTCCCACACCCTTCCTCCATGGTGCTCCTACCTTGGAGCAGCTGACCAGTAGAAAGGAAAATAACTAAGACAGCAATGTTGAAGTAGTCATCAAAACTGAAGATTATGAATACTTCGAAGATTCCTAATAACTCCCCAATATGTTGGAGGCTTCTGGGTTCCATGTTGTCACTTCAAAGCAACTTGATGCTGACACGTGACTGGGCAGACACATGACCAACTGGTGTGTGTGTGTGTGTGTGTGTGTGTGTGTGTGTGTGTGTGCATGCCTGTGCCTGTTACCACTTCCATCTGTATCTGAGGCTTCCCATCAGTGTCCTCTGACACAACGTAAATTCCAAGACAAAAGTATTTGTGAAGTATTTAAGATGACAAAAATAGAGCTTTAAATTAAAAGTAGATTCCTTCTACATGTGGAGGCTCTGTGTACCAATGATAGGCTACTTAATCATGAAGCCAACCTGCATTTCTTTAACATCCAGAGCAAACCATGTAATGTATATCTCGAGTGTTTCATTATGTATTTATTTTCCTCTTAATCCTTTTAAAAATGTCTCTACTATAGAACTATTACCTGGCTTTTTAGAATCAAATGAATATATAACAATTGCTTTTATGCACTATGAAATACCAACATAATTATTGACAGTTATTTCTATTAAGAGTAACTAGAGTTATTTAGATTTTTTTCTTATATTGACTATTTCCAAAGTCTGTATCTATAATTTCTACATTTTTGACCTGCAAACTATATATCCAAAATAAATTAGGAATTTTAAAAACAATGATTCATGTACTAGATGTGAGATCATATACATCTGACATTGGATTTTCATTTCCATTAATAAACCAGCAAGAAAGCAAATAAACAAAAACTTGGTAAACACATAATTTAGGGTCACTAATATTTCCCTCCAATTAGTAAATATTATGCCACTAATGACTGATCTTAAAAATGTATGACAGTGTGTCACTTTGTGTAGTCCGGTTTTGATTTTAGTTTATTTTCCTGAAAATGAGATTTGATAGATTAGATAGATTAGAGAGAAAGATAGACAGACAGATACTGGTATGTGTATTACCATAAGGCAGATATTTTATATACAATCTTAAGGATCTTTTAAGTGTATTCCTCTGTTTATTTTTATTAATTCTTCCTTTTCATGTCTTCTAATTTGTTCTCCACAGACACCAGTTGTCTTGGTTACTTTTCTCTCATTGCTGAGACAAAATACCCAATGTCCAAAATTAAGGCAGGAAAGGTTTATCTGGCTTGCAGTTTGTAGAGGTTTCAGTCTGTAATCAGCTGGCTCCGAGGCAGGGTGGCAGGGCACAGGGCAACACTTCAAGGCAGCGCAAGACAGCAAAAGCAGCAAGAGCAAAAAGGGGAGGGGAGCAAGGCTCTTTTCTCTGCTTATATTGTATATTGGCTATTTGCCCAGGCCCACACCATCTCGGTGCCCTTCTCTTGCACAGACTTAGGATGTAGAACTGCTGAGTCACTTAGCCAAGCCTCTAGACTCCTTAAGTTGACACAGTGTATGAACCATAACATCAATCACTTAGATAATTCTCTGCTCTGTTTTTCTAAAGTAGCTTCTTATTTTCCATAGATTATGAAAAGTTTGTCCCTTCTGTACTCTACCGGCACCTTCTACATCATGGATTGTTTTCATATTATCAGTGTCTCTCTTGTGTTTGATGTGCATTCATGTAAGTTCATTTTTTGTTGTTGCAGCGTTGCTCCCTTACGACTCCCATTCTTACTTTTCTTGTCATTTATTTAAGTCTTAAGGCTTTGAGACATGCACCACTAAATTCTTGCACTCTTCTGCCAGAAGAGAGAAGATGATTTTAGACAATGAAGCTCTGGATATTGCTTTTTGCTTTCTTCCCAAGGTGGATTTTGCCGAGTTTCTTAATTGTTGGTCTGTTTTCCTTGGTTGAAATCTTTTATTCATCTTTCTTCGTTTCTATTTCCTTATTCTTGAAAGAGGCAGCTGTCCTCACATGCAGCTGCTGTGAGGAGGTTATTTGCGTTGTTTGGATTTGGTCAGTTCAGAGCACTCTGGGCTCAGGGGTTGACTCTTTTGAACACATCACAGGACACTGGGCTAACTGTGGCAGCTTCCCTGAGTTTTGCTGCTTTTCCCTGGCTTTTGTAGATATTCTGAACTAAAGGGTTACAAAAATGCAAAATATAATCACAAACAAGGAAGTCTCCCATTTGTCTTTCAGTAGCAAAAATAATGCAATCAGTACAGAAATGTATAAAATAAAATTGAAAATATTCCTTTCACCTTGTCACTTATCCCGTTCCTACAACCTCTAGCCTACCTACTTCCTCAGAAATTTAGCTTCATGCTTTTCTCATGTGCCCTCTCAGCACCCCTTTAATTTTGCACATGAATATAGATATACATTTTGCTATTTCTTCTTTCTTTTGCATAAAATATCAAAGGCATGATCTATGATACATCATTCAATATGTTTCTATTCTTCATATTTCAAAGAATTTATGTCAGCACATATACATCTATGTCTTTCTATGTCATTATATTCCATAACACTTTTGGATACTATCTCTTTCAAAGACTGGCTGCTTACAGCACCTTGCTTTTGTAGCAAATGCTACATTAAAACCCTTCCCAGCATTTGTTACTGGTTGATTTCTTGATGATAGCCATTCTTTCTGGGGTGTTATGGAATCTCAGTGTTTTTTTAATTTGCATTTCTCAAATGACTAATGATGTTGAATATTGGGGCTGTGGAAAGAAAGGAACATTTTGTCATTGTTGGTGAGAGTGTAGACTGATGCAACCACTGTGGAAATCAGTCTGGAGATTCCTCAGTAAACTAGGACTAAAGATCCCATTCAACCCAGCTATTTCCCTTTTGGGAATTTTTCCACAAGAACTACAAATATCATACCACAGCGATATATGTGCACCCACGTTTACAGCTGCTCAGTTTGTAATAGCTAAATCATGGAAGCAACCCAAATGCCTATCAACTGAAGAATGGATAAAAAAGATAAAAAAGATGTGGTATTTTTACATAATGGAATATTACTCAGCTATAAAGAACGATAAGCAAGAGGCTTTCATGGGTAAATGGATGCAACTAGAGACCATACTCATAAGTGAAATAAGTCAGACTCACATGTATAAACATCGTAGTGCTTCCCTAGTGTAAGAAACTGAAAGAGTTAATAAAATCTGAAAGGTACAATAGGTATTGTAAAAGGGAAAGAAACTGCTCAAACAGGAAAGAACAACTGAGATGAGGGAAAAGAGAAAACAAAGAATGAAGAAAGGGAAAGTATATATATATATATATATATATACACACACATGATAGCTAAGATAACTGTACTACTAATTTCTTTCTTTTGGTTTATTGAAAGGGACAATTAATGTGTAATTGCTTGATCAGTCTTACATGCCTATATCTGATTATCTGAGTAAACACTTTGGAGATAATAATATGTAATATAACAACTGTTGTTAATTTCCTATCACCTTGTTTTGAAATTCTGTATCATTTTTGTTTTTATGTTGTTTTATGTCTTTATTTTTTTATTTAGTTTTTTCTTTTCTCTTTAAAAGAAAAAAGAAAAAAATGTATGTATATACAGGGATACCTGGGATAAAAAAATCCTTCCCAAAGTGCTCCTTTTGTGTAACTGCAAGTATTTTCACTGAAAATGTTGAAAAGAAGAGCTCTGTTCATAAATGGGAGTTGTTTATAATTTTCATCAACTACCCCATGCTTCTCTCTAAGAAGGCTGCTCTGCATCTCTCTCCTCAGCCACCCTCAGTTCTTTACACTCTTTCCAATTCAGACTACTTATAAAAAATTCAATTGTTTTACAAATTTGATGGACAAATAGATATCATCTTACTATTTTAGCTGACATTATCTGAATATTCATGACTGAGTATATTTCTAAATCTTTGTACCTTTTCTTCTACAAATTTTCCGTTTCTGCTCCTTGCTTAATTTTTGTTGCCATTGCTGATCTTTTACTGATTTACACATAGGCTTCTTTTGTACTGAGTATGGGGTTGTTCTCTGTTTTAGATGTTTTAATTAGTATCTTTCAACCTGTTTGGTGATTTTGTTTTTGATTTTCTTTTAGTTCTATATTCAACTAAGTCAACATTTTTCTCTTTGAGTCCCAGATTTTGTGTACTGTTTGAAAAGTTTCACTGCCTTAGAAAAAATGAAACCTGCTGTTACTACAAGATCCTATCCAACTCTTTAACTGACTCCCTTCTTACATTTTGAGTAAGAAGTCAACCTGGATTTTGTTTTCCTCTTTTCCTAAGGAGTGCACAAAATATATCCCCTCCTTTTTTCAAAGGAGGGGATTTCCTAAGAATCCAGTAGAAATTGTGGTCAGTATATCTGTTGGTTTTAAGAGGAATCACACTTCTAAATCCCTCTAAGACTTATCTGTTAGTGTGAAATGACATATAGATAAATTCATCAAAGTAAAGTCTTCCCCTAAAAAATGTATTTTTGTTAAAAGTGCTTATGCTTGAAAATTACAGATTGAAAACGTTATGTGATTGATACTTTCCATCACACAGGAATTTGCTGGGCAAAAGAGACTATTTAACTACTCAGAATTGTTTAACGTAAGGTTGAAGATCTAGCCAGGAACAAGTCAGGGATATTTTTGTTAGACACTGTGTTTACAGGTGACAGTGACACTTAGTTTTATACCAATACCAGAATCCCACTTGAGTTCCAGTTGCCTATCTTTCCTTAGAGATTTTATGTTTAGATTTTAGTTATTTGGTACAATGTGAAGTTTGAATTTTCAATCCACCATTACTATACATATTGCAAAGTTAGTAAAAGATGAATCATTTAAAAATCTGCTCCAGAGTGGGACAAAGACTAGCTGACCTTGTAGTCTAGACCCTGATGTTCAGATACAGACAAGAGAAATATTTATCCTGCATGGTAGTGTCCACAGGAAGCTTCTGGCTGCCTCTCCTTCTTGGCCGCAGACAGACTCAGTGAGTAATGATGGAGTAATTGATCTCTAACTATAGTACTGCAACCTTGATCATCACATAGGTGATGCCTGATCTGCTACAGGAAAAAGGAACCGGAACAATGGGTTGACTTGGGCTTGGGGATATAAATACTGTAATTTCTTGTGGTTCATATTTGAGAGTGATGACAAAGTTTTCTAAAGATGAGTTACCTTAGACTTATAAAATTGCTCATGGAATTCAAACAGTTTCAAGAAATGTGTGCAATATCAACAAATTCACCTTTCCTGGACAGCTTTATCTTCAGGGAGTGAATCCTCAACCAGACCTGGTCTTTACTGTCAGTCTCATCTTTAATGATCATTGCCCGGATGTGTCTTTCTTTCTTTATTCTGCTGATTTCCTAATCAGTGATATCCAACTCTTCCTATTGCATAGGGATGTTAGGTGGATAAATGAAACAATAAAGTGGAGATAATATGCTTTGAGAGGTACTAGATTAGTACAAGACATGGTTATTAACTTTGTGGGCCATTATTTATAAATCATAAAGAAAACCTGAATTTACACAACTCACTGTACCATGACCTGAGAAATAACAACTATGTGTCAGAATAAAAAGGATATCATTCTCATAGTCCTTCCATAGTAAATTTGTTTCTAAGATACCAAGTAATTTGGGGAATTTGCAATGAACAAGAATTTTCATGAGAAAAGCAGTCAGATAGCCAATAGACACAAACATTTTATGTACACAAGTAAATAAAAGGAAACCAAATTTTGAATTCTGGAAGTATATAACATATACAGGGAGTGATCAAATATATGTGACTGTTTCAATTTTTAAATTTTATTTTAAAGAGAAAAAAACAAAAATTTCAAAATAAGACAGTAGCATAACAATGATTAGTACATTGCATATTGTTAGCTTTAAATTAGTTACTCAGAGTACAAGATATCGGTATTTAATTTTCCAAACAATATTAGCACAGACTTTTCAAAGAACTAAGAGAAATTAGTAGTATAACTATCTTAACTATATATATAT
>NW_004955487.1:2854706-2886278 GCF_000276665.1 Chinchilla lanigera
AATCTTATTTACTCTTTCAGCTTCTCAACTAGGGAGACAATACATTGTTTGCACATGTGCATCTGGTTTATTTCATTTATGAGTATGGTATGGAGTTGCATCCATTTACATGTAAAAGTCTCCAGTTTATTATTCTTTATAGCTGAGTAGTATGCCATTGTATAAAAAGACCACATCTTTTTTATCCATTCCTTGGTTGATGGGCATTTGGGTTGCTTCCATGATCTAGCTATGACAAATTGCGCTGCTATAAACATGGGTGCACACATATCACTGTGAGGTGATGCTTTTAATTCTTCTGGGAAGATACCTGGAAGGGGAATAGCTTGGTTAAATGGGACCTCCACTACTAGTTTTTTGAGAAATCTCCACACTAATTTCCACAGTGGTTGCACCAGTCTACACTCCCACCAACAGTGGAGAAGGATTCCTTTTCCCCACAGCTTCTCCAGCATTTGTTAGTGGTTGCTTTTTTAATGGTAGCCATTCTTTCTGGGGTGAGATGGAATCTCAGTGTTGTTTTTATTTGCATCTCTTGAATGGCCAGTGATGTTGAATATTTTTTTCATATATTTATTTACTGTTTGTATTTCTTCATCACAGAAGTGTATATTCATCTCAGATACCCATTTTTGGATTGGGTTTTTAAATTTGAGAGGTCTGATTTTTTTGAGTTCTTTATGTTCTCAAAACTAATCCTTTGTCTGAGGATCAGCTGGCAAACATTTTAAAAATTTATTACAATAAAAGACACATTACCATAAACTCCTCTCAAAACCCTCCTTGTCACTTCAAACACACTTATCTCAGCACTCTTGCTAGTTTCTCCCGCAGTTCTGGAAGCCTTCTTTTCTGAGAGTCTCTACTTTTATATCAAAACTATGGTGTTTCCCTCTGCTGAGTCCCACCCAATGGAAAGGTAGGTTCATAAAAACACAATGTTGTGTTCTCATTCACCTTAATCACCAGAGCTGGCACCGTGCAACTTCTGGTTCTTCCTCAAAGTCAAAATGACCATGAAATGGAAACATTTTGAATCATAGCTAAAGACACTCAAGAAAGAGGACTCCAGAGCTGCTACAGAAAATGGCAAGGATGATGGGATGAGTACGTTCAAAGCCAGGGGGAAGATTTTGAGAGGATTCATTCAGTGTGTTTTTTAATATAATACAATTTTTAAAGAAATAGTCACTGTATTTTTCAGTCATAGTGCTTACATATGTTCTTATGAACTCTGACTCTGGAGAGCCTTTCTTATTAATCACTTGAAATTGCACATTAGAGGGTCAATTGGAAGGTTTTTAAAGAAGTAGTTTTAAGTATTCCTCTAGAATCCACTCTAAACCAAAGGTCTGTGAGTCAAATATTCTCCAAAATACTCCACATCGTTTCACACTGAAGGTTAACAGCTCACAATGGTTTTGAATATCAACTTTTTGCATGATAATAGTTTCAAAGTAGGAATACATCACTCACTTCCTTTTGGTCCCAAGTTTAGTATACTTTCACAGAACCAGTTGGCTCTTGTTGGATATACATTGGTTAGCAATTTTAATAGATTTCCAAAACATAACCTGCTGGGAATAGAATTTATGCAGAGTTATGTGGGTGATTGGATTGACTGGGTGTTTGACTAGTTAGACAGAGCTGGAAATCATACCCAGGGCTTCCCAAAGGGCAAGGAAAATATTTTACTTTCCAGCCTTTACTGAGCCCTCCTGACAGAGATTCAACAGCTCTAAATTTGGAAAAATCTTATTTTTCTCTGATTTTATATCAGCTACCCAGTGTCTAATCTGCAGAACACTGCAATATCTCTGCCAGTCCTCAACGGAAGCCCAAATGGTAGGAGAGAAAAAGTGGTATTGTTTCTTCACTCATAGAATGATTCACAGCTGAGATCTCCCTAACAAAAAAAAAAAAAAAAAAAAAAACCAGATTAACAAGCACAAAGCACAGCAAATTTATTTAAAGTTATATATGTCATGGAAGGCTTCAGAAATGAAGCTCCAACAACTCAAGGAAAAGTATATTTTTTTATGGAGTGTCACACAGACATGTGATTGGAGGACTAAAAATGTGATTAAATGGGGTAACCTGATGGGAAGGACTCAGCAAGGCCTGTTTGTCCAGATTCTTCCTGGCCTTCATGTGACAATCCTTCCTTCCAGGTATAGGATGGGACATTCATCACAGGAGGATCTATAGGGAAGGGAGCGGGTCACAGAGTAACCTTTCTGCATCGGAGCTTTCTTCAGTTTTTCAGCTTAAAATATTCAGTGGTCAAGAAGTCATACATTGTTTTCTGATTCCTGACACAACCAGTGAGGTTGAAGCCTGGGATACAAACTGCTTACAGAATGAAAATCACAGTGCAGAGGGAGAATCCCCCACAGACTGAGAGGCTGACTAACTGTGGGTACAGCTGGAACCAGGACCACTGCATTCACTCATTGGTTTGCTCCTCTTGGCTAGTGTACATCTTCAGCATCAAGGATACTGAGATATTAGAATTCCTTCCTAATTTCATCACACAAAGAATTTTTATGTATCCCACAGTTTACTTAGAGTTTTGATTCATTATCATGTGTAAATATTTATCAGGTGTACATTTCATCATCATTTCAACCTTGCAGTGGTTGGTTTTTAACAAATCAAAACACATTAAAGATGAAAATCAACTACAATATATGTTCACATTGCAAGTGTAGATTTTCTAAATGAAAATTGATGAGAAATTTGAAGTACTATAGAAATAAGACTGAGTCACATTATACTACTTTCATTGACTCTGATTCCATTAGAAGAAGCATTTTGGATGGCAATTAATTTTTATCTGAAAGAAGACAAGGAAGCATTGTGATATTAGATATAAACCCCGTGTTACTGACACTTCTACTTTTGGTTTAATTAAAAAGTATGGTTTTGTTCTTCTAATGTGTATAAAGAGTGATTAGGAACAGCCAACGCTGTGGTTTGAATCAGTATTTATCAGGGTGGATGCTTTCAAAAATGTGTATTAAATCAACTATGGCCAAACTCTTCAAATCATGCATTTTTAATCTTGTGATGACTTCACCCCAGTCTAGGTGCTCCTGCTCCACATTTGTTCCTGATTAAGCCAGACTGCAGTAAACACCATGGCTGAAACATTCTTCTGTCTCGAGAGCCAAAGGCTTTCTACGGTAAGAATTCATCTGACCACGGGCTGGTGTTCTCCATAAAGTCGCTTGTATTGAAATCAGAGACACAAACCTCTTTCTTCAGCGGCTCCTCCCCTCCCCCTCTGCAGGCCTGGTGTATTTTCCTTTGCATTCGCAATGCTAATTGGAGTTCCATGTGTGGCTTGAGATCTGAACACACTTCCAGATGTGACTTCTGTAAGCAAGTCTTTGCAGGCTGAGCCCTGCATATTTCAAACACAATTGCACTACGAAAGATAGCTTCAATTAAATTTTTTTTTCCAAAGGACACAGCCATTAGTATGATTAAACACAACGTAAAAAAATATGAAATTACATCTATATTCTGAATTAGGTCATCTGATTTTGATTTTTCCTTTGCTCTTATTTTCTACTTTAAAAATTGCAAAGACACTAGGGGTACATTCTCAAAGAATAGATCTCTGCTATTCACTTTAAAAATCATCTGATCATGCCTGGATTTGTAAAAAAAACTGAAGGACAGAACTAGAAATCCTTTAAGATAAACAACACATTCCAAATGATGCCAGTTCTCTGATAATTAATTTTATTTCTGCCTTTATCTAATTTTTCAGCTCTTTCATATTGATAGATATAATGCAGAGTCAAATAACTGCTTTTGTGTGTACTCTGGAAGAGAGCTGGAAGAGAAAATGGGGCTGAGACAGGAAGAGAGAGCAAAGTGCAAAATGAATGCAGCTACAGTTAATTTCCACTTTCTGCACAGTCCTGATTCTGTGGTCCTGGGGCCAGGCCTGCTTTTATTTGGCAGGAATTGTCTTATCTTTTAAGTGATTGAATCTTAAGTTTCTCGAGCAGAATTAAAGAACAGCTGAATCTCAGTAACAAAGGACAGGCTCGTCTTTTAAAGACATGCCTTGCTGTGCTACGTAATTGAAAAATATATTTAAATTTTGTCATATTTGTTGAAAAAAAAAACAGAACAGAGACTATCACGGAACAAATTCATTTCATACTTACAATCCAAAGAGGGAACAACGTTTACATGGGTTTCACTCAAACAAAACAGGGGAGATTTTTTCATAAGTCATGATGTGCCCTCACTAGTAACGGCAGAAGCTCAATTCACAGCCATTGTGAGGGACTCATTTATAACTCTGCTCCTGGTTCTACTCCACTGGCAAAGGCAGGCACCAAAACAAGTAATTACCATAATTATTTTGGTCCAACATTAAATCCTTTTACTGAGTACACATTTCTCCTGTGCATTGGAGTTTTATTAGCTTTATGCATTTGATTAAAATTTTGATTACACATACTTATAAATACCAAGATACTTAGCAATACCATTCCAAGTAGGATGGGCTGCTAATTTAACAGATTCTGCCTTCTTTTGGATTTTTACTCTTTGCTTTTTCATTACCGCCTACATCTTCATTTCAGTTCTGTGGGAGACACAACAAATAACATGCAGAATTTAATTTTCAGCATTTTAAAGAAAAGAAGCAGATTTAGTTTTCCCCCAGAGCAATTTATTAAGAAAATACTCTGATGGTAAGAAAAATCCAATGTGAAGTACAAAAATTAAACAAACATGAGTGATGGCCTATATAATTACAGGGGGCTTCTTTTGAACCATCTATCAGACTGAGACCAAAAAAAAAAATCTTAAGGTCCATATTTCCATACAAATATTGGTGGGTGTGGTTAAATCCAAGTCATCCATGTTTAATGAGGTGTCTCTTACATTTTTTTTAATCAAAATAATTTAAAAAGCTAAAGTGGTTAAACTTAATAATTTTATTAGACTGTAATAGTTATTTTATTAACACTTTTCTCCAAGGATTTTTTTCTGTCTGGTTATGAGTACTTTGCAATTTTCCGACAGTATGATGGATGCTCGTTTTCTATGACAAGAATCTTAACAGCCCTTCTTCAGCACTCAATGCACACCCAATTATGTGTCTGAGCTGGTAACCTTGAATTTATGTTGCCATGGTGACAAACTGGTCATGCATTATGGATTATCATTGAAATTCTACACCCCTACCTAGCATAATGAGAGTTAGGAACTTAATCAAATCAGCCATTCTGTGTGACACAAAGTGAAGAACTAGCTCTTATTGTTCAGCGTCAAGAAAGGAAGAAGGCCCGATGGGGAGGCAGCTGCAGGGCCGCGGCCTGATAGATGGCCCTTATATACATTTGTGAATGTATAGACAGATGGTACTCAATGCCTGGAATTTACACCCTAGGAGCAGCTGTTCGGATAACCTCTGTGGTCTCACCTTGTTGTCATGGAACATTGAACAGAGACTGAGAATGTGCAGGGGTACATTGACAATCTGACTGAATTTACACTGCATGGCATCCTTCTTTTATCGTAAGGCGGCTGGGCCAGGATGAATACAGGGTGGGCGAAGGAGAGGGAGGGAGGGCAGCCAGCCAGGAGTGCAAGCTCTTGAAATCCCAGAGCCTGGGACAGGAATCTCACCCAGGTTCATTTATAAGAAGCCAGACAGACAGCAATCAAGGGATAGTCTTTGCCTTAGAGAAATCCAGTTGTGCTTTTTCAAAGGCTTAACCTATCCTAGCATATAGTTTAAGTAAGCTTCTTTTTATCCCACAGGTAATAGTTATCTTAATTATCTCTTTGCTCATTACAAAGACAAAATACCAGCTACCCAAGGTCAAAGGCGCGGGCTGGATATAAGAGCAGCATCTAGCCAGAGAGGGGACAGCGCTGATGACACATGGTTCCTCTCTTCCCAGAACAGGGTGAGTATGAACGGGGCAGAAATAGCCAGGCAGGGCTAGCACCTCACTTCCAGGTTGGCTTGTGAAATGATCTTTCTGTTAGAAATTTTTGGATGAATGCAGCAGTTTTGAAGGACAGCTGCTTTTGAACAGGACATCAAGCTTCAAAAATCTCAAGGTCCTCGCAAGTATTTGTGCAGAATAAAGTCTTATAACTATGCTGGGTTAGCACCTCTCCCTCCCCCCACTTCCTGGCATAATGGACAAGGTTAGGGTCATTAATACGCAGAATGGTGACGCTCCGACAAGCAATCTGGCTATTTCTTCCTTTCGAGTACAATGTTCTCTTTGCTTGTCCTGCTGTCCTTTCCCATTGTTTGCTTCACATCTTTTCAAGATCAAATTTTAAAATGGCTTGCCCCTCTTGAATTGAAGACTTCTTCACATGTTCTTGGAGCAAGTCCTTTCTTAAATATTTCATGAGACTTTGGGTGTCTCTCCTGAAGCTGCGGGCTCTCTGACTGCAGAGTAAGCTAAAATGTCTTATCTGTGAAACATGCTTTGACCCCACAGATGGAAATGGCTCCAAAAAGCAATTGCCCTGTCTCAGGTTTATGCTCCACAGACTATGAAGTATTCCAGTGAGCTCTGGCCGACAGAAACACCCAGAGCCAGTGTTGCCCATATCTGTGACCAATGAGGACATGGCTCTTTAAAGCCTTAAAATCAGGTCAATATTACACATTTAAAAGCTTCCTGGGATCTATTATTGACATTGAGGGAATTGGATGCACAGAAAATTTTAAAAATTGATGGATACTTTTTTGTTATTTTCTAAGCGCTATTTTAAGCCCTGTATTCCTAAGTATAAAGGCTTAATCCAGATTTTATTTAGGGATGAATTGATGTCATTAAAGTGACATCTTTAAAATTAAGTATAATGCCATGAAAATTAAATACACAAATGAAAAATACAGGCAGGAAGTCTGTAACTACCAAAATGTCTTTTTAAGCACTGTCTTTAAATGAATTTTGTCTGGTGTTTGGGGCAGATGTTTATTTCAAATGGGTGAAAAGCAACATTAATTGGAATTTTCTGTCTTTGTCCCCTTGCATAAGTAACAGCTTTAACATATTGACATAAATACTACTTATGAATTTCCAGTTTTTGGTATGAGAGAGTACTTAGGAAATTTTATTTTTTCTAAAACAGTACAATAAATGAACATAATGAAATCATCACTCCAAATACTACTTTAAGCTTCAAATATATATTTAAGATTTTTTAACATAATGAAGCAACCCCCACATTTTCCTATAAATATATCATAAATGTCCATAGTGAAAAGTCACACAGCATATTTTCTTTGAAAAATGGTCATACAATTATACTATTATCTAACACAGGTTTTCTAAACAAAACTGTTATCTATATTTGCTGAAAAAATATTTTGAAGGGTTTTTTGGGGAAATTTTCATATGTATATATTAAATGCAGTTAATTTATTTAAAAAGAAATAATCCACTTAATCCACGTAGAGAAGAATAAGTTAAGTAGGTAATAAGTACAGAAATAAATGAAGAGGGTAATTTCCAGTAAAGCCAAGGTTCATTGATATATCTTTTTCGAAATTTTATGAGTCTGTGCTTGCAGTACATAATGACGGCAGTCCTCGTGCGGAGTGGGGCCTTGGACAGAACACATCTTCATTCTTTTTTCATCCTCTCCCTCCTCCCCCTTCTCCTCATCCTCTTCCCATCTGAGAAAGATCTAGCTCCATAGTTCCTATTGTCTATCTTTTATTTTGCTCTTTACTTTTATTTTCTCATATAAGGGAAACAATGCAACATTTAAGCTTATATGTCTAATTGATTTCACTTAAAATTATGGTATCAAGGTGCATCCATTTTTTCTACAAATGACTACAGTTCATCCTTCTTTATGGCAGAAGACATCTCTCAGTTGCCATGGTTGAAATATGGAAATTTGACTCTCATTTTAGACCTATGAGACTTAGTTTTTACTAATATATTACTACCTTCTATTTAAGGAGAATTACCTATCTATATTTTCTTTAATTTACTGAAAGTAATTTTTGATTAAAAATTTAAGTT
Source organism: Chinchilla lanigera (assembly GCF_000276665.1). Taxonomy (NCBI): domain Eukaryota; kingdom Metazoa; phylum Chordata; class Mammalia; order Rodentia; family Chinchillidae; genus Chinchilla; species Chinchilla lanigera. The sequence goes on from NW_004955487.1 coordinate 2,862,743, forward strand.
GTTTCTTTTTAGTTGATACATAAAAATATAAAAGTGTGCATGTGTGGGGGCTATCACATGATGTTCAAATCCAAACACACACTACGTTATATAGTCAGGCAGACAAATCTACTTCCTCATATACTTATTATTTCTGGATGGTGCAAATATTCAAGATGCTTTCTCTAATGTTTTGAAACACACACTGTGTTGTCATTATTTATGGTCACCCAACTGCACCATGGCACACCTGGGCTTCCTGCTCCTGGTCCCACCCCTCCCTCCTTCCCACCTCCCCAGCCTCTGGGAACCGTCGTTCCTCTCCAACTTCTATGAGACAACTGTTTTAGATTTGACATCTGAGTGACATCATGCAGCACTTGCCTCTCCGTGTCTGGCTTCTTTCATTTAGCATAATGATCTTCAGTTCCAACCATGTTGTTGAAAATGACAGGATTTCATTTTTCTTTATGGCCCGGTAAGATTCCCTTGCGTGCAGCCTCCACATTTTCTTTATCCATTCATTGGTTGATGGACACTAGGTCATTTTCATTCCTTGGCTTTTGCAAAGTGTGCCCCATAGAACATGGTGCTGCAGATGTCTCTTCCCCTTGTTGATTTCATTTTCTTTCAGCTGTACACCTCGATTAGGATCGCAGGGTCATATAGTAGCTCTGTTTCTGTTTTTTTTTTTTTGAAGAATTTCCATCTTATTTTCCATAACGGCTACACTGATTTACATTTCTACCAATAATAGTCAAAGGTTTCTTTTTCTCTATTTTCTCTCTTGTACTTACAGTTTATGTTTTGGGTGGTAGCCATTATTTCTTGAGTGAGGTGCTACCTCATTGTGGTTGAAATTATGTGATTATGAAACAATTTCGCAGCAGATTTTCATTAAGAAATATGATCATCATACTTGCAGACAAAAATATTTTTGCTGACAGTCTAATTTCTATTTCTGTGTGTGTGGGGGGAGATTTCACCACCTCCATGTACTGAACCACTTGGACCACTGCTCTTGTTCAAGAGGTTAAACAGGCAATGGTGGTAGTAATTTTATACCTTATTTACTTATGTTTGTTAAACATGTATGGATATGCATGCAGGTTGAGAGTAGAATGGTAAAAATAATTTAAAACTGAATATATGAAAATATGTTTTCTTGTACTTAGGGGACTTAAAATTAGGAACTATTAAAATTAGAAAAAAAGAATGTTCCAGAGTAGTATTAGGTGTCTTGCTCTATGGGGGTAAAACTTGGGAAACCAAATTAGGCTCAGAGACACTAGGCATCTCCCGGGCTCCAAGATTCCCCAAGATTATTACCAGAGTGACCCTGCAGAAGAGGCATACAACATCCCGCTGCTCATTTCTAATAGTTCCTGTGTTAGAGATTTGCAATTTGCTATTTCTTTCATTGACTATTACACAGTGAGTCATGGTTCTGCAAGGAGTATTCAGCATGGAATGTCTTTTGCATGCCCCCTCTGGCTACTCATGCAAGGAGTTGGAAAGTTCACCAGATACTAGGGCTCTGTTATATGTTTGGACTCTGGTTCTCTGTTTGTTTTAAATGACACCAAGCTATCTCATGATAGGTTTGGTTGAGAATGGTTTTGTACTGTTTATTCATGAAAAGCCAGAGGGAGGAAATTTGGCCTTCTTCTTGGCCACCTTGACCAGTGCTAAGGCTGTGCCTCCCTTACTAAAGTGAAGGTCAAACTCAAATGTCAAACTCGATCTGGGCTTCTGCCGTCTCTAAAATTCCTCATGTATCAATTGCAGCTTAAAGACAGATGAATCTGCTTCCAGTGTTGTGTGCTGGTGAGAAGTCAGCCTACTTCCCCAAAGGCAGAACTTGATGGATTCAGAAGCCACACTGTGGCTAGAGGTTGAACTAGATGTTGAAAAAGGTCCAGGGTGAGATGGTCCCAAGCTGCTCTCAGGCAGCTGGTCGTTTGGCTTCAGGTGTCTCCCTATCCTCCCTGTCTTCTCATAGCTTCTTCTGATCCCAGGGATCTGTCCTGCACATGCTGTTCCTTGTTCTTTGCAGTTATGAGGGGGAAATCTACAATGTATTACAGAAACACCCCCTCTGACATTTACACATACCAAAGCCCACATTTACGTGGGATTGAGGCCAGGAGACTGACAATTATCCCTCTGTTGTTACCTTCCCAGCCTGCATTCTCACCTAGTGCACTGGTCAGCGTTTTTCTTGCTGGGACACAATACCAATACCCACAACTTTAAAAAGGAAAGGTGTAATCTGGCTCATAGCTTAGGGACTCAGTCCATGGTTGACTGGCTCCAAGGGAGGAGCATCATGGCAGAAGAGCAGAGCTGAGGAAAGCTACTCACACCGTGGCAGCCATGAAGTAGATAGGGAAGAGAGGGGAGGGAGATACACCCTTTCAGCTCACATGCCAGTGACCACCTTCAATCCAGACCTGCCTCCTAACAGCACATTCAGACATGAATCATTCATGGGTGAATCCACTGATGAGCATAGTGCCCCATGATCCAATCACCTACCAATGCTCACTCCTTCCAAACACTTGAGAAATTAGGGCACAGTCTAGATCTAAATCATAATACTCAGTTCTTCTGACCGCAAGTAGGCACACATGTGGTTCTGGAGGCCCAGCTGGCCAAGGCACCTGAGCAAAGAGGGCAACATAGCTCATGTGGCATCATGGTGGTTTCTACTATGTACTCTGCTCTTCTACCTACACAGTTAGTCCGGGCCATTCTCCCTCCCCACCACCCACCCTCCCTCTCACCAATGCCTGTAGGTCCCAGCAGGACATTAAGAACCTCTAAAATTCATGCCTATAACATGAGAAATCACTAGTTTAGTAGAAAAACTGTGGGGTTTGGAGATGGCATAGGAGAACAAATGGATTCCACAAAATCTCATGACGTCTCGGTGTATCTCAGTTCCCCTGTTTGTAACTTGGGGAAAAGAAAGCCCTCTGTGAAAGGTTCCAAGAGCAAAAACAGCTCAGCCCTTAGGAGTACACACCTAAGGGTTGAAAAAAGACATTAACTATCCACACAAAGGTGTCTGATATCTAAAAAGCAGCTTCAGAAAAATTGATGTGGATTTATATTTTGGATGATCACAGAGAAATAATTTAGAGTAAACTTTTGAAGAATAAAACACATAACAACAGCAATTTATGAAATACACTCTTTGGTGTCTCTATCAATTTTCCTCCTACACCTCATGCCCCAACAAAAATATCTGAATGTTTTGTAAGAGATAAACTTGGAAACACACTCAAGTCACAGTTTAGGCCAAATGAACCTGAAACATAAGCTATGTTTTCATTTTCTTCAGTCTGTGTGAAACGTATGTGGTTAGTGACTTCCAGCTTAATTGAAAATTACAATCAAGTAGACAAAATATAACTGTCAATAATCTGAAACAACAAATTGATTTCTAAGATAACAGTTAATTTTTGTTTTTTTTTTGTTTTGTTTTTTTGTTTTTTTTTTTTTTTTGGTTTTTCTCCGGTACCGGGAACCGAACTCATGACCTTGCGCTTGCCAGGCAGGCGCTTTTGCCACTGAGCTAAATTCCCAGCCCCAACAGTTAATTTTTGTTTAACCTAAAATTCTTTTGGGGTTCTGGTATTTTGAGAAGTTGATTGCAGGCTTTTATATTTTATTCTTTGTTTTTAAACTCAGAGAGTTTCCATTTGCAAACCTTAGGACATGTTATTTCTCACAGATTTATATCCATATCCATCTCTATATATTATCCTGTGATATTTATTTCTAGTCATTATGACCCTGATCAGTCTGATAAAGTGCTATTTTTGGTTTTGAGAAAGTGTAACAAAAAGTGACAGCCAGATATTTTCAACTCTAAGAAATTTATGAGATATTGTTGAGCTTTTAACATTTTTACAAATGGCAACATGATTTTAGCCATTTCAAGGATGGTGAATGACTTATTCACAGACAGGAGGAATAGATATGAAATGCTAAGTTCAACTGATACCTGCTTCTACTTTGCAAATAAATGTTCGTGATTAGATCAATGCACTATCTTAAACTCCAAAATCAAATGCATTGTTATTTATAATAGTACATTACTTACATTTCTTGAGCTTGTGCTACATGTCAAGAACACATTATCTCCTTCAAATCCCACTATAGATAAATTCTCGTCATCCAATTTACTTTACAGATGAAGTAATTGAGACTCAGAAAAGAAAAGCAGTTTATTCAAATTCAAAAGCAGTTTGTAGTGGAAAGGATGAATGCTTGTTTAATTGTTCATTTGTGATTCCAGCTTGCTCCTTGTTGGGAGGAAATGGATTTTCTGAGGACACCAGTCAGCAATTCTGTACGAGGAGTTCTTGCTGTCTGGGGACATAGACTGAGTCAAAGCACATGGACAGAAGGGGCCACGTCATGTGCAAGGCCATCTACAGCTTTCCAACCATGTTTCTTCTGGTTTCAGAATAGCCTCTTGGCTGTGTCACCAGGGTACTCCTCAAGATCCTCAGGAGGATCTTAGCTCTTAGTTGCAGGACAGGGGACAGTTTTTGTGGTTTTCCTCCACATGACCAAGTCTGTCCTGGGCATTTAGAGCACAATTCAGGCAATTATGCTTCTCCAACAATACTATTCTTCATGCAAAAAGTGGACATATGTTGCTATCTCCTCACCCAAAGCCTAGTTTGTTCCTGTCCCCTCTGCATAAATCATTTCCTTTCATTCCCAAATGATGCTGAATTGGATAAGAAATAATGTGGCCAACCTACTTGTAAACATTATTACACATTGTAATTAACAGATTGCAGTTCTGAGTCAAGATACTATACAAGAGAAAGCAAAAGTTAAGTACCTACATCCAGAGGCATTGTATAAGTGTTGATCATCTGAATTTATATTAATAGTTATATGACTATATCAGTTCTAATATCCTTTAGCAGAGCAGCATGGAAACAGCCTTCTGCTTGCCAGTACTCATGAAAACAGCACCTGATTTGTGAGACTCTTCCACCACTGTGGGTCGTGAGTCACCACCCTCTGATGTGCTGAGTTTCACGCAACCATGAGTGGCAGTGAGGAATTTCCCCGTGCCCAGCTGGCTTCCAGCCACACCTGACACACACACCCTGAAGTCCCGACACTGAGTATGTTATGTATTTTCTCTCTTCAAAGGCCTGGAACAGAAATGCTCAGAGTGGCACTCCACCCACAAGAAGTGAAGTTAAGCAAAACAGAAGGAGCATAGCTCCTGTCGTACAGCTGGAAGGTATTACTGTGGTCACTAAGCACAGTGCACTCTGATTTCTTTATGGTGTGAAAGTAAATTCTTCTTAAGATAAAACAATGCCAGGCTGTCCTTGTGGCTTCATCTTAGGATGATGGCCCAGTATCAGGCACTTAGTTTGCTAAGTTAGGAAAACAGAGAGGATAGGGAGAGAGGGAGAAATATGGTCAACCTCCCTCTCAGGTCAATGTTTGCTACTGTGGTTCTAACCAATGACAATTTAAACTGAATTATCGTTTAATTAAGAGAAAGGACATTTTACTTCATAGTATCATTTTATTCTTTTGATTCCCACCAACTTCTACGCTGCCATTATGAGTTCTGCTTTGGAAATAGGCTAGGAGTCTCTGGTATTGTTCTTGTGTAATTAAGGCAGAAAACAAAGGGCAAACACAACCACCAGGGGATGAATGTTGAGCAGCATTAGTGGGAAAAGTTGTGAGACCCCAGAGATCCAAAAGAAACACTCATTTGCAATATACTAGAGGAAACAATATATCCAGATGCAAAAATCACCCTACAGTGTGGGTAAGATGAGTAACAGGTATTCGGCACTGGTCAGATTATTCCCATAAATTGGGGTGGTTATGGCAATTTAAGAAGTTTAAGAAGCAATCGCATTAGGAGGCTGAGGCAGGAGGATTACAAGTTCAAACCAAGCCTGAGCAACTCTGTGTCTTGGTGAGACCCTGTCTCAAAATAAAAAAATAAATAAATGAATAAATAAAAATGGGTTGGGGATATGGCTCAGTGCAAATGACCCAGGCTCACTCCCCAATATGGCAAAACAAGGCAATAAAGAAATAGTGACACAGAGGATGAGGAAGGCTAGGGGTGGGACAGGAAAGGAAAGAACTGTTGTGAAGCAAAGTCCCAAGGCCAGAACTAAGCAGTCCAGATTGCTTGCTTATTATTTATCAGAGAGATGATACAAGGCAGACCTGGTAGTGGGCTGTGTGTAACCAGCAGCCTAGTTTCTCAGTGGAGAAACTGGCCCAACTAAGGAACAAAAAGGACAAAGTCGGATTAAACTATGCAGGAGTACTTTCATTTAAGACAAGTGTTGGATTTATTTCTCCTTTCCCCAGATAGGTGTGAATATGTCAGGACAGGGCTGAGACAATCTGGTGCTTTCTTCCCCAAATGTACATGTGTGGCTTGGTTTCCTGTGTGGTGTCAGGGTCGGGGAAGGAGGCCTTCACTTCTCCTGTCCAGGTGTGTCCTTCTCTAGGGACAGGGGACATCCCCCAGCAAGCATCTGTGCTGCTTCTACCTCCAGCTCGGTCAGTGGGCTCATTCACAGCCCTACACATTTTCCCACCCACCGTCCCACCTGCTTGCTTCCCTTTGAACTCCATACTTGACTTCTTCAAAGTCCTGAGAAATTGCAGTTTTTCTCTGTTTAAATGCTTCCACTTACGTCTCATAGGACTGTTACATCTCTATGCTATCTTACGACAGTCAAAATAAACCTCATTCATCTTAATAGGTAGAAAGGATGTTGGAATGCATGCACATCCCTTTTGCTACTTCTCCAGACTTTAAAGGGCTTGTGAGGCCTGATGTCAAACAGAAGACCGATGGGTCTACAGCGTGTGGCCTTCACTTGTGATTTAACCTGGTTTTCCCCCATCTGTTTTCCTCAGTGTCTAAGTGAAGTCTGCCTCTGTAAGGGACATTCTCACTGTGACAGTGTTTCAAGTATTTGGTGAGAAATCCAAGTTATCACCTGGAAATTCAACTGCTACTTTTTAAACATTGTTCTTAAATGCTGTAATTTCCCAAGACCTTTTAGATGCTTTGTCTCACTTGACTTCCTTAACAAGTTTCTAAAGTAGCCATGGCCTGTCTTATCATCTCTGTTTTGGAGAAAATCACAGTAAGAAAGACGAAGTGATTGTTTTTTTCTAGCTCAGCTCTCTGAGGACTGTGAAGATTCTGAAAGAAAGCATAAAGATATTGACACTGGAATTTTGCCAGATAACCTAACCTTGAAATTAAAGAATCACCAAGGCTTACATGTTGCAGCTTCTGATGTTTCACATTTCCATCTTTCATCCATCTGGAATTTGCATAGGCATACATACCTGTTTTATCTGCCCTTATGGGGCAGAGGTACTGAATGGTAAATGTTGGAGTCAGATAGTGGTTGGGCACATGAAAGTTGGATTTGCAGAAGAGAATGAGTCTTGGTGTGCAGCCAGAGTAAACTACCATTGCTAACTGCAAAGGGATCATCCAAGTTTTAAGACAGCACAGAGAAAAAGTTGCCAGGATGACTTAAAGGTTTACATTCAGGGATCCTCCAACAGCCAGGAGCTCCCCATAAGGAGGACAGAAACATTGTGGAGCCTCAGATGGTGTAGTGGAGAGCTCACATCCACCTGGGTTTCAGCATCTCTGGGATCCCTGGAAGTCCCTCTTGTGGAATGCAGAGTGCAAAGGACTCTCTACTAGAGGTGTTACAAGTTTCCATCCTTCTGGGACCAAGAGATGTTTCAAGTCCTGCTTTTTACAAGGAAGTTCTTGCAACTAGTGACTAAAATTCAGGTAAAATGCATCTTCCTAGGGCCATCAGGGCCAAAGAACATTGGAGTCTCTGGTTAGCTGATTCTAACACAGGATTCTCCAGGATGCTTCACTGAGATGTCAGCCAGCCTGGGTTAAGAGACTCCTAGGAGCTGATAAAAGATGATTTCAAGATATGTCTCTTAGAACGAGTTTTGAAAGACACCCATGTTTAAATTTGCAGCCTGAGTCAGGAAGATCTGCCCTCATCAGTGTGAGCAGGTGTCATCAATCCATGGAGGACCTGGATAGAACAAAAAGGCAGAGGAAAGTTGGCTTTTCTCTCTCTGAGTTGGGACATTTCTTTATTCCTGCTCCTGGATATCTGTGTTCTTGGCTCTCTGACCTTTGCAGTCAAACTCAATTATAGCACATTTCATAGTTCACCCTTAAAGACCATGACCATATGTAAGCCATTCTGTACCTGCCTGCAGCAGTTGGATTTCAAAGTTTCCACTGATACAACTTTGAAGCCGGTGTGTCCTGGAAAAGATAGGTCTTTGAGAAAGAGCTTAGCAAACTCAACAATCCTTTCCCTAGTATAAAAAGCTTCCCCATATATACATGTACATGCACATCTCTGGGTCAGATTTCTCTTGGAGAACCCTTGCTAATAGCTATTCCTCTTTAAGGTAGCATTTACATGCTGACTTATTAACCATTCTCCAAATGAATATGGTGACAATTTACTACATCTGGGACAACTGTAATATTTCTACTACCCATGCCACACCCCTAGCCAATCAACCCAGTGTCTATGGCACACGGGTTTAGTGTCAAGTTTTCCCTGTGATCCAAACGGACAGAAAAATTTTAGAAAGCTGAACAACAGTAACAGGAAGAAATGAACTGCAATTTTGTTAATATACTACAGTGCTAGATTAGAGTAGGAATCTTCAATCTTGAGCTCATGACTGAAGACCCTGGGGGCTGTTAAGACATAGATTCACCTGGGGCTCAGGACCGGGCTTCCAGTTCTGTAGGCCTAGGTGACACCTAAACATTGCATTTCTAGCAAACATCCAGGTCATGATGCCAGTTTACACATCACATTGGAGCACCCTATAGATTAGATGACAGAATGTGAAGAAAAAGGCATTGCAATAACAAATGAAACCAAACTCTACACCAGTGACTGCAGGTGTTGGATTTCAAAGTTTCCACCTTTATAGCTTTGAATTTCAAAGCCTGTGTTTTCTGGAAAACATAAGTCTTTGAGAAAGAGCTTAGCAAACTCAACCAATACTTTCCCTAGTATATTAGTCAGCATTCCTGTTGTTGGGACAAAATACTCCACACTACCAGTTTAAAGGAGAAATGTCTATTTTGGCCCATGATTTTCAGAGAATTCAGTCCATAATTGGCTGGCTCTAAAGCCAAAGCACAGTAGGGGGGCCTGGCAGAGAAGAGCTGCTCAAATCACGGCAGCCAGGAAGCAGAGAGGAGGAGGAACTGGAGACAAGAACACACCCTCCCAGGTCACACCTCTGTGACCTCCTCCAGCCAGGCCCCACCTCCTACAGGACATTCAGCATGAACTCATCCATGATGGATCCACCGATGAGCACAGTGCCCCATGATCCAATGACCTTCCAGAAGCCCCAACTCTGAACACAGGAGACTTTGAGGTGACATTCTAGTATTAAGTCATCACACCTAGTGTTCTATGAGAAGAATCAAATGTATTGTGATTCCTGACTACTTCCCAGGGGTTTGCCCATCTGAGGGGCAAGATTTCTACCTCTGACCTAGAAGTTAGAGGGCTTAGGTAGAAGATTTAAGGAAATCTCTAGTCTAACAGCATTGAAGGTTTTTAAAAAGTGGGATTTTACTTGCAAAGTGATGGAACAGTTTTATGGTCTCACCTCAACAAAGGAGGAAAACTCTGAATCTTTCCATATATCTAGGAAACTCTGAGAGGAAGGAGGGAAGAAGGTGAACCAGTAGGGAATAATGTGAGGATAAGCTTCCTAGGTTTTCTTCTATTAGACTTGATGAGGAAGAACTCAGTGAGCTAGAAATGATGATTTTCAAAAGTTCCAACAATAGCTGCAGGAGATGGCCCACCCACCCAGACACTAACTGAATTTTAGGGCAGCATCACCTGAAATTTTAGTGCTTCAGTTTCCCCAAGAGTTCTACTAAAGGAGAGCTCAAGAATGACAAACTTAGAATAGGTGTGAAAGTACTCTGTCCTGTGGATCAAATCTGTCATCAATGGAAGTCAGCCACACTCATTCACCTCCATCATGTTAGAGTGGCTCACTCCTCAAAGTTGAGAAGCCTGGATCATGACATCTGGATGTGAGAAGGGCTCTGGGAGGTGGTGAAAGGTGTCTGTCTTGGTTATTTTTCTCTGATTGCTGAGACAAAATATCTGACACCCAAAATAAAGGAATAAAAGGCTTAGTTCACAGTCTGTGGAGGTTGCAGTCCATAATCAGCTGGCTCCAAGGCAGGGTGACATGGTCAAGGACAACAATTCAAGCCAGCAGAAGACAGCAAAAGCAACAAGAGCAAAAGGAAGGGCAAGCCTCTTTTCTTCCATTATATTGCTGGCTATCTGCCCATGACATCTCCTTGCTTTGGAGCCAGCTGGTTATGGACTGAAACCTCCACACACTGTGAACTAAATAAACATTTCCTTCCTTTCATTTGAGTGTTGGGTGTTTTGTCTCAGCAATGAGAGAAAAGTAACCAAAACAGAATTTGGTACCAGGAGTGGGGTCATTGTTGGGACTATACCTGACCGCGTGGTTGAATAGTTTTTGGGAATGTCTTGTGGGAAGAGTTTGAAAAGGTTCAGAGATGTCACCTGAAAGATTAGAACTGTAGTGCCTTATGCTCTTCCATATGTGAGAATCTCTCTTCTGAAGACCAGAAAACCAGTAATGACCAGGCTCAGGAGGTTTCTTCTGGAAAGAAAGACTGCATTGGCTGCTGGACTCCAGACAATATATGTTACGGCTTGGCAAGAAGTTTCTCTGCATTTTTCTTGTGTTCAGAGACTTTGCCTGAGACTAAGGTTAGGGGCAGCAGACTAATTAATCTGGCAGAAGAAATTTCAAAGCAGTTAAATGTTGAGGCATGGCATGGCTACTGCTGGGTGCTTTTAACCAGATTTATGTTGAGAATCAAGAGCAAAGAGCCCAGCAGGATGATTTAAAATGTTGTGAGTTTGGCCAGAAAGGAAACTCCAGTAAGACAGTGGACTGTAAAAATAGAGCTGAGGAGATCTCAATTGCTGAGAAGGAACAGGGGAGTAGGAAAGATGGCTTGAGGGCATCACAAGAAGCAGCAAGTCTCCACCATTTGCAGGTTTAAAATTGAAAAGTGAAAGTCTTTGCTTTGAGGAGAAAACCACTGAATGCCATGTTCCAGAATGGCAATGGACGCACCATGTTGCAAAATGGCAGCAGCATAGAAAATTTTTCCCTCAGAATTGGATTCTGAGTGCCCAGTGATCCAGGCACTCACTCTTACAACCAAGGAAAACCTGGCCACCCATAGCAGACCTTGGCATCATCCACGTGGCACTGGTTTTACATGCATGCAGCATGCAAGAGTTATGGAGATAAAAGGCTTCCACCTCAATTTCAGAAGGCCTGGGTAGCCAAGCAGTGTGCCCCTGAGAGGGCAATGTGTGAAGCTGTGAGTGAGAAGCTATAAATGACAAGTTAAAGTGCAGTGGAAACTTCAGATGTTTGGGAAAGCAGAGAACATGGATTATCTAAGGAAATGTGCAAGGAGGGACCAAAACGGGCCTAAAAGAGAAGCTATGGGAACTGTAACCACCAGAAGTGCCATAGGGGTGGAGTTACTCAAGCCCTTTGGAGCTCACAATTTGGTACAGATTGTTACAGGTGCTGGACATGGAACTACAGGACTTAATATTTGCCCTACTGGATTTTGGACTTGCTTTGGTCCCAATCCTTTGTCTTCCCGTTTGTAACTTTTGGAATTAAAATATTTATCTTGTGCCATTGAAGGTCGGAAGTGTTTAACTTTGTTTTCACTTGTACAGGGGCTTACAGCTAAGAATTTGCCTTACACCTTGGAGGAGACTTGGCACTTGGACTTTTAACAATTCTGAAACTATTAAGACTCTGTCAACTTTGTCATCTTTTAGATGGACTAAATGCCATTTGCATAAAGGAATGTTCATGAGTCTTCAAGGGGGAAGGGGAAAAATGTTATAGTTCTAATGCAATATAATGTTAATAGACTTAATACTGGTTCTTAAGGATTGTTAAGCCTGTGTTATAATGTTCAAGTTATGAAATATGAATAAGCATGTCTTTGAATCTGGAAACCTGTTTAAAGAAGTGTGTCTGGTTGCCACGTTGACAAAGGGTGGGCTGTAATGGTTGATACATTGTGTCAACTTTAGAAGTTTAGAGGTTTAACTCAGCAGGGGGGCAGGGGCTTTATTTTGTAAATATCCTGAGCTTGTGGAAGAGGAAGGCATGAAGATTGCATGGGCAGATAGCTGGCGTACAATATAAGGAAGGAAAACAGGTTTGCTTTCCCCCTTGTGCTCTTGCTGCTTTTGCTACCTTCTGCTGCCTTGAAGTACTGCCAGTCTGCCACACCACCCTGCATTGGAGCAAGCTGATTATGGACTGAAACCTCCACAAACTGTAAGCTAAACAAACCTTCCTTCCTTAAATTTAGGTGTCAGGCATTTTGTCCCAGCAAAGAGCAAAAAGTAACCAAAACAGTGTCAACATAAATGTGGTCCACTCTCTGACATGGCTACTTTAAAAACTCAAGCAATTTTATCTTTAATTATAAGACAGATATGAAATAGGTTCTATAAATGTCAAATAAGTGGGTCACTTCCAGAGTACTTGGTTTGTTTCTTAGCAGTTCTATTTGGAAGGATTATACTCAAGATAATACAGAAGAAGTTGAGCAAAATATTAGAATTCAGAAATGACAGCGTATACGTACTGCAGGCTCCACAGTTCTGCTGTAGAGAAAAAAAATGTTAGGGAAGATTTGATAACTGCCTTCAAGTATTTGCAAGATCCCAGTGTCTCAGAGGGCTTAAATTCATTTTATGTAACCTCACCAAGAAGATAGACGCCCCATGGATGGAAGATGTAGGAAATTAGATTTGACACAATATCAGATAGAATTTCTAATGATCAAAAATTTCCATGAGATTAGTGGCTTCCTCACATTGAATATTCATGGATATTCTTTTTTAGCATATGGGACATGCTGTCCTGCCCTGTCATCCCATTACTTAGGAAATGGGTTGACCAGGGCACACTCATTGATGGAACAAATGAGACCAAGTGTGAGTTTTATGGATCTGTTTTGTTTGCCTCAAATCCAATGTCCAGCTCTGCCCTTAGGCTCCATAAAGTTTCAGCAATCATGTGCCCAATGGCTTTCTTTTTCCTGTTGAAGAAGCTCTGCCCAGAACCTGAAGGTAGAGGAGAGAAAGCAAAGAATTATTCCCTGCTTCCTCCCTGGAGGCTGCTGTGGACAGACGCTGTCCTTGGCAGAGCACTGCTTCTGCTTAAGAGGAGTCTCTGCCTCTTACTCTTTGGTTTCTGGTGGCCTTTCCTCCCCTGAGCACTCTGGACAATGAATGTGCACAGGGCTGTCCCACCTGAGTCCCCTCTACTGTGCCCTTACTGGAGCAATCAGTCTCCTTTGAAAATCACCCCTCAATCATTCTGCATATTCCGAGTTTTCTCTGTGGTTCCCGCTAGTAAGCAGGCTGATAGATTGACACTGAGTAACCGCAGTGGAAGTTTATACCATGCGTGATTGAAAAATAAAGTGAATGTTTACATTTAAAAAAAATCATTATAGTAAAAGACACAGTGTCATGGATCCCCCTCAAAATCTTCCCCCTCACTTCAATCACGCTTATCCCATTGCTTTTGCCACTTTCTGCAACAGCTCTGCAGCCCTCTTTCTTGACTATCCTTAGCTGAGCTGTCCTGGCTGCCTCAATATCCTGAACCGATTTAAAATATTTCCCGTTCATGGTCAATTTGACTTTGGGGAAGAGCCAGAAGTCACACGGTGCCAGATTTGGTGACTAACATGGATGAGGACACAGTGTTATGTTTTTATGCGCTCCCTGTCTGTTGGATGGCACTCAGCAGCAGCAGTAACTTTTTTTTTTTATCACACTTTATAAAGATACTCAGGAAAGAGGACTCCAGAGGTGCTTCAGAAAGTGATAAGGACGATAGGATAATGTGTTTGAGGGGGGATATTTTGAAGGAAATTCATTGCAGCATGTCTTTTACTGACATACATTATTTTTAATTTAAACATTCACCATATATTGTGATCACACAAGAGTGTATCACACAAGAGTTCCAGGATGGCACCTAACCCAGGTGTGCCCTGGGGTGCTGCCATTGTGGTGGGCTAGAAGCCACAACTGCAGGTGATGACATGCATGTGGTGTCTCTTGTGACCTGGGCTTGGAAGGACCACCCCATGCTCACATTTTCTTGCCTAAATCTCAGCCACATGGCCTTGCATAGTGACAAAGGCACAAATGGAGGCTTCTGGCTGCTCAGAAAGGAGAGGATGCTGGCTTGGCTGGTGGATTCATTGGCACTGACTACAGGATGGAAGCCACTGGCTACTTCCAGCCAGTTCCCAGCAGCAACTGAACTCCAGTGGGGACCTGGATCAGGTTGGATGTGTGCCTCTATCTGCTCCTGTAAATGAGGGTGACATACTGTATTCAAGTTGGTAACTTTAAAGTCAGCTTCAGATGCTTAAATGTATCCCATAACCATCCCAGTGTGTGGTCCTGCACACAGCTCTCCTTTTCTTCCTCTTGGTCTCGTGGCCCTTTCAGTTTCATCTGAGAAATCACTTGACCACACCTGTTTAAACATACCTGTTTAAACATACCACATAGTTCTACTCTCTGCACATCTGCAGAGGTGAGCAACTTTTGAGCAAGTGTTTCTCCTCATTCATCTGTAACCTTTTGGAGAGCACGAGATGAATCCACTCAGTTTTGATGCTACAAATTTTGCAAAATGTCTGGAACATGAGCCATTTGAAGTAGCCTCATTAAACAAGCAATTGAAAGAATGAATGAGAAAATAAGTACAGTCTCCTTTGGGGAGATACAGCAGAGGTCAAATACACCTAAGCACAGGAAGTACAATTTTCACACTGAAAACTTTAACAGTTCCATTGATTTCCAAAAGCCGATAACATTTAAGGTTGAGCTCCCTACAAATATGTATACATTTTGGTATTGAATCCATATACTGTACTTGTTTATTTTTGCCAAATAAAGCAAGCCTCAGCTCTAGTGAGTGATGATATATGCATGGTTTGTTAAATATTAATACATGCTTAATGCAAATAAATAAGGGCTACTTTGCATAAAAAAGAGCTTTACAAAAACCAGAGAAGATATAGATAAAAAACACAGGAGGAAAACTTCCATCTTGGATGAAAGAATGACCAAGAGAATAAGAGAATCGTAAAAAATAAATATAAGATTATAGGAACAGGGGAAGAATTATAGTAAAGGGGAGAACCACAGACCATAGGAGGCTAAACATAAGAGCCACAAAAATTGGCAAGATTCAGCTGGGAAGGAGACAAAATAAGATGCATGTTCTAAGCCACTGTTGCAATGATCTCCTGGGTGGCTTCCTGACTTTTGTCCTTACGTGCTTTACATGGTGTCTCAGCATGGGAGAAGGAGGTTTTCTTCCAAAATATGTCGTATTATGTTATTTCTCTCCCTCTTTCTTGATTTCCTTGTTACTCCAAGCACAAGAGCTGTGCGATTCTGTGTGGCTTCTCTAGCTCTAGCATGAGCACTGACACAACAACCATGAGTACTTGGCTCAAAACACATGTCCTCCTTTCTGTCCCAGTTCAGTGCACCTGAGCCAGAGAGAAAAACTGTGCCCAAGGGTAATTTAGTCGATGCTACTGGGCTGCAAATGGGCTGAGAAGTTACATGAAGGCTTGGGCCCTTTCCTTAAAGTCATGGCTGGAGAAGATAAAGTTGTCATCTG
Source organism: Chinchilla lanigera (assembly GCF_000276665.1). Taxonomy (NCBI): domain Eukaryota; kingdom Metazoa; phylum Chordata; class Mammalia; order Rodentia; family Chinchillidae; genus Chinchilla; species Chinchilla lanigera. The sequence goes on from NW_004955487.1 coordinate 2,878,616, forward strand.
CAAGTCTAAGTCCAAGCCACTCTTTCTAATCAGCCCTAGAAGAAGGATACCTCATTCTCCTGTATGATCCACAGGCAAGGGGAGGACTTGGTTTCCACACCATGGTCTTTGGCTCTGAAAATCTCACATCTTCCCCACACAAACCCACTCCAACTCCAGCAGAAGGAATGAGCTGTAGGTTGTTTTCATTACCGGAATCCTCATCAAAGTTCTTACTTGTCTTCTCTAGATCTCTTCGGAGTTTTCCACTTTGTGCAAAAAGTTCAAAATAAACCAAGAATGGAAAAGGACGGAGAATATGATTGTGATCCTGGCTGAAGCCTCAGAAAAGCTTCCCAAGTCTTCACTCTGCAGTGCATGGTTAGTAAATGGCAGCCTTGTTCCAAAAACCATCCAGACTCTGGGTCACTGTGTACTGCTTTGCTGAGAAAGAAGGAAGCAAGAGAGAGACAGTGCTCTGTTATTGTAGGTTTCTCTCATTACCAATGTTTATAATTGAATTCATATTTTCTCTGAAATGGAGTTTAAGGAAAACATATTCAACTCTCTGAAGGTTATTGAGTACGATAATTCATTTTGTAACTATGGTACAATCGTCTATTTGGCTTTTTCTTGGAAGTTTCCATTCTCCTCCTCTGGCTGCATGGAGCCCTGCTTGCCTGTCAGCCCAGTTATCTTTGAGCCTCTTGGACATCCTCAGTTTACTTATTTCCATCCTGCACAGAGGTCAGGGAAGCATTGATATTCATGCCTGAGCCAGATTTCCGGTCTCTGTAATCTCATAGGAAAGGTGAATCATCTTATGGTGTCTTCCATGCAGCAAATATTGGTGCTGAAGGAAAAGAGCAATTTGCTGGTGTGCTCGGCAATGGTACCAACATGAAAGCCCTTTCTTGATGAGCAGGAACATCATGCTAGCTGACTGTCAGCAACAGTGCTGCTCTTTCCCCCTGATATGGAGACCTTGGCCACTCACCAGGCATTGTGTTCTCTCTATCAGTGCATCAGCAGCAGAACAGCAGGCTCTGAAGTCCAACTGCTGAACATGAAGAGCTCCTATGATAAAAATCTGTTATTCTGACTTGTGAACTCTTTTAAGAAAAGCAATCACTTATCAAGCATTTCAGTTGTGTAAATTCTACAATTCAGCCAGGAACCTATCTTCACGTTCTCCTGTAGCAAATGTGGAGTGCCATTCCAGCAACCTTTGGAATTCTCCTGTGTGGACATTGTGCCTCCTCAGATAACAGCATAGCTTTAACTGGATACATGCCCATTTGACAAAATTACTTCCAATGCTTTTTTTTCTCCCCAATGCCCTGTTAGTTTCCTGTACAGGTATATGGAATTTTTGTTTATTTTACAGTTTAGCTGTTCCTTCAGGATATTTTGTGTGTTCACAAGTTTTTTGGGAAAATATGCATATTGGGCTTCACATGGGAGCAATGGTCAGAGCATTAACGCTTTTGTACTTGGGATTGTTGAAACAGTGTCTTGCTATGTAGCCCAGGCTGGCTTTAAAATCACTGGGTAGCCCAGTGTGGCCTTTGGTTTGAGGTGATCCTCTCGGTGCAGGCTTGAGTTTTTGGGTTACAGGAGTGTGCCACCATACCAGGCTCTAAACATTGACTTTTGTCTTTGTACATTTATTTGAAGACCAAGCCAGGAGCAGAAATCAAAGAAGTGGAAGGATTCTTCTTATTGAAAGAAATCCTAACTGTATTCCTGGATGTGGGTTTGACTGAAAGGAAAACCTATCTCAATTTTAACCTTTTGGGGGATGATAGTGAACGTATTAGAGATACCTAGCTCCCATCCTATGATTTCTCCCCTCAGCATTACAGAGATCCCTGAACACATCCTTGAGCTGAAACTGAGATCTTTCCCTCTCAACAACCATTGCATCAGACACACAGAAAGAGACGAAGTCAGCCTCACTGACTTCCTCAAGCTGATCCTCTCCTTGACAGTGGAAAATTCCACAGGCTGGATTTTACCAAGTAGTTATTTTGGATCCACAGTGCAAAGGTGTGTTCTAGGTGCCTGGGGTATAAAGTGCACAAGTTTCTCAACACTTCTGCTGGACTGAAGTTTGAATTCAACATAGAGAGACAAACAACACAATCATATTCACAAAAGGGGCACAGTTTCCTAAAGTTGGAAAGTACTAAGCAAACCAGAGACTACATATTAAATATGTAAGGTGTAGGAACAGCATTGCTGTATGGAGCAATGTATCTTAGAGGCCATGTGCACATTGCCATTGAAACATACAGTAAATGATTAAATAAAAAGTGCACTACAGTGAAAGACACATTGCCATGAATCCCCCTGAGAATCTTCCTTCTCACTTGAAACACATTCATCCCATCATTCTTGCCATTTTCTGCAGAAGCTCTGGAGTCCTCTATCCTGAGGGTCTGTAGCTACAGTGTTCTGGCTGCCTCAATGTCCTGATTAGATTTAAAATGTTTCCCGGTCATAGTCGTTTTGACTTTGGGGAAGAGGCAAAAGTCACACAGTGTCAGGTGTGATGATTAAGGCAGATGAAGACACAATGTCATATTTTTACCAGCCTGCCTTTCTCTTAGATGGCATTGAGCAAAGCAATCACCATCTTTTTTATGACACCTCATAAAGACACTTAGAAAAGAGGACTCCAGAGCTGCTCCAGAATGTAACAAGATCAATAGGATAAGTGTGTTCAAAGTTAGAGGGAGGATTTAGAAAGAAATTTGTGGCAATGTGCTTTTTACTATAATTATTTTTTAAAATTTAAACATTCTCAGTATTATTCAATCACTTCCTGTATAAACCAAAATTTTATGGTTTTTTTATACACTTAATTTTAATAAATTTTAAAAGTTCAAATATGATGGTAGAGGCTTTATTGTTTTCTGATTTTTATTTTGATTTCTTTAAAGGTTGCTGAAAGAAACTTTTTCTGTTCTTGGAAACACAGTGCTGCTTCTCCACAATCCCACCCTGGGCCCTGAATGAGTGAGCTGAGTGGTAGATGAATGAAGTCATGGGCTATTCAGGGAGAGTTCTCACACTGGGGCACAACTTGCTCAGCCTCACTGAAGGCAGAAACTATTGTTACCTACCAGGGAGATTCTGGAGCAGATGGAAGGGTGGTAGCCAGGGTCAAAATGGGTCTCTGTCTGTGGATGCCAACGTAAGGAATGAGCCTTTGTTTTAAAGGCTGCAGTGACCAAAGAGGAAGAAAACACAGGAAAGACCACTGTGTGTGACCTCTACAGGATGCCAGCTCTGAAAGCACTACTCACACAGGGTGAATTTCAGGCAGGAGGGCAGGCACAGGGGAGGTGGGTAAAGGACTCCAGGCTGCAAGGGCAAAGTTTTGCTTCCAGATTCAATGCAATCTTTTAAATGCATGCTTATGAAAGAAAGAAAGAAATAAGAAAGGGAAAAAGAAAGAAAGAAAGAAAAAGAAAAAAAAAAAACTAGTATTTTTCCATACTGGATATTGAATCCATGGTCTTTACACTAAGCTACACCCCCTGCCCTTTTTACTTTTTTGAGGCAAGGTCTTGCTAAGTTTCTAAATTGTCCAGGCTGGGCTTAAGGTTGTGATCCTCCTGCCTCAGCCTCCCAGATTGCTCAGATTACAGAAATGCCCTCTAAACCCTACAAAGAAGTAACATTTGAAATAAGACACAGTGAGAAATTGGACTTGGTCCAGAAGCCATGAGTGTGATCCTGGGTGTCCCTGGAAAATCATGCTTGGACATTAGTCCCAAGTCCTCTAATTTACACATCAAAAATTATCTGGAGGCCCAGTTTGTTCATGAGCAAAATTAAGATATTATCCTTTGTTCTACTGTCAGAACTGAGGAGGGCCAAATGAAACAGGAAGTGAACCTATTTCACAAGCCAGAAAGGAGCTCGATATATGAAATATTCTTAGCTGTTTGTTTCTCTCTGCACCAGGTTAATGCACCAGGCATGAGCTCAGTGGTTTCCTATTTGCTTGTTTGTTTGTCTTAATTATAAAAACATTTTATTGTACAAAAAAATTCATGGTAAAGAAAAAATAATGTTCCTCTAACATTGGTTTCAGTACCTTTCAATCTACTGAATTTTTATTTCACATGCAGTAAAACTTTGGGGTCAGATCTTTGTTTCAAGTTGCGTTTGACCATCAATGAACTTCCAGTTTCATAGTGGACTGGATCGATTGCTGTCCTAACCTAACTAAATGTCAAGGTTGCCATGATCCACTGTCTTCCTACCTGTTATAGTTTGTGTCTGGATGTCTCCCCAAAGCCTCATGGCGTCATGGGGCATCATGGGGCTTCTAGAGTTTATGATTAATTCATGGTCCAATGTTGGGATTATCGGTGTGAGAGTCACACCTGCCCTAGGGTGGATAGTTTACATACAGTGTAAGGGAGAGAAAGAGGCTGTTTGCCGCCACTCCTCCATTTTGCTCTTGTTGCTTTGCTGTTTTCCTCCACCATGAGCAGTTGTCCTCTGCCATGTGCCACCCCACCTTGGAGCCAGCCAACTATGGACTGAAACTTCCACAAATTGTGAGCTAAATAAACCTTTTCTTGCTTAATTTTCTGTGTCAGGTACTTTGTCTCAGCAGTGAGAGAAAAGTAATCAAGACACTACCTATTAGACTTAGTCATGTTACATATCTGTAAGACTTCCTCTCCATCAAAACTAAGGTATCTGCCAGCTCATTATTCCTGTACATTTTGGCTAGTGTTGAATTATCAACCTGTATCTTTTCTTGCTTACCTTCTTCCTTGCTTGTCATTCACTCTGGGTCCTAAGTTGAACTTGACCTTAATCACTCCTGTCTGTCTCCCATTTGGATTTAATTGCTCTTTTCTCCACTACCTCATGGTACTTCACCTCCCTTACTTATTTCTTCTGTTCATAGCACAACTGCTTGTTTACATATTTCTGTGTTCTGCTCAGTGACAGCTATTAATACTTAAGAACCTATAGCCCTGTCACCAATTGTGCTCCCACAAGCAGTACCACATGAGTGATACAATCTTCATCGGTCCTTTTCCTATTCCCTGTGTCCATGAGACAAAGATGCTGGAGAAGGGAACTTCTAAAACCTCTCCCCACACTAACATCTACACACTCATCCATCTTTCCCACTTGCTCAAACCCTCCACCTATTCCTTTATAATTCATGCTGATAGATTTTGAGAAAGAAAACTGAATGTAATGCTTATCTAAAAAATTCCAGTAACATTAGAGATTTTGCTAGATGAGCTAGATAATAATAATTTTCATAGAAGTATAATGACCATTTGTGGATTTTCTGAAATTCTGGCTTCCCCTACTAGGATTAGTAAAAAAAAGCTCATTCATTAGCCATATGTTTCATAATCATGAGCGTAACTCAAAGATTGGTACTTATACGGACAACAGACAAAGAAAAAAAGAGATCAGGTCTAGTCAGTGGTCTGGGTTTTACAGATTTGTATACTTTTTAACATAAAAAAACTCAATTTACTGCCTGAAAATTTTACTTTCTCTTTTCCTCTTTAAGATCAGGTGGCATCCTGTGCTGCGGAAGAGGTAGGCATCAAACCTTGTGCACAGCCTTGTCAGGGTACCCGTGTGTGGTGGCCACCCCATCATCGCCTGACAGCTCCTTCTTCCAGGAAAGGTTAATGCTGGACAGAAACCCCACCGAACACTTCCACTGCTTGAGCTGCTGCTGCCAGGATGATGCATGAAGCTAAGTGCATTACCTCATCCTGTCTGTGAATCAGCATCATTAGGTCAGGATGAGATCATATTTAAAAGAAGATTTCAAAGCAATCAGGTTCTGGGAAGGAATTAGGAAGAGGGAGACCCCTGCTAATGACATTTAGCATTGATTCCAACCTTTTGGCATGAAGAGAGGTGTGAGCCACTTGTGATGCTTTGTACATTTTAAACCATGGGATTTGCATGACAATTGAATCAGTCATTATCATTTCAGAATGGGGGTACCGCTATGGGCACCACAAGGTGGTGAGAAGGCTTCTAATGGGCAGATTTGGGAGGGGAGCAGGAACGGCCCCAGTAGCAAATTTCATACTCTGCCCCCTCACCATAACAAACTTCCCCAGTGACTTAACAAAACAAGACTTCCAGCATTGCTGAATCTTATAACATTTTTAGTTTATGTATTTGACACCCAACAGACCTTGAAAGATCGATTTTACCATGACTGTATTGCAAATATTTCCTAGAAAACCTGCATTAGATAATTTCTCCACATTAATCAATATTTATCAGATTTTCATGATCTCAAGCCTGCTGGCCTGACTTCCTTCCTAACCGTTTTTTTTTTCTTTTCTCTCATTGCCAGAAAAAGCATCTTTCTTCTCATATCGTGTAGTTGTGGCTTCTTGTTAGGAAACTATCAGTTTGAGGATAAATGGAGATTTCTGGTGTCTGGAGAGAAGTCAGAAAAGAAGTAGTTATTTCCAGTATTCACCAACCAGAAACTGAGTTGTTAAGTGTTTGTCCCTACCAGGATTTCAAGGTACTTCTTGGCTACCCAGTATCTTTCTCTTGCATTCCTTCCTAATCTCCCTTTCTTTGTGTGAATCAGATCACAGTTCAGAACTGACCATCTCTTCCTTTAAATGAGATCAGCACGCATTTATTGGGCTCCTCTTTTTCCCGTCACCAATACCTTTGAAGGGCGTACAGACATAGCGTTCTCAGCAATGAGAGAAAAGTGGGTGAAAGACAGAGTGATATATTTCTCCCCTCCCCCTCGTTCAGAAGCAATCTAAAAGAAATTTCATACATTTATGAACTTTGGCCCTGCTAGGCAAGTTCAAATCCATTGCATACAACTCTGAAGGGTAGCTCTGATCCAGGACTCACAGGTAAGGAGCCTTCCTACACTGCTGCTTAAGCATCATGAACCCTATTTCATTTGAGGACAGAATATATCAGGAACATGCTCCTTCCCAATTCAAGTTTAAACCTTTGTGTCTGTGACTGCTTCTTTTAAGAATAACCTGTGTGTTCCTCCATATTTTGCATGGGTCCTTGTGTATCTTGAGCTTCTTTCATCTTGAAGTAACTTGGTGAGAACAAATCTGGTTAGAACACTCTAATTTAGATCCATCAAACCTAAAGCAAGTTGTTCCTTGCGATGGGTAGTGACAGTGACATTGAGATTATATGGAATTAAGATACTGCATGGGGTTTTCCTTTTGTGATAATTCATTATCATGACCTGGCTGTTAGTGTCCCTGAGACCAGAACCATATCTTATACTTGTGGTTTGTATATCTTATACATGGTGATCATTGGAGACATCACTGCCTCCTGGGATTCCTGGTTCAGCTCCTTGTCGAACTCTTCTTCTCTGTGTACATTTTTAAAAGCCATTGTTAAAGATGGAAATTGCAAACATTTGGGCTTTTAGGTCTCTTTTAAGATAAGGGAAGATTTCACACAGAGTCTGCAGGGGACAATGGTTCTTTTTTGTTACACCCTAGGCACTGATCAACTTTGAAAAGTAATGCTCAGTTTCAGATCCACTCACCTTTTAAACTTTCTTTCTTTCTTTCTTTCTTTCTTTCTTTCTTTCTTTCTTTCTTTCTTTCTTTCCTTCTTTCTTTCTTTCTTTCTTTCTTTCTTTCTTTCTCTCTCTCTCTCT